>NC_089596.1:85366215-85705597 GCF_019320115.1 Miscanthus floridulus | reverse complement strand
AAATCTTTTGCCTAGTCCTTTTAAATTTTCAATAGAAGCACTACTATATGGCGCTTGCTCCCAGCTGTAAAGCTTGACGTGATCTTTCAACTCCTTCTCAATGGTTTTTTTTACCATCTTCAATTTTCCCATGAACACTTGAGGTTGGAAATTTTGTCAGAACCAACCGTGGACAAAAGAAACAGAAATACTTTCACATAGATTGAAGAGTGACTTACAGTGACAAAAACTGCATGTAGTAGCCAAACACATTGTACAGAATATTCTGGATTTTCTTCACCGCACTACTGTCGAGTGGACAAATGAAAAAAAACAGTATAAGGAAAATTAATTATAGTGGGAACAGCAAAATAATTTCAACAGCTATACTGAACTAAGTTAAACAAAGCAAACAGTACTGATCAAGTTTTGATCTCACCTTGAATAACTACCCATGCTAGCACCAGTAGAAATCTCGCCATGGAAGGCAAAGAGAATATGCAAGCGTCTCTTGTATTCTCCAAGACTCGATGTTTGAACAAATTCCTCAACACTGAATTTGCAGACCATTTTTGCATTAGAAAAAATATATGTTTCTAGGAAGGGAGAGAAATAAATATGCATTACCTTCTGATAATAGACGAATCCTCGTCCATTAGAATACCAGAAGTCTGAGTAAGTAACGCTCGCAATGGAAACCACAGCTGCACAAGTACAACAATATTCTGTTAAAACCAAAAATCAAGCAATAAAAATTAAATAAGCTTGACAGTAATATAAACACACCTTTACAGCATTCATCTCATACTTTGCCTGGACCTCCTCCAGCAGTATAGGCCAACAATCTAACTCGAGCCTTTGCCATGAATACACAAGCAAGAATATTGATGCAAGATGATCTGCAGGGAAAAGGAGATTAAAACAATACAATGCTATGATTTGCCAGAAACATATTTTTCAGATGTTGGGCATACGACACAATGTGCCGGTAAAATTGAAAAAACAATTATGGTAATTTAACCGATTGTAGATGAGAAATTAAAAAAGTTTTGAAAATACAGTACATAATCCATTTTTGAAGAAAAACTACAGTATGAACTGAAATATAGGAATTGACATCAGAAAATGTGCACAAAGGTTTGTCAGGGTTTAGCTTTACCTTTCAGAAAGAACTTGGAGTCATTTTCCTGCAATGTTTGAGCTTTCCCAGCCAGCAGTTGCAATCCAAGTAAGACCTTAAGAACAAGAAAAATAACAAGAAAAAGAAAGAACAAATCAGTACTTAAAAGCAAGTTAATACTACACAAACAACCATTGAATAACAGACCTTCGAAATTGGCGTGCTCAGGGGCATCGCTAAAAGGGAAGTAATTAGATCCAATATTTTCAAGAGACCAGGGTGATCAGGCCATTCATCCAAATAGTTATAAACTCTCTCCTGAAGTGTAGTTAGTGACTCCACCATCTTGAACAATACAGGAGGATTTGGATCCTGCAATAAGCAAAGTTACTAAATACATGAAAAGAAACCAATGGACATCAAGGTACAATCTGAAAGATGTCATACCTTGTAAGCATTATAACCATTGCAATCTTGAGATGTTTTTGCACAAGATCGTTGGTATTCCAGACAAACACGAAATAGGTGCTCAAGCATGAGCTTTTCATCAAACATAGAACATGTTAATTCAGGGAGATCTGAAAAATAATAACACAGAGCCAATGTTATACATACAGCACTGTTTGAAATGGAAGCAATAAAATTTACCTTTAAGTATTCTTGTTCCCAGCTCATATGATTCTATGAAGGACTGGATTTTCTGTGCATCACTAACTTCGCATTTGCGGGGCTGAAAGAAATTCAACAGGAAATTATCAATTAGCTATGAAATTGTACACAATGACATAGATAATATGGTATTTACAATTGAGTAAAACACATGGCAGTCCCTAAACTTGTTTCGGGGTGTCAGCTAGGTCCCTGAACTCTTAAAATGCAATTTTTGGCGGACATAGTCTGATTGCGCGGTCAAAAGTCACTCGGCCTAAGGAGATTGGAGGACTGGGCTTTGGCTAAAATCACTTGGATGGGCTTTGAGAGTGAAATGGCTTTGGCTAGCTAAAACTCAGCCAGATAAACCTTGGGCGGAGCTCCATATCCAGGTTCGTTCTTCTGTAAGAGGTCTCTTCTCTGTGGCGTTGATCACCAGTGTTGGAGATGCAAACTCCACTCTTTTCTAGACGGATAATTCGCTGCATGGAAAATCCATTGCTTTCCTTCCTCCTCAGCTCTTTTCCTTGGATTCTAAAAGGAGGGCTAAAAGACGTAGAGTATGTGAAGCCATGGTTGAAGAGTTGGGTGCTAGATATTCAGGGGGCTTTATCAGTTACGGCTCTTGCTGAATATTTGGAGGTCTGGGAGTTAATAATGGAAGTCCAGCTTCGGCCTAATACATGTTGGTGTTTCTCATGTTCTTCGGGTCTCTATTCAACAAAGTTGGCCTACAAAACATTGTTTATCGGGTCAATTTCTTTTGAACCTTGTGAGTTGATTTGAAGGACCTGGGCGCCTAAAAAATGTCAATTCTTCCTTTGGCCTGCTGCACATAACAGGTGTTGAACAGCAGATTGGTTGGCTCCCAGAGGTTTGCCCCATCCAGACCGGTGTCCTTTATGTGACCAAGATGCTGAAAACACACACCATATATTATTCAATTGGGTTTTTTCTAGACAAGTGTGGTTGGCTGGTCGCTCCTCTTTCGTCATTTTGGATTGGTGGATCACTCCCCTTCCCCAGAGTCCCAGACGATAGAGCATTATATGATTGGTGGATGAGAGTTAATAATTTGGTCTCTGGTGAAATTAAGCACGGCCTCAACTCGTTGATAATCCTCACTGCATGGAAGTTGTGGAATCACCGTAATGATTGTGTTTTCAATGGGAACAGCCCTAGCATCCAGCTCATTGTTAGGTAAATCCTTGAAGAGGCACACCTATGGTACCTTGCAGGCACTAGAGGTCCTGCCCATCTAGAGGTCGCTAGTTGATAATCAGATGACGGTGATTGTTGGGTCGGGTCATGGTTTAATGTGAAAGGCGCATTTGTTTCTGGTACGAGTTCGTAAGAGTTTTTGGGTTTGTGTGAAAGTGGTGGGTGTGTTGTAATTTATTTGGTTCGTCCTCCTTGATGCATTGATACACAGCTCTCCTGCGTACTCTACAAAAAAAAAGGTCCTCTTTCTGTTTCTAGGTCGCAAACTTTTAAAATGCTATTTTTAGGTCCCCGGACTTGCCTGAGTGTGCCATCCAGTCCCTGAATTGCCATAGTGTGTCATTTAGATCCAAATAGACCCGATCTACTCCAAGTCACAATGCCACATGCCACAGTGGTTGGATCCACAACTCATTATTGACCGGGGCAAGAACTTAATGGCAAAGCAATCGTTCGCTTGCCTATTCCGCCTAAGGAGCACTAGCATTGACCTTGCTGCCACCACTACTGATGACATCATGGCCTCTAATGTGGAGGATGATGAAGGCATAAGGGTAGGGATGGCGAGTTGGCGACGGTGATGTGACGCCACACTAGATTGGAACATGAAGAGAGGGGGAAAGCATGGAGATTGGAACTAGAAGAGAGAGGAAGAGCATGTAGATGGAGCGCTAGAGACCGATATGTGGGCAAGGTTGGAGCTCATTTGGACCTAGATGACACATGCGACAAGTTGGAGAACCCAAAAATGAAATTTTGAGAGTTCTAGACCTGGATGACACCTGAAGACAAGTTCGGGTACCAGACTGAGTGATACTACGAGACAAGTTTAAGGACCACTCGTGCACTTTACTCTTTATTACTATTTATTCTTGCCCTATTTACTACATGCAAAAGAAAAGAAATGCAGGATGCATAAAATGCATCAGATGATTCTCAACATCTGAACATCCAGAAAAAAGAATGCACAACTAGTATATCAGATAAATTATTCCAGGTATTTCATTATAATTTTATTAATACCTTCTCAAAAAGATCTGGCGAACCAAACAATTGGTCATGTATGGTCACAATACATTTTAGAGCAGACTCCGGTATCAGATCCCAAGTATCTTCAACAATACCATTATCCTCATCAATTCTTTCCTGAAATAAATAAGATTGTTACATCAATATGCAACATGAAATATAGACATCCATAAAGAACTAGCATAGGCATTAGGCAATACCGTAATTTTAAAAAAATCATGCTCTAGTTTTTCTTCATTATCTACAACACTGCCTTCTGATTCCATATCTGAAAGTAACAGCACATCTTCTTTAAAGATGTCTTCTATACTGATCATTCGCGATTTGAACTTATAGTACTGAGAATCATCGCTTTCTTTAGCCTTCAAATGATATTTCATGTTGATCCACATGCTTGTAAAATGATCAAAGGTATCCTTCAATGACTGCAAAGAGAAACTGGTAAGAGATCTCACTTGGTTTATCTTATGAGTATAAAGCAAAATGACATGGATATGAAAATGCATACCACATAAGATGACTTATCCATGACAAGGGAACAACTGACACAATCGGCTGTTCTTACTAAAGAAATATGATGTAATGAAACAAGCATCTCAGACTGGGACTTCTGCAATTAGCACAGAAAACATTGCTGAAAGCCAGCTCCAGAGAAATAAATTCATATATATAATTAAAGAAGCTAATGGCATTGAATAAGCAAGAAGAAATAGATGCACTAACCACTTTGTCAGCCACTTTACCAAAATTCAACTGACTTGACACAGCAGCAAGCTTCTTCAACATGTCTAAATCTCCATAACCACTGTATAGGGTTCCTAGTTGGTTAGTAATTGTATAATTTGTAAGATCATCCGTCGCGTCAGTTACAACCCTTTCGGTAAAAGATCCAGAGGGAAACTGCATAAAAGCATAAATTGCTCCCTACACAAAGGAAATGGCAACAAAAGAAATATTAGCATCATAAAGTCAATGAGAGCTCGTCACTAGCAATGGGCATTGTATTGCTTCCTTGCAACATCTACAAACAAAAGTAGTAAAACGGATAGCATCAAATTAATACATAACTATGACAATTTATCAAATTCAACCTACTAATACCTATACCTATACCAGAGTCCACAGTTAAATAAGCATACATTTAGAAATTGATGGTAATTAATGGAAGAATCATTTATGTTTCAAATATAGCTGCAAAACTAGACACATACAAGAACTCTATTGATATCCTCTTCTTTAATCTTCTTCATATACTCCCTCTGAAGAGAACCAGATAGAGCAATTGCTAAGCCAAGTTTCATTTCATATACAGCAACTTGAATTGGCTGGATCAAATCAACATATTCCCTATAATCTTCTGTCAGCCTCTTGATAAAGTTCATGGATGTTATCTGCCACAAGATGATTGCAAAGTTAATCAGCTGCAGTTATCAGCAGTAAAAGAAGAATAAATAGGCCACTAGGCTCTCAGCAAGAAGACACAGAAAATCAGTACCAAAAAATCACACCTGCCAATTGCAGACTCTGTCAACCTCTAGTTGCCCAAGTCCTTCACAATTTAAGTTAGCTAACAAGTCCTTGCACTCAGACACGCGGTCCTCAAACTCAAGGCATGCAGCAATGAGACTCTTGTGTTTAGATTGTCGAGGACGAAATACAACCTGCAAAAATGCACACAAGGTTAAGCCCACCAGTTCTCCACTCCATTTCAAGCACAAACAGACTGCATTAATCGAATATTGGCTGATGATCCATCACATTGGTTCAGTACATTCTCTGAAGATAACCTCCAAGTAACCAGACATACAAATTTCTACAAGAGAGAACAAATATAACAAGTGTAACTATTGCCATCACCAAAGGTATCCTGACCAAGCACAGAACCTAATACAACCTAAACTGTCCAGAGATGCAGATAAGTAGCGTCACACAAAAATAAATCTTAGGGTCTGAATGGTTGCTTGCATTGCATTTGATCCGCAGCATGGAGGCCCGCGCTGACCTGCTTCTCAAGGAACTTACCGTGGCGCATTGGTCAACCACGCCTTCCTCCACCCTTCTTGCTTCCACCGGCACTGGCGCTGGTGACAATGCCCGTTTGCCGCGCAACACCAAATCCAGCACCCCGCGGGATACAGCACAGCAGCCGTCCAGCAGTGGCTCAGGGGATCGACCACCGGCAGCAACGGCTCCAGGAACTCTGGCTGTGGCGACAAACGTGGGAAGCGCAGAGGCAAGGGCAAGCAAGCAGGCTGCAGCAGTTGGCCCAGGGTCCGGCCCGCCTGCCTAGAACCCGTGGACCAAGTCCATCCACAAGTGGCCTGAGAACCGTCCGCCTCTGGCACCCTTGCCTGCCGCCCCTGCTCTCCAAGTGGCCCCAGCCAGCATTCATGCGCCAGCTAGCCCTTGTGGCCCGCGCCAAGGGCCACTGGTCAGCGCCTCCTCCAGGCTTCTACAACCCCATGGTGGGCATGCCCGTCACGGGCTCAGCCAACATGGGCATTCTCCTTGTGTTGAACAGATAGTCGGCTAGGCCCTTGGGTACCTCCGGTATACGGTAGCCCGTTATGGTTTTCCATAAATTGATAGTTAGTCATATAATACTAGTTGGCAAGCATATCTTACGGTGGTCATACTTGCATAAACCAACCCTAGATCATCTTGTGCGAAACAGTCTCTAGCTGAGTTGATTCCCCATGGGAGCGAATTTTCAGGCTCGGGTTAAAAAAAAAACCTCGTCCGTCCCACGCCAAAGCACAGATCAAGGTCCGGCCCCGGCCGTGGTCGTTCTCACATGGGCTACGGTGCCGCTGTGTATAGGTGGGGCAGGGGTTCAGGGGTTTTCTCGACCAACGTGAGAAGGCCTTATCCTTAATGCAATACTCGGGGGCAGTCTTACCCCCCACATGTCGAGTTTTTTATATACACCTGTACCCTACACCTACAGCCCCAAGATCAATCTATTGTTTTCCCGTCCAATTCCAACAACAAAAAAACCAGAAGCTCACAAGATGCAAAGAATTAATATCTGCTATCTCCGGTCAAATAAATTCGCCATTTGCGACAAAGGAACCTAGCAGAAAAGAAACAGTTTTTCCCCAATCTAGACTTCATATTTAATAGACTGGAGATATCAAATATCAGAATGCAGAAATGAACAGGAAGAAATGGGAAATGGATGATGTATAATTGTAATAGGACCTTTGCTCGGGTGTCTTTCTCATCAATTTCCAGCGATTGCAAAAACGTGCTGTCATGGCTATCTTCAGGGGAGCTAGAACCAGCTAATTCCTCACAATCATGACGAACCTGTAACAGCACAGCAGACATAAATTTGCCAGTCTTTTCCCTTTTCTTCGGAAGAGTTGGTTTTCTTTCTTAAAAAGATGAATATCAATTTGATGATACATGCCACATAGCTAAATTGATAATCGAAAAAACATAGCTCAATTGATGATACAAGCCACGGCGCATCTATGTTCTTGCTTGCATGCGTATTAAACAAAAATGTTCTTCCTTGCATCTCATTATGTATATGAAACTGACAATTCGGAGTACGGGATTTCAAGCCATGCACCAAGGTAAGTAGAGATGTTTTACCTTTTCCTCAAGCTTCACCAGTGTAATTTTTTCCAAAATATGTGAATGCTTGTATGTAGATTTAAATGTAGGATCTGGACTGTATGAGCTCAACAATAACCGGAAGCGTAACTCTCCAATACGCACCCAAGCAGCTCCAGTATGCAATAAAGAGTCTGCACGAAATGATGAAACTATCAGAAACAACAGAAAATGTAAGCAACAAAAATAGTATAAACTAGAACCTTCTGCATGGTGAGGGGAAACAAGTACAGTAGACTTGTAATAGGTGGTTCTATATCCCATGGTTACATCTAAATCCAGTAATATCAAATCAGCAGAGTAGCGCATGACTGAATCATTCAACATAACCATATATTGTACCAAAAAGGCAACAATTTTTGGTACTTTAAATGAAAAATCAATCCTTTATGGAATAGAAGTAAAAAAGAATTACCAGGAGTGTAGGATGATAACAAAAATATAATCATAAATTACAGGGCCATCAAAATATCAAATGACAAACCAATCCTGTGGAGTAAGATAAAAAGGAATACCACGGGAGTAGGATGAATACAAGTCCATAAGCAAGGATTCTACGAGTTTATCTGACGTTAACAGTGAAGCCAATACTCTGTGGGTTGACGATGATAACAGAGCACAAATGGTGTCCAGATCTTCTTTCTGCAATGGAGAAGAGTGGGTCAAGAAAATGTGAAGCATCAGCAAAGGTAGCTGAACCAAATAGATTATAACATGAACGAGTTAGTGCTATCTACAGAGATTTACTTGTCAGCAAACATTGTACACAAACTAACAAGAAATTACAAAAGAAAAAAGGAATACCACATTTTTCATTGTACATCTAAGCAATGCATTTAGAATGGAATGTATTGATCATAGACATGGCATAATATAGAAGTAAAGAACTCTTAATTTGATACCAGAACAAGGGAACCGAGGCTACACAGCACATCCGTGGCAGTGTGCTTTGATCCTTTTGTTGCAAATTACTTCTGTTTTAGCTCCCATACACTCAGAACAATGTTCATGGATAGGCTTAACACTAGAAATATTCTTAGAAGAAAAAAGCAAAAACTCCAAGGAGACAACTATGGCCCTGTTTAGATCCCTCTAGTTTTTGCTAGTTTTTAAGAATCTGACTTTTGGAAACTGGGTGGGATCTAAACTGTACCAGTTTTTGCTCCCAGTTTTTGCCAGATTCTTAAAAACCAGGAAGCTATTGATATCCAGCTTTTGCCAGTTTCTTGTGACCCATAGAGCAATAAATGAAGTCAGATTCTTAAAAACTGGGGGATCCAAACACTCCCACCAGTTTTTGCTCAGAATCCAGATTTTAGAAACTAGAGGCAAACACTAGTTTTTAAGAATCTGAAACTGGTCCAAACAAGGCCTATAATTGTGTGCTCTGCAACAACAATGCTGAAGAATCTGCTTTCCATTTGTTCTTCAGCTGCCCTTTCAGTCAGTTTTGTTGGCAGCATCTTGGAATTAGCTGGGATTTCTCTTTGGAATTCTTTTAAATGATGCATCAGGCGAAGCTTCAATCTCAAAGCACCTTCCTTCATGGAGATTTTCACCATTGCGGCATGGGAAATTTGGAAGCAAAGAAACAATTTTATCTTCGATAGCTTTTATCTAGGTCGCTCCCCTCTGGAGCTTAAGTCCTGGGAGTTGTTGGTCGTCTTTTAGTTAGTCTGTGGCGCGTTGATGCGGTGGTCTCCTAGTGTGTGTGTGTGTGTGTCCTGGTGCTAGGGTAGGGTCTCCCAGACCCGTCTACTTGTTTTTCTACCTTAATGAAATGACGTGCAGTCCTCCTGCGTGGTTCGAGAAAAAAAATTATCTTCGATAGAGGCCAGCCTTCCTTTGTTTCCTGGAAGAGCTCTTTCTGTGTTGAGGCCAAATTACAAGCCCATAGATTTAGTGAGTTCAAGCGTCCTGTTTTCCTAGATTGTATAGCTTCCTTAGTTTAGTTTTCTGTTGTCCCTCCCCTGGGTTTTCTTTTCCTCTGTTGTTTCTCCTCCCTTTGGAGGTTTTCTGTACAGCTTGTTTTTTCTAATACAATCAGTGGGGGAGGCCCCTGCTGTATTTCATGTTCAAAAAAAAAACTCAGCACAGTGTTAAGTATTAATTTACATGATTAATTACTTCAGTTTTAGCTCACATACACTCAGTTCATTTACATGGTTAACCAATATTGAGTATGCTGAATTAACACTTCTACTTCAACTAGTAAGCATTCAATAGCTTATTTGCTAGTAGAAAATATTTCCTCTGAAAACAGAAAAATAAAAATATCTGAAAACTTAACAAACTTGCAAAATCATCTATATATTGTGTTGTTGATAGTGATTCTATATTTCACGGCCATACAAGTAACATTTAAGAAAATATACATATTAACCCTTTGACATGTACATCAAACCTTTTCTAATAACATCAGAGGATGATGCACAAACCTCTATAAAACGTCTCGATTGTTGGAAGAGGACAGACTCTAACTGGTTGTAGTCCTCTTTCTTGAAATACTTCTTATGGACAAATATAATCTGCAAGATTTCAGAACAGACAACTCAATCGGGAGCTTCAACACAAAATATAGATAAATTAATCAATACCTGCTTAAATAGGGAATCAGCAGCAGAGTGCAGACTAGAAATGAAGTTTCCCAAACACGAAACACCTTCCCAGAGGTTTCTAGATGCAACTTTGAGCATTACACAATTCTTCAGATAATCCACCACACGTAAATCCTGCTGGCTGCAGAGAGGGCAAGAATATAAGTTTGTGGGATTGTCTTAACCAAAAGGCTTAAACATCATCAAGTTACTCAGTTTCCTGCAATAGCCACTAAATGAGCAGCAGATCATGCTCTATGCAGTAAACATAAAAAGGAACACTCCATAAGAAATAAACAACTAGGCATACATAATAGTATTGATGGCGTCCGTTTTTGTCAGGTGTGCCAGGTCACAGGAATCATCATGTGTGACTGAGAATAGACTCTGAAAATAAAGCAAATCATATAAGGAAAGTATCATGGTTGTCTTAGTATATATAACTATAAAATGTGAGGGTTTTCGAGAGAGACCTTTGGGCTTCCTGAGCAATAAGTCCACAAGGAAGAGTGGTAGTTGTACCACATTTCAAGAATACAGCTAGCAACCTTTAAATGCGCTGCAAAAAAATCACGTCTCATATCAAGTTGTAAGCTAAAACAGAAAATGGGACAAGCTTTGTCAGAAAATACAAAGGTTGCCTTTTTACCATTATCAACTTTGGCCCAGTCATGACAAATCCACCAAATTATCTGATGTTGAATATAGTCAAGAGGAGATCTTGAAGATGAACCCAGTGAGTAATCCATAGCATACTTCAGCAGGTACTCAGAATTCACAAGAATCTGTCCGGCAATACAAAACTTTCAATCATTCTGAAATATAGAACCTATAGTTTTTCTTCCGTGATCATGATTCAGAATAAAAATGCATGCATGTAGATCGAATGAGTTTTCTCTTTTGATCTCAAAATTTCCTCATTTTGATATTGATGAGTATCTGCATATATATTCTCTCGTATTCAGTATATTCTCAATACTTACCATGATGAATATCCTGTTCACTTAACTCTAGCTAGTTTACACGACCTTGTTTACTGCAGTGCTAGACAAAATAATCATTTTCAAAAAGAGTACATGAAAATACGCATGCCACTTCTTTGTTATAGTTTAGCACACAAAATTATCAGATCTTGCACCAAACTGTGGAAACAATTAATAAATGAGATTCAGAAACAAAGAAATTATTAACAGACAGACCTCATGAGCTTCAGAAGAATCTTTTTGTGTGCACTTGCATAGCTGTTGAAGTAAAAGGGTATCCAAGTTTAAACTCTTCAAGTTGAGCAACGGAAGACTTGCTAGCCAGCCCTTGAAACCATAAATGTTACATAAAATCTCAGAGGACACTGAGCAACAGAATTTAAATTCAGGCACTGATGTCTTGGACAATAATCCAAGATTACCCCTCACAAAGTTAACCTTTCCTACAAGCCTCTACATGAACAAAATACAACGAAATCGTAAGGAGGTTAGATGAAATGATGTCAGAAACATTACATGGGTACAAGAATAACCTTGTGAACTTCATCCAATTGGGGGCCCACAGTTAAAACATCTTCCTCGGTTTTCATTGTAGCAATACAAGCCATAGACACACCTTGACAAACAGAGAAAAGTAATCAGAAAGGAAAGTTGCCATCAAAGTCTACAAGACATTCGTAAAGACAGTTAACAACAAAGGGATTATGAGGTAAGCACACCTAACATGGCACAATTAAATGAAGTTGTGCTAGAGGCACGAAAGACAAAACTGTTAATTGTGTTCCAAGATAAACCCCACGGGCAAAAGAAAGAAAAGGCAGAACAAAAAAGAAAATTGCATGTGGCTACCTTCCATTGCTAGGAGTCTAAGATCCTGATTGGCTGACAGCATAGCATCAGTCAGTTGTTCTCTATCTGCAAGCAATAGGTATCAATTATATTCTAGATGGTGTGTGCATGGCTATTAATTGAGCAATCAAAACACATGCTCAAAGAAAATACCATCAAGCTCTATATTCAAAAGATTCTTCCTTGGCCACACATCTGCTGTGAAGGAAAAAAGTTCTTGTATTTTGTCAAATATCTCACTAGATGATGGCAGATGAGGATGACCACCGTAAACCCACAAAGTTGGTTTTCCATATTGAAAATTGAGATCATGTAGATTGTTGAGATTCACACTTTCCATCTGAACAAGATGTCAATTTGCTGTTAATTGTACTATCAGAAAGAGAAGAAAAGAAATGGTCGGATGTTAACTTACCAAAAAGACGCCAACTTCAACCTGGAACTTTGGCGGCAATTTCAGTATTTCTTTCCTCAAAAGATTCCAAACAATCGGTAGTCCCTCTAACTGAGATGCAATCATCATTTTCCATATTGATCTGTGGTAATCAAGAAGGCGAGAGTATATTTTGAGCAGGTTCGGGAATTCCACAATCATTTTAAGTACCTCGCCCTCTAAGCATCTGAGGGACTTCAATGCTGGCAACAAAGTACATTTCAGAACAGCAAGATCAGAACATTTTGTCTCAATTTGCCATTGCTGCAGCGTAAGCCGTAACAAGCTCAAAGCATCAAAAGCACTACTAAGCCGGTTCTGGCATGCTTTCAGGCTATCACAACAAGCCATATCCAGCAACTTCTTCGAAAGTAAAGGAATATGCTGAGTTATAATATCGATCTTGTGATGGTCAACTATTTTCCTGTAACATTCAAGGATGCTATGCCAAATAGGATGCTCACTTTCTTGCTTCAGAATATACTCATAGCTCTCAAAAAAGTTGCAATAAGGCTGGACCAGACAGTTATACCAATTAAACCATATGGCATACAGTTCACGATCATTTTCAGTACATTGCTCCATTACCCAGTTTGCAGCAAAGAAAAGCATCTGATCAGCTAAGCATGAATTGAATGCCCCAGTTACACAATTTTTGACACTCTGACCAGTAACCGTAGGAAACTGTAATTCATGTAAGCTCGTAGCAGGAAGAATAGATTGGCGGACGATATTAATATCACCCAACAACGATGAATTATCTTTCAAACTGCTTATCTGATAAGCAGCATATTGGGCACCCAATGACTGTAGAAACATGCAATTCCTCATAACGCAAGTTTCTTTTGAATACCAAATGAAATCCCTTAGTTTTTGCTCAATTGGCCAACCACCCGGCAAGGACATAGATAATCCAGAATGCAAACCAGTTGAATAACCATCAAAAACAGTCAAAAACCTAAAGTTTCTTGCCAGAATTTCAGATCCATCAAAATTATTCAAAAATTTAAGTTTTCCTTCCTCCACAATTCTAGATCCATTAATTTCACCCAAAGATGGTAAATATGTGTGTTCCCAGCTCAAATGCAGGCTCCAAAGGAACTGATTTCCTTTAATAATCAGTTGTTGGAACAATTGAACCCAGCGTGTGATTTCAAGAAGGGTAATGTTTATACCAACACGTGAACCTTCAGCTTTTGCCTGCATGTGTGCTTCACACATTGACGAGACCAGTTCCATTCTTGGTATTCCACAAGAGATTAAAAATCTTATGACATCCTTCCGTTCACCGTCCCCAGGCACCTTGCTGCATCCTTCCAGATTCCAACTTTGGTCCATCAGAAAGATCTCCACTCCTCTGTTTCGCATGGCTCTTGAAACTTCACCATAGTTTGAATTTACTGTCAAAAACATTTTGAACTTATGGTGGGCTTTGATAACTACAGGATTGCCATCAACAAGACCACACTCATTGACTACAATAGACCTTTCTTGCTCAACCAAGGAGTTTATCCTATCAAGTACCTAAATGAATTCACGAAAGGAAAAGGTAAAATTAGCAAAAGCAAGCAGCAGGACAGAAAGGTAAAGTACATGAGAAGCAGAGAGCATACAGTAGGGTTACAGAAATTTGCATTATCCAAAACAATCCATTCACCGCGTTCAATGGCCCTGATCAAATCTCCCGCAACCCATTCGAATTTAACTGGTTGGTGTGCAGCTCCATTCTGCTGCAAGTTGTTGATGGACTTCAGTGTTTTACTAAGATCATCTTTTGTCTTTTTGAACTCGTCTTTTGTCAATGGTACAGGAAAAAACATTTCCAGATCACACTTTATCTGCTCAACTATTTCAGCAAGCAGGCTTAATGAAGGCAAAGATGCATTCCCACTCATTTCAATGAATTTCGAAGTCCTAATTGACGAGTGCCCTTTTTCAGCCACAAATTCAAACCATTTTGTAAACAAACCCCTTTTTTCTGCAATAAAATTCTTCCGGTTCGTGTCAATACTCAGGCTGAAATACACATCAACGTAATGCTCAACTTCTGATAAAACTGCTTTGTAGTGCCTAAAGAAGTTATACTGCTCAAAGCATCCCAACAATTCTGACACATCAGTTGCAGACGACAGATTCAACTCATTCAACGTATTTCCCGAAAGCTGAGCCAGCAAGCGGATTAATGATGTTTTACCAGCTGAATTTTGTCCAATAAGAATGCACAACCAACCTTGCTGGATGCAGTGCATGGCTGCTTCAAGACTATTAAGGACACCTGGAAATATGTTGAGTTGATTGTTTTGCACTTTATATGATTGGATGAGATTTCTTCCAATAGAGGCACTTCCAACAACCAAGCAATGTGGATTAACATAGAGCATTTTTGGTTGGTGAATGCTCGTCTTTTTCTTAAAGACCTCCTCATAAAGCTTAACAACTTCATGGCGATCAACCAAAGTACGCATTCTTTGAAGATAGACAGTATTTAAAAAACATTCATCCTTCATAGGATCTGAGGAACCTGCTATCATCACACAAGACCTGATAATATCACGTAGATTAAATTCCCAGGGAGAACCTTGTTGGCCATACTTCCTATATACCATGGTATCCATATATAGCCTGTTATTAAAGTGAATAAGATTTCGGATTAAACTTTCAGAAATCGATGGAAATTGTTTTTGACAAATGAACAGATAATCTTCCTCTGATAGCTCATCAACATAAACTTTGGTGAAGCGGTTCAGAAAGGACTTGGGAAGACCTTTCCGCCCACCACCTTGCGATGAAGGATTCTGGCATGCAAAGACACGAAAGGATGATGAGCATTTGTAAGTTTGACCAAGCTCAGGTATGAAGACCTCAGCACGGTGGTCCAGAATGGCATTCAGACCCTCTAAGACAGATTGTGGAGCAAGATTGAGCTCATCCAAAAGAACCCAGCTTCCATTTTTTAAAGCCTGAAGAAGAATACCATCAGACCAGGAAAATTCCATTCCATTTCCCCCTTGAGCTGGCAGGTCTGAACCTAGAAGATCCATCATGTCTGTCTGTTCAGATAGATTTATCCGTACAACATCATGACCAGAAAATTTAGCTAATGCTACAATTAAACTTGTTTTTCCAACTCCAGGACTACCTTCCAGAAGAAGAGGTTTAGGTAGTTGCATACCACGCAAAACTCGCAAGACATTCTTACTGGTCGTGGGCGCCTTTATTTCAAAGGCCTGTTGCTTACAAGCAGAATGGCCTTCAGGAATATAGAATGGTGCAATGCCAAAATAACCTTCCAAACAACCATGATCTATATCTTCTTTTTTCATATTGTCACCCCAGCCATAATTATTTAGATCATTCAAGTATGAATCTACTGCCTTACCCTTAACTTTCTGCAGTTCTTCTAGAAGGAAGGACAAGCAAGTATTCCTCATCTCAGTAGCCTCAGTTTGAGAAACATTTAGGCCTAATGAGAGCCCATCAAGCAAAATAAGAAACAGGCCATGTATCAAAGCTTGCTCTGGCCCAAGATTTTGCCCAGTCACATTTATAAACGAAATCCATGACAGCATGTCCCGTATCGTGAGTGTTCTTCCGATGTGCAATTGGTTGAACCACTTCCAGAAATTAACGATGCAATCTCCAAAGCAAGAGAAGTCAGTTTTGGTGAACCTCCCAAAAGTTATGCTCTTAAGTTCATCAACATCAGTAACAGCAGGAACCCAAATTTCAGTAAATCGATTTCTTAATGCAGGAGAAAGCTCTTTTTTTCCATAGTCACCACCAGGGTTCATCGTTGCAAGGATGAAGAAATTTGGATGTGATACAATCTTCTCTAACACAGAACCACCTTTCTCAGCCAATGACTACAACAGTACAAAAGCGCATATAAATATACATAGAACTTAAGTTCAACAATTAAAAAAGCAAATATTCAATAGAAATGAATTGTATAGAATAAGTTTAAGCATATAGATAGAAAAATGACCTCTGATTCTGAATATACTTTTCTTTGCACAGTGGCCACTAATCCTATAACTATTCCCTCTGATTCCAATGTAGGTCGTTTTGAACTTGTGATCAAGGATTAAGGAAGTAGTCAAGTAGATCAAATGATCTTAGTGCCATTAATTTATTATGTATTGAGAAAGATTACTCGATCATTTATGAGTGTGGTAGCATTTATTAAGCAGGAGCAAGGAAGGAAGAAAAGGGTAAAAGATGCATAGAAGGTCTAAAACCTCCTACACTTGAAAAGTTGGAAGGCTTAAAACAGCCTAAATTTGGATGGGAGGGAATACAGTGCATAGAGAGGGGCTCACTACTTAGACAGGAACCTTCGAAGCAATGGAACAAGGAAATGATACTAGTAGGTCTATCATTAAACCTACTTCCATATATGATAATATTTTTTCCAATAAGGTCTAGACAGAAAAGGTATAGCAAAATATGGAGAACATGACAGTGTCCAGGCTCCCAGTGACATCTTACAAATGAAGAGACCAACTAATTAGAAGCATCATTTTTTGAGCAGTAACTGAAATATTTTGCCAGGATTAGGAAGGCTTTCCAACGACTAAATTGTGTGGCAGAGCACAGAAACAGCAAACTTTCCCAAAAACACCTTATGTCCACCAAAAATCCTGAGGTGTGTGTGGTGTGGTGTGAGTTTTTTTTTTTTTTGTATGGGATATTTTGAGCCTTCCTTTTTTTTCCCTATCTTAATGCAATGATACGCAGCTCTCCTGCGTATTCCAGAAAAAAAAAAACTTATGTCAACCAAGTTACGTGTTTAAGTTTGCAGGACCCTAAAACTAGTCAAGTTCACAACTTCATCAATCTGACTCATAATTATTAGGTTCCGAAATTGCAATTCTGTCCCTTTTTGTGTGACCTCGGTATTCTACTTTTTAGTGCAAATGGTCCACCATTGTTTAAATGTTTTCATATAGAAGGGGCCACTTCCTGAATGAGAGCCTAGTCCCGACCATCTAGCGTGTGTTTGGTTGGAGGGTTCAACTGGGTTGGGTTGGGTCGAACCCACTTTTGAGGGTGTTTGGTTCGGAGACTCTGGGTTGGGTTCGTACCGCAAAGGGAATATTCCCTCCAGATGCGGGTTCATCCGATTCCTGAGATTTGAGCGGACCGGGGCGAACCCACTTCGGGCGCACGCGAGAGATGACGAGTGGAGCTCGAGGGCGAGCTCGAGGATGGCCGGTGAGGGTCATGGGCGGCGCTGACCGAGCGTAGGCGGAGCTCGAGGGCGGACCTGGGAGCAGCAGCGCACCTGGGCGAGCAAGGGAGGCGCGCCTCGCGCGGATCTGGCCGAGCGGCGCGCATGGCGGAAGCGCACACCTGCACTTCGCGGGGGCGGCGCGCATGGCGGAGGACGCGCTCCTGGGTGAGTGGCGGCGGCGGCAGCGTGGAGAGCAGCGACGTGCTGAAGGTAGAAGTAGACAGAGAGAGGCTGCCACATGGGTCCCACTTGCCAGTGTCTTATCCCGCTTCTGCGAACGCTCTAAACCAAACAAAGAACTGGAATGGACCCAACCCAGTAAACCAAACACAAGATGGGTTCGACCCATTCCAAAAATCTGGGTTGGGTCCAACCCATCCCCAGTCATCCAGAACCAAACACATGCCTAATGTGCAGGAGCATACACGCATACAGTTCCACGTAAGTAAATTATTAATCCACCCTATACATCAAAAATCCACCATACATTTATTCTAACTGAAGCAATCAGAGCATGTCTTTATGTGGTAATAAACCATAATTGGTGTGGCCTTCCACATCCATTCAACAACATGCATGGCATTAAGATGGAAAAAGGATGGCATTAGAATTAAGATAAATATCAAGCCAAGTTTACTAGCTTAAGAAAACAATATGCAGCGAAACAACAAAATCAACTAAGATAGCTGCTATAGAACCCACAATTTGAGGATATTTAATCTAGATGAGCTCCAAGTTTACAGCAGGAAAGCATAAAAACAATCAATGAACAGCACTCAGCAAAAGGATTCAAATATAGTAACCAAACAGAACAGGTTCCATTAAGCCTAGTTTGTTTGCATAAGATAAGCCCAGAGCTACTGTTTCCTTCATCCTTCAAAAGAAAAACAATGAATGGATAATTAAGAAAAGGCATACCAATTTTCTTTCAGGTTCTAGAACACTGTTCAAGCGTTCAAGCACACTGTCATCAGCTAAAGAAATTTCATCAATGAGGAAAAGATCACCATTCTTCATTGCTTGAACAAGCGGTCCATCCTGCCACAGGAAAATTGCCTGCCACCTCTTGTGGAGGTGCATCAAATCCAACTTGATTTGCTCCATGGCACCAAGATCTTGAGCTGACACCTCGGGAAACAGATATTTTTCCTTTCTGTATCTGTCAAGTACTTCATTCAGATGACTGATGACACTATCAGCTCCAGATACATCAGTTTCAAGTGGCTGTAAATCATGGATAAATCAGTTAATTCACTTTGATAAGTCAATGCATAAATACCACATCGAGAAACCAAATAACTTACCACATTCCTTGCAACATAAACAAACATTTTCATCTGTTTGATTTTTGCAACAAGATCTTTGAACTCAATTGCTATTCTTGACCTATCACGTATAGGGCAGAATCCCTGCAGGTAACAGCCAGATCATAGATAGTGAGACACATATTTCAACAACAGACAATGGTATCTAGAGAAACAGGATTCATAGACAACTTAGAAACAGTGACGCACCCCAATGAAGTCTGATGTCTCTGTATACTGATGGCAGTTCAAAATGTGTAATTTTGATCCAAGGACAGCACTTAGAACCTGGCAAACAGTTGTTTTCCCACCACCAGTTTCGCCAACGAGGAGTACAGGTTCGCGTGATCTGTAGCAACGCTCAATAAGGAAGTATAGCCTCCACATACTTTTTGTCCAAGTGATACTGCAAAAGAAAATTAAAAACGCATCTGAACCAGAACTATACGAGTACACTATTAAAAAAAATGCAAACAAACTCACTTTCCAAAGCAATCTCGTACTCTTAGTTTGATAGCATCAAGGGATAAGTTATCTTCACGGGTGACTTCCTGCAAGAATAAACCACCACTCAAGATTAGTAACCTAATCCCTTTCTAAGCAAAACTTCACAAACTTCCATTAACAAATGTAAAAGTATGATGTTGTATTAAAATTCTAATTATGATGTGACACATAAGAAACTACCCTTTCATCGATGAAATGACACGGCCAGGTCACTGCACGAGCAAACGGTGCCCAAAACTTAGTACCGCTTGGTCAAACAGGATGTGCACTGAGCTAAATAGCAACCATATGTTTAAATTAAGTTGTATGTTAATAGCTCCAGTCAAAAAAAAATCATATATGTAAATCAACTGCATCCACTAAACACTCACAGCCATCTAGAAAACAATCTATCCGACAAAAAATTAAATGTTCA
Source organism: Miscanthus floridulus (assembly GCF_019320115.1). Lineage (NCBI taxonomy): Eukaryota > Viridiplantae > Streptophyta > Magnoliopsida > Poales > Poaceae > Miscanthus > Miscanthus floridulus. The sequence goes on along the minus strand of NC_089596.1, from coordinate 85,685,655 downwards.
GATTGCCCTCATCCTATTTGGTCAGCGCCACTACATCAATGCAATAAAATTATGATCATGAATGTATATGTTTTGCTCATGAACTTTCATCCTTTGCAGGCACAAGATAAAACCGCGAAATTAAAATGATGCCATAGAATGATGGAATCATTACCGAGTTATACAGATCGGCTATGTTGAGCTTTACACGTAGGTGACGCTCCAAAGCTTCTTGAACAACAACTTTCTCATTGTCATCCCTTAATCTCTCTGCCAGCAGTAAATAGCCATCTTTCGCCAGATCTTCATATGACTTCCCTTCAAATGTCCTGTAACGATTGGCCCAACGAAATAGATCCCTAGGTGTTATGAAACCATGTTTGCCAGCAAACACTCTACTATTTTGTCTATGCGTTTGCAATTCTTTCATAACTTCAACCATTCTTTTCGCATAACTGGGAGCAATTCTACATCGCTGCTCCAAAATCGTGACTAGCTCATCTTCTGGTATTTCATCAACATGCACTTCAATAAAACGGTTGCGGAATGCCCGGGACAAAATTTTACGCCCCCCATAAAGCATAGGTGGGTTTTGTGTGGCAAAAAGCATAAAATTAGGGTGTGCATGTATAGTCTCTTGCAGCTCTGGCATGAAGAGCTCCCTGTTGTCATCTAACAGCCTATTTAAAGCTTCCAGGACATCAGATGGTGCAAGATTTAGCTCATCCAAAACAATCCAGTGTCCCTCCCGCACAGCCTTCACCAAAGCACCCTCCTGAAACTGAAGCTTCCCTTGACTATCGGTCACATAAGTACCAAGATATTCTTGAAGATCAGTATGCTCATGGTTGTTGATTCGGACAAACTCATGGCCAGTTTTTGCAGCAAGGTACCTCACAAGGCTAGTTTTGCCACTTGATGTTGGCCCTTGTAAAAGAACAGGGTATCTTCTAATATAAACAGCACGGGCAAGGTTGATTATGTGCTCAGTAACACTTTGAGTTAAAACATAGCTCCGCAAAAATTCATCTGATTCACAGCCACCTAACTGCATAGGCTTTTCAATGAAGTAGTCAGCAAAAGAAATGTTAGGTGGCACTCTTCCATCTAACAAAAGTGAAACTATTAAGTTCTTAATGATTTTTCCACTAGGTGCATCCAACATTGTAAGAAAGAACATACAGAAACCATCATAAATGGCCTTTCTGAAGCCAAATTTTTTCTCTGCGTTTTTTATATATCCTAAAGCGCGAGATAGAGATCTCAAACTAAATTGAGGCTTCTGATTAGCACCATCCTGCAGTCTCTCCTCACATTCCTTTTTTGCAACTTTATAAAATCGAACAATACTATCTGTAACTCCATTTGTAACATTCAGACCATCCAGATATTTCCTGACAAAAAGGTGTAGATCATCGTCATCCATAAGATCATCAACAAAATATTCAGTAAAGCGGTTCCTAAAAGTGTACGGCAGTTCTCTTTTCCCAGCATCAGTTGCTGGATTCATGCAGGCAAATATCCGGAAGCAAGGATGACGTTCAACATAATCCACATCTCCCCTTTCTGCCAGGCAAAGTGTGCCCCTCTCTCCATCCAGTACAGCACCAATTCTTTGAAGTGTCTCTGGAGGTGCAAGGTTAACCTCATCAAGCAAAATCCAATGGCCTTTCCTTAAAGCTGAAATAAAAGCACCCTCCACAAACTGAAATGACATGCCAGTTGCTGAACCAATTTGACTACAAGCTATATTTAGTTTGGAAGAGAAGGTGTCCCAATCAGAAACAACATGGGCTGGCAAAGGCCTTTTTCTCTTTGAACCACTTGAAGACTTAGAAATCCCTTCAATTAGCTTCTTAGCCGTCTCAACACATCTTGCCAAAGTGTGTAATAGTTTTATCCAATTCTTTTTCATTACACACTCAGCACAATGCCGTAGAATACGTTCATTGCCCTGAATAAGTGAACAATTGGGTAAATAAACATCAAGACAGAATTGGAGCGAGGGTGGTATGTCTTAGTGTAGGATCACAATATGAGAACCAAGCAGTAGACACACCTTTTCAGAAAAACTCTGACAAAAAAGAACCTTGAACTCCGTATAAAGAGGAAAACATATTGACCGAGCATCTGTAGGCTTAAATCCCCCGAGGAGATCAGAAATATCACTTTGCTGGCTTAAGTTCTGAAATATAAATAAAACAACATTAGATTATAAATGATAAAAATTGTGAGACCAAAAAAATGTGATTTGAATATTTGACACAGCATGTTCTGGACTTTCTATGTTTGACACTCTGAAAGAGGTCCAACAATGCACGAAACAACTGGTAAACACAAATACAGTTATGATGGCATACAAACAAGAACTATCAACATAGGACGCTTCCAAATATTTAGAAGACAGGCATTTTCCAGTTGAGACATCGTATATAAAACATGTTATTATGCACGAATTTCAGTGGTGGTGGTGAAGGCAAAGATGGTCCAGGCTTCACAAACATGGTAGAGGGGTAGAAAATTATGACATTATATTTATACATATGCAACTCAGTGACAACAGTAAATTTCACAGATGCAAATATGCAGTTGTTCCAGCTTAGGATTGTTTATGTTACTGATCTAACATACCACCACAGTCAACGGATGTTTAAGCCAGGCAGCAAGATTCTGCACAGTAGTAGTCTTCCCAGTACCAGTTTCACCAACAAGAAGAATGGGCTCATTGAATTTTATAGAACATGCAACTCTTTCAAGAATTTCTAATGCACGCCGAATATCAGCAAAAGGCCCTTTCTGGATTGCCTACATATTTGAAGCCAGGAGTTAGCAAACAAATGAAAGCTTGACAAAGAGATGTATCAAGTAAACCAATGATTATTTACAGCTTTGTTGTTGTTGTTGTCGTCGGAGCACGGCAATGTAACTCTACCAACTTGCAATTCTGTATGTCGGGCCTGTAAATTACGAATGGTTGAACATATGAAAATTCAATAAACAAGACATATTTTCAGATAAGAAATGAATATACACATGCCTGGATGATGGGCTTTTCAGTAGGTTGCACTGTTTCTCCTCGGTAAGGAACACCTAATATTCTAGCAATTTCTCCTGCTACATATAACCTTTTCTCCGGAGATGATAATGAGGCAGTGAAAATATCAACAGCCTAGAATTTTACAAAATAAAAAAAGACAAAGGTGCTTGAGATGCCTGGAAGACTAGGTGTTTTATTCCACAATGATAATAATAAGATAGCACATGTAAATTCTCCCATGTTCTCAGAACAGTGTAAGTTTATATAGGTCGTTTAACATTTACAGGTGGTATTATTTATAAATGACAGTGAAACTAAAGCTACTTAAACTCTGAATAAATATTCAAATGAAAAATTGTTTAAAACAGCTGGTAGGCGTTGGCCACAATCAAACCATGAAATTCAAATTTAACTAACAATAACAGCGATTTGTATTTCTGCAGTGTGTACGAAGTAATCCATAAGCCCAAACTTGAAAATGAAGGGTCAATAGGTCATAACAGTTGTTCACATCCCTAAGTGCTACTCCTTCCGCTCCAAATTACGGTTCACTTTAGCTTTGTTCTAAGTCAAATTTCTCTAGCTTTTACCAAGTTTATTTATTTTTCATGCACCAACATCTACAAAATCAAATTAGTACCATTAAATTACGAATAAAATATGTCTTGATAGTGCATCTATTTGTAGTTGGCGATGTTAATATATTTTAAAAAAAACTTCGTCAAAGCTAGAGAATTTTGACATAGGACGAAGTTAAAGTGAAGTATATTTCGAACAGAGTATATTCCAAAAGGCAGCATAGCAGCAATACCGTGAAAGCAGCTATCGAACATTCACACTGCAGGTCTGCCAGTTTCACTTACCATGGCTTGCAAGATGCAACTTTGACAGCTAGATCATGTCACAATATAATGAGATATTCCTATAGTTACAGTGCATTTTTTGCAGAAGTAATTTATTATAAGCAATAAAACAACATGCACAGTCCAAAACATGCTCCATTAGAAGAGAAAGCAGCAAACCTCATGATAAATTAATTTGCATCCACTAGAGGCAAATCTGAGGTCCTCAAAGTTGAGATCGATCCCTAATATTCTCTTGCACCATTTTAGCAGGTCCCTACGAAGTAATAAGATAACTACAAGTATCCATTATCACAGGTCGATAGCAGGCAATATGCTGCAAGAATTATGAATTGCGCACCTTAACGAAAATCTGTGCAGAACACCATCATATAAACCTCCTGCTAAGTTGAGACCACCAAACTGATAAGATCCAAGAGAGTTGACCTTTTCAAAGGTATCTACATTGCATACAATAGGTTCGTTATTCCCTCTGGACTCTGGTCAAATAAACATGATGTTTCAGGCAGCAAATTTGACTTGCATGTATTTTAATTTTGCTGTCTGAAACATTATCTAGAAGTGACTGAAGGTAGAAAAAGATACAAGTATGTTCCATCTACCTATGAGTTTGGAGGAGATGGGCTCCAAGCTTGGGTAGCACCCTTTAATTATATCAACCATGTCACCCTGATTAGGTTCTCCCACCATCACTTTTCTCCACAATGCACTAAATGTGAGTCTCCCTGTCAAAGGAGCAAACAGAGGACATGAATCAGCACATGTGCGAGATTGTGGAAATATATAGCTGTTTCTGTGTGGTCAAAACAGTCCTGATCATTATTGTTGCTTATCAATTTTTTTAGTACACCGCTACAGGTATAAACTAAGAAAATTTCTGCAGCATGCACATATATAATTAAAACCAACTGAACAAACCTGGCAGATCATGGGAGACATCATTCTTTGATGTCGTGATGGTAGCAAAGAATCGGAAACTCTCAGCAACTTCCACAGCCTACATGAGGCAATTGTGACTTATAGAACCTCTATTACAGTGGCACTCATGAATATCATCAGAAATCAGAAGTAAGGTGTCTTACCTCTGCATGGCCAACTGAAAAGGTATTTGAACCTTCCAATAAAGGTAGTAAGATTGACTGCACATCGCTAGGTGCTTTGTCTATGTCTTCAAACACAATCCAAAACCCTTTGACAATAGCCTACTCGGAATAGGATGAAAAGATATTAATATGTATGGGAGGAAAAAAAAAAGTCACCTAGGATTATATGAACAGTACTCTCCTATACAGACCTGTGTAAGCGAACCAGGAGCCCACTTGAATTCGCCAGGTTTCTCTGTGCAAACGTAACTTCCTAATAAGGTCCTACCATCCATTTGCTCATCCATGTGGATAAAAAGTACTGCAAATAAAATCAGTAATTAGCACTTTGCTTAAATATATAGAAATTAACAATGTTACCAAAGATGGCTATAAATATTGATGGAAGATCAATAGTGTCATGCCATCATCAGGGATGAGATACATGTTTCCAAAAAAAATTCAATAAGCAGCAAGTTTGTATTGGATAAAGATGAAACAGAACTATGGAGTCAAAGATTTTTCTAGAATTTAGTGAAAGGTTCCAACCATTGGGCTTCTTTGACTAAATAACTTATCAAATGTTAGAATTCAGCTGGAACTTCACCATAGAACACAGATGATGGAAGGGGACTATGCAAAACAGATATGATCACGAGAATAACTAGGTAGACCTATCCAACTTGTGACTTAGAAGACAGTTTGATATGAAACCACAATAAAACAACAATCCTACCGAACTTTTCTTCTGCTCTACGACTTATTGAAACTTTATTTCATCATCCATTCATCTAAGGAACAATGTTTACAAGTCGTCCGATTAATCGCGATTAATCGTCCTAATCGGTCCCTGGTGACCGATTTGGGCTACCGATGCAATTAGCTCGATCAGAAAGCTTGTCGTCCGATTATAGTCATGACTAATCGCGATTAGTCGTCCGACTAGGACAGGGACGACCAGTTTGTCTGCTCTGTTTTTCGGGAGGAAAAGGGGCGCACGCGGGAGGAAAAGGTGCCGCGCGCGGGAGGAAAAGGCGTCGCGCGCGCGGGAGGAGAAGTTGCACGTGCGAGAGAAGGGGCATGCGGGAGGAAAAGACGTCACACTCGCACGCCATCCCTGCAGCTCGCTAATTGAGAGAGAGAGGAAGAGAAAGAGAGGAGAGGAGGGAAGAGAAAATGGCAGCTGGAGCACCTGAGCCGCTCCCGCCCCTTCCGATCCGCCGATTCGCGGCTCCTGCTGCGACTTCACGGCCTCCACCGATTTGTGTTTCCAACCTCCACTCCGTCAGCCTCCGTCATCCTGCTGCTCACAAGTACCTCTTCTTCTCCCATCCTCTGCTCTGTTCTTCATAGCACTTCCTTCCTCTATTCTTCCTCTCCTTTCCTTCCTCTGTTAAGAAGTATGAACTATATTGCTTATGCTTGCTTGGATCTTGGACTTGGATATACTCCTTTGATGTGGTATGCTGCTTGTGCTTGGATAGTTGGATAGGGTATAAACTGCTCTGGGTAGTGTGGGTGGTGGCTGCTTGTGCATAGGCTCTAAAATTGGCAGCAAAAGGAGGGGACTACTAGGGTTGACTAGGCTCGACTAATCGGCCTGGTCGACGACTAATCGCGATTAATCACCTGGTCAGTCCCATGACGACTAGGTTCGACTAGACGGCTTGTAAACATTGCTAAGGAACCTATCTATCTTCTTTTTTTCTATTGACTAGTACAACATATGAATAAATAAACAGAAAATGTGATGTACATGCACGTAGTGAATCTCCCTTTGCATGTTTCTGGAATATGAAGAAGCAAAATTCAGTTCTGGAACCAGTAACAACAGCCGGTGTATATCACCGAACAAAACAGGATAGTACCATGCAACAGATCTTATTGTTCCTATGCATACTCCTTTCACACATTTAAGTATGTGGCTCAGTAAGCATATACTCCCTCCGTCCCAAAAAGAATGCACATCTCGCTTTTCGAGTCAATTTTTTTTAAGTTTGACCAAATATATACAAAAAATACTACTCCCTTACATTCCAAATTATAAGACGTTTTGGCTTTTCTAGATACATAGCTTTTGCAATGCAGTTAGATATAAACTATGTCTAGATACATAGTTAAAGCAATGTATCTAGAAAAGCCAAAATGACTTATAATTTGGAACGGAGGGGGTAATATTTATGACGTGTACTAAGTATCATTAGATTACTAGTGGAATATATTTTCATAATAAATGTATTTAGAGATACAAATGTTGATGCTATTTTCTATAAATCTAGTCAAACTTAAAAAAAATGTTTAACTCCTCAAAAAATGAGATGTGCATTCTTTTTGGGACAGGGATTAAACCTTATCTATCAGTTGGGCAACCTTCAGACACTTTTTAACTTGAATAAATCTTCATAAACATATATCATAAATACCTCGATTTCCAACTATTTGTGCCAACTTGTTAATAAGTGCAGTTTTTCCAGCGCCAACAGGCCCATAGAGAAGTACAGGCCACTTCTGCCCAACTGCCATCAAAGCTACCTCATAACTCTTTCTTAAAGTAGCAGTAAGCACAAACGGGCTGACAGAAAAAACAATCACAAATAAGTGTAAACAACACAAATGCAGTGAGAAACAATCAAACAAGGAACAATGGAAAATAAAGGTGAAGTGCTCATACCTTCCAATGCTATGATTTCCTCCTGTTACAACATCTGGACAATCCAACCAACATTCAGGCAAAGTAGTGAGACCATCTATACTACTTTTCGAATTTCTGTTGTCATTATGAAGATATAAAGAGGCTTTCTCTAAGGAAGTATCCATGCAAAACTCCTTCCACCTAAAGGAATAACAGATTGTTATCAAAATACCATGGTCATCTGTGTCTCCAACCAAAAGAAACAATAGCAAGAACAAGGGAAAGTAAGAAGGAACCTCAGAAAACATTTAAATGCTTCATCTGCTCCCAGGCCAAAACTTTCAATAGCCATATCACTTGCTTTTAAAACCACCATAAGAATATGTATTGTGCACCATTTCAAGTCCAATCCAACAGCATCAAGTGAGCAGTCAACTAAACTATAGTCAGTGGTACTATGTACAAGGTCTAAAAACCAAGACCAATCCCATTGTTCACAAAATACTCTGGGCTCCAATTCTAGAAACCGGTAAGATACTTGTGCAGCATCAAGAAACAAATGCAGTTCCTGAAAGCAAACAGTATCAATCAAAATGTAAACCATTTAAGTTTAAGTACAGTCTGAGTACAACTCAAATCCAACAGTTAAAATCACTTGCAGAGTTGAAGTTGTAGTGAGAAGCTGTAAAGCAGTTATGCAGGTCATATAGTGGAGATGAGAGGTGAGGCAGCCATGCATTTGACACATATCAATAAGTACCTTGGAAGTAACTTGTGATGGGAAACTTGCACATAGAAGCCTTTGGAATGGTGGTGGAGAAAACTTGAAGTAGTTCAAAACAGGTCTGCCAGAAATAATAGTGGTAAGCTAGTTGCATGACATAAATCTAATCTTTGTTTACATGCCATGATTGCGCAAAGATTCAACTAGTTAAGAGTTGGCAACAATTTGTCATAAGATAGATACAATGGACCATAATAAACTATATAAAGCTCCAAACCAATGTGTGCCATGGTTTATTAGCAACAAAGCGGGCACATGTAAAGTTCCTGATAACTGAAACCGGTGCATGTAACTTTTGGCATATGTAACTACTAATCCTGAGAAATGTTCCAGATCTTCCAATCCACTGAGATACCGCAACTTATGGCGTGCAAACTCAAATAAGCAGATATTTTAGTTCCACCTGAAAGATACTTGCATCTGTGAAAACTGCGGCATTTGCATTTGAATCAAAAAATTATAGTAGGTTTGGACTCCTTGTCCACCCAAATCATTACCCGACATGGATTCCACAGCAGGACAGATTCACGAACTTTGAAGAGCAAAATTAGCCAATCCCTGGCAAGCAGGATTCATAATGCAGACTTGATAGACAATCCAAATAGCACCAACTAGAGAGGTTATTCTTTTCCCCAATATGTCCAATTGGTAAACTAAAACATGCCTATACTTCAAATTAGGCTGCATGCATGTCACATGAAACTAATTCAAATTGAACAATGCGGTTTGGAGGTGGCAACATTTTCATGGCTCAGTCCATTAAACTAAATTAAACATTCTACAGCAAGCGAGGATCAATGTTTACTGTCTGATGATACCAAAAAAATGATCCGTGCTCAGTGCCTAGCAGAAATCTAGTTATTGTGGCCAATTAGGCGCCTACCCAAATGGCAAGTACAAGCTAAGAAACAGGTTAATTGCACTGCTCCAAAATTTAGTGGTGACGAATTGGGAGTGCAAACAAGTACAGAAGTGGCTAGGAGCGGACCACTAATCACTTCACCTGAGCAAGTAGGGTGCGAGGTCGAGGGCGCGCGCCAGCGCGAGGCACGCGATCTCGTGCAGCCGCAGGCGCCTACGCCTGGAGAGGTAGAACTCAACGACGCTGACGTCCCCCTCCCCGGCCTCATCCTCCAGGTGGGCGGCGTCATCATTCCACGCGTGCAGTCTGGCGCGGAGCAGCGCGACGGCCTGGTTGATAAGGGCCGGCGCAAGCGGGAGGAAGCAGCCGAGCACGGGGATGGTGTAGCGCGGGTGCAGCAGTGGCTCGGCGAGCGCGGCGGCGACGTCGTCGTGGGCGGGGGGCGCGGCGGCCGGCGACGAGGCAAGCTCGTGGAGGCGCGGGTCGGAGTGGAGCGTCGGGCAGCGGGCCAGTAGCCGCGCGAGGGCCTCGGCCGTCGAGAAGACGCCGTCGTGCGACATGGGCGCGGTGCGGCAGAGGCAGGGTGGGGCTACAGAGAACGAAGGTTTGTGGGGGCGCGAGTATATATTGGGTGGTGCTGCCGTGGTGGGTTTTGGTTAGGGTTTTAGTGCGGGTTTGCGGCGGTGCGAGCTTGTGGGGCCGTGCCGGTTTTGGGCCTTTGGGAACGCTCGACCTTCGGGGGCTGTAAACTGTGTTTACTCGTGGTGTCGCGAGTTTCGAGTCCGTTTGTAATTTCGTAGTAGGTTCGCGTGGTGCTAGGGGATAGTTAAATTTTTATATTAAAAATACATGGATTGTATGGTAAAATAATAATATAGTAAAATTAAATATCGACGTTAAAATGATATTTAATCAAAAACCAAAGTCTGTGAAATTGACACTGTCACGGAGAGAGCAGCGTCGCAGGCTCACAAACTCTATTATATAGATATTTTCGTGATGCGGTTAAAATAATGTTTTACTCCCTCCATCCTGTAATATAGTACATTCTAGCATTCAAAATTTATCCTCAAATACAATGCATTCTAAAAGATAAAAATCATTTTGTATTAAATGCTTTCCATTTTTCAACCAATCACCATTAATCACGTTGATGATAGCGTCTGATTAGGAAATGAAATAAGGGTACATGTGTCTTTTGTGTTCTCACTTAATTTGTCTTAAAATTCCTAGAATGTACTGTATTCCAGGACGAGTATATCGGTAGGAAGAAATTTCTAATATTTATCAGGTAGTATTTTATCAATAAGCGTTCAGGTGGGTCCACGAGGAGCGGCATTTCGAGGAAAAGGGTGTGGGGGAGTGCTAGGGCAGGATCTTAGGCTTCGGCAGACCGATGACCCAAGTTTTTTTGTGGCACGATGTCGTTGTCCACCGTGCGCCGCCTTCAACTTAGATTGGAGAGCGCCGCCGCTGATCCGAACGCCGTGTGCGTGTCTGGCTACCGAGAATAGGGAATGACGGTTGGGACAGGTGCTCTAGCAATGGCTCCGGCCAGGAAGTTGACTGTGTGTGTCAACAAACACTAAGCAGCCTAGACAGGGCTGGATGGTCACAAGTTGAAGATCACAAAAAAATTAATAGTATTGTCTGGTGATTTATAGAGGATTAATAGTATTGTCAGGACTGCACATATTCTTAGTAAATGAATGAAAGTATTGCATCTCAGCACAAGACTGCACATAAGCTCAATGCAACTAAATTTAACTAAGCTCCAAAAGCTCATTGCAACTAAATTCATAGACTGTACCTAAGATTGTACCATGAATCAAATTGCACAGAAAATATTAACTTAAGCATCCACCTACTAACAATAAATCCCTTTAAGTAATAACCAGTGTTACCTACCGAAAAATTTGGTGAACCAATCTTCTATTTAGTCCTATTCACTTTCCGACAACAGTTCTACATGCTGTTGATGGAGGTTAGCATCCTGAAGTTCCAACATTTCAGGAAACAATCTGAACACTATGGCCAACAAACCACCAAGTGAAGAGTAGGCGGGACTGAAAACAATCTTCAATTGTCGAATATGGACAGTTGAAATGTCCCTAGTTTGATTTTGATAATTGAGTGACAAGCTAGGTGGACTAATGTGTTTAATTATGAGATACATAGGTGATTAGTCCATAGGTACGCTTGTGTGAGCAACTCATGTCATGACGGTGAAGATGGGTTGAATTTGTTGCAAGGCTCACACATGTGATGAAGGAGCTCATTGCATATGAGACATGACATGGAGTCATGTGACTAAGGTGGAGAAGATCAAGATAAGACTTGGCTTGATAGACCGGTTGCAAGCGTGAAGAGCAAGTTGGAGGCTTTGGAGCGATGGACCACGTGGCGGTGAAGCTTGAGCAAGACTTGGCGCCGATGGACGAAGGCAACGGTGAAGAGCAAGTGAGGTCAAGATCGATGAACCAATAAGGTCACGTGATGATATGAAGTGGATCATATCATTTGTTGATCAAGGTTGGTGCATGTGTTGCATCAATATCAGAGGATATGGAATCGAATGCGCAAGGCAAAGGTATAACCTATTGGATATTTTCATTTTCACCGGTCATAGGTGTGTAGATAAGTTTATGACTGGGTTTAGGATAGATGGCCATACTAGAGGGGCAGACTTATTTGCATATCGGTCATTTAGTGCCACTCAAGTGATCTAACTTTGCATCGTTGCTAGGATCGAGTGGCGTGGTGAATTGAGTGACTAATCCTTTAAAAAATGTTTATGAAAAGCTAACACACATGCACAAGATGGTGGACACGTGGTGGTGTTGGCAGAGAATGTAGAAGTGAAGATACAAGGCTTACAAGATGTAGAAGTGAAGATACAAGGCTTTACCGAGCCTCCAAGACTAGATCCGGAACTTGAGCATGAGCTCAACTCGACCCTCACTCCCGAGCCACTAATCTACTACATTGGAGAGCTCTAGACCTAATCCTCCTGGTGTGTCTTGATCTAAGAGATATGAATTAGGGTTTCTAAGATTGCTCCAGGGAGGGGGTAGGGGCTGCTATATATAGGCCGAGGTGGAGCAGGGGGCAAGGAATCGAGGTGGAGTGAGAGGCAAGGAATCGCCACATCATCGATCCGCGTCAACTCCCTCGATCACCGTTGGATGAACCGACCTTGATCAATGGTGTAGATGCAATCTAGGAGGCGATGGAGAGCCAATATTCAAAGGAGAGACCGACATGTGGGCCCTATAGGCTGACCGGCCTATAGGTGGGCCCGGCCGGCCTATCTCAGTGACAGGTGGGCCCCATCTTCCGTGGTTTGCCCTCTGGAGTCTTCTAGAGTCTTCCTGAGTTGTTTTTGTCGTGGATAAACATGATTTGTTTTGACGAATAGGTCCTATTTGACGGTTTTCTGATTAAATCCTCCTACAAACATAGATTCACCAAAACTTATGGATTTTATTAGTTTAAACCCCTAGACCTATGTTGGTGATTCTTTTTATGCATTTACATAAGTTATATTGATGGTTTATGATGAACATTAACGGTCGCCAACACTTCTCATCTTCAAAACCGGGAGGTTGTTCAACATACATAAGTTCATTGATGTACCCGTTAAGAAATGCACTCTTCACATCCATTTGGTACAACTTGATGTTGTTGGTACAGGCATAGGCTAACAAGATCCTAATTGCTTCCAATCTTGCAACTGGGGCATATGTTTCTCCAAAGTCAAGACCTTCAACTTAAGTGTAAACTTTAGCTACTAATTTTGCTTTGTTCCTTACTACTATCCCATTTTGATCTTGTTTGTTCTGAAAGACCCACTTGGTTCTAATTACATTGTACCCCTTAGGCCTCTCAACTAATTTCGATACTTGATTTCTTGTGAAATTATTTAGCTCTTCGTGCATAACATTCACCTAATCAACATTCTTCAAAGCTTCATCTATCTTCTTAGGTTCAATGGATGACATAAATGAGAAGTGTTCACAAAATGATGCCAATCTTGATCTTGTTTGCACACCTCTTGAGATATCACTAATTATAGAATCCAATAGATGATCTCTTGCAACATTGGTTGGTTGGAGCACTTGAACTTGATTGCTTGCACTTGATTGCTCATTTGGTTGAGATGATGAACTAGCCACTTGTTGTTGATCTAGCACCTTGTCATCACTTGTACAAGTGGTAGTGTGAGTTTGTTCACGAGCGAGTAAACCCAAGTACTTGATTTATTTTAGATTGCCAACAAGTAACAAGTACAACCTTGACGTTGACGGTAGTTAACAACCATTATAAACCATCAATAAAACATGTATAAGGGCACAATTGTGATCACCAACAAAGGTCTAGGGGTTTAAACTAACAAATTCCATGAGTTTTAGTGAATCTGTATTTTCTACAGGGTTTATCCAAAAAACCGTCAAGGCGGACCTACATGTCAGAATTAATCGTGCTTATCCACCGCGAAACGGGCACCAGAAGGTTCTAGAGGACACCACACTGAAGCGAGAGCCGATGGGCTGCCATGTGGGACCGGCTGGCCCCACCTGCAGGCCACCGAACCCCTAGGGCCACCTATCAGCCTCCGCCTTATTATATCGGTTCTCCATCGCCTCCTAGGTTGCATCTACGCCGTTCTTTAAGTCGGTTTGATCCAAAGGCTCACGATGGATGCTCTGGCCTATATAAATAGCCATGTACCCCCCTCCCTCAGCAGATCCCTAAAACCCTAATTCATATCTTCAAGATCAGAGCCAGCAATCAAGAGAAAATTAGTCCTCTATAGGATCTAGTCTTATAAATAGAATAGTAAGATAGAGAGTGAGGGAAGAGTTTGGAGGAGGTGCCGGCCTATCGGTGCTCACTCTATAGCTTGTACCTTGGCGGATCCAAGTTCTACTTGAGCTTGCCTTCGAGATCTCTTTGGTAATCAACTTCTGATTCAAGTAAGTAATTATTTATATTGTTCATCAGGATCTCGACTCTCTTTTGAGTGTTTTAATCTATAGACGCTCTAGGTTAAAGTATTAATCGTAAGTGTAAGCGTGGTGCTTAGACTTGGGTTAATCATGGAGGGCCCCTGCATTCCGAAAGGTGGTAGATCACGTGTGTGACATAAGTTCTATATAGCCTGTACTATATAGCTTCGTTGATCCTTTGTAGTCCACCTCCCATCTGTAGGCGCACATAGGACATGGTTGCGAAGGAAAGCATTCTCTGCTAGTGTCTTTCCCTAATAATGTCCCTAGTTAAATAGTAGAAGACATAAACTTACCCAAGATAGAACTAGAGAACCTTAGTTATCCTCTCTACGCTCCTATTTATCCTAACCTTGTTGCTAGCCATAGTTAAGTTAGACCATAGTTAGTCTCACATATTTCCCTATGGATACGATACTTGGAATACCTTCGGGTGAAAGCTACAGTGGTATCCGTACGCTTGCGGATTTATCTGTGTGCGTTAAAATATATCAACAAGCTTTATGGCGCCGTCGCCGGCAAAACGGTTGTTGAATTAACTTCGAGCCTAGCTTAACATTTTATCTTTTGTTCATTCTTTTATTTTACTTTTTCGTTTAGCATGGATTCCACTCCTATCTATCAATATGTTAAACCCATAAGCGCAAGCCTAAAGCCACCATAATCTTTAGAGCCTATCATAACACCTTGTTATGAGCTGCGCTTGTATTTAATAAAATGGACTCGGGACAAATCCTTCTCGGAAGAAGGCGATGAAAACCCATACTCACACCTATGAGAGTTTGAACAGACCTGTGCATGCTTGCATATCGCTGGCATATCTGATAAAACCTTAAGATGGAAGTTATTCCCGTTCTCTTTGACAGGAAGAGCTAAACAATGGTACAGTCTAACCGTAGGAAGCATGCAAGGAGATTGGGAAACATTATGCTCTAAATTTTGTTTATATTTCTTTCCCATCTCTAAGGTAGTCAGCCTCCGAAAAGAGGTTCTAAATTTTAGACAACTAGAAGAAGAATATCTTAGTACATCATGGGATCATTTTAATGAACTAATCACCACTGGCCTGGACCTTACCATTCAAGACCCTATACTTCTTCAACATTTTTATATGGGTCTTAGCAAGGATTCCAGGGAATTCCTTGATATAGCCTCTAGAGGAGCTTTCCTTCATTTGTCTGCTAGTGAAGCAAGGGCTATGCTTGATAGAATTAGTGGAAAGACTCACTGCACTAGCATTCATAATAAACTCCCCGAGAAAGAGAAGAAATCATCTCCTGATCAAGAAGAGGAAGTTTTGATAGCCAAAGCGCAACCACTTCAATCCTAAGATTTAGCTATCAATCATAAACTACTAATACCCCAAAATCCCCCAAAAGAAGAAGGAATTCCACCTTTGGAAATCCCTGTTGAGATTAAGGATAACCTCTTTGGTGCTGATTTTGAGAGAGCATTAAATTCTCATAAGAGACCTTCAAGCGAATATAATTCAAATCCTCTCAAGAAGGGATCTCTTAGAAAGCGTCCTTATTCTCATGTGGTACATTGGGAAGAATTCAAGGATAGCATGTTTAGTGATGCCATAGAAGGAGAACCTAACCATTTAGAAGCCACTCCTATCATCTGCCCTTCTATACCCACATTAGATGTCTTATTTAAACCATCTCTCAACCCATCCTTGACCCCGATGATCCCGCTTATGCTCTTTCTCCTAAGTCTCATGATGACCCTAGAAATCCATTAAGACAATCAAAGCATAGGAGTCATCAAGACCACAAGGATGACCAAGAAGAGCAATGACAATGGCTGGAATGTATTAAGAATTGGCTAGAATGTATTAAGAATTCATATGTTGTTGCTAAAGATTGGATGGACAAGGACGAAGTCTTATGGGTAGAATCCAAACTTGGGCTATATTCAAATAGTGAGCTTGAATCAATATCTTTAATAAATATGACTCATCCAAGTTTGGAGGAAGCCTTAGACGAGATCACCCCAAGAGTCTCCAATCCAAGGAAAATATTGCACATTCATGAAGAAACATCCTTAGAGCTTGAAAAGGAAGATGACATCAGCGAGCATGGAAGCTAGTTCATTAGCACCTCATCAAATCCATGCTCACATGAGAAATCTCCTAAATCAATTGGTCTCTCCAACATTGCCACACACGAGATCTTCAACTCCCTCGTACTCCCTGTTCATAAAATTGTTGAAAGGGTGGTTGTAGATACATATGTTTATCATAAATATTGTAAATCTCGTTGGCATGAATCTTGAGATAGGCAACCTAAGATTGGTGTTGGAGGGGAAACCACTTCACCAATTAGAAACATAATTCAAAGGTTTCCTAAGAACAAGCTTCTATCCAAAAACAATCACTTTTGGGAGATAACATGAGCTTTTACTTTTTTTGTAATGCCCTTGTGAAGTGAGCATAGAAATATAATTCTAAACATATTCCTTTGGGTATTTCTGTCACTAACCATTTCAGGTTTGAAGCAAAAAGAATGAACGATGACGACTCAAGTTATGTCCAACGAATCATCATGCAACATTGAATCACATCCATCCAAACTTGATTCTGCCTTGCAAAATTCAAGCCTAGGGGATGGGCTTCTCTAAAAAATCTTATGCCATATTGCTAATTTATCTTGGTTGTCTCTACCTTTAAATCATGCTCAATAACAATCATGCTTTTTCATATCCAATTGAATAAGTCTCTATAATGCTTTCATGCTACCTTTGTTTGCCATAGTATACTTAAGGTTTGGAGTATTTTCATACACCTTTTAAATTAGGCATGGTGCTTAGTTTAAACCAAAAGTTGTGCTGATTTTACTTTCAAAGGCTTTTAAATTAAGCGAGGTGCTTAGGTTAAAATGCCTTCCTAAATCAAATTAGACGTGGTGTCTAGGTTGATTTTTGATCCAAAAGTATGTTTTAGTAGATACTGGTTATTTTGTTGGACTAACCCCTATAGGAAACTCTCAAATTAATTTGGGTAAGTCAAGAGATGAATTTAAATCGGAGATGAAGCAAGGCACATGATGAACTCTAATAACATTGCGCAAAGAAGACACAACTCATTTATGGTCATTCGCTTTGTCTTTAGTTGCAAGTTACCTTTGCCTTAAGCCATGCCTGTGCAGCACATGATAAACAAAAAAACTATGCTAAAATAATTCTAACACCATCTTTTCATTAGCATAGAAGGAAATTACAAAATTTTGGACAAACAACATGTGTTTCAAAATTGTATATTCCTTCGGATATGTGTTGTCCACTAATCCTTTGCAGGCATAAAACAATAAGTGAGAAAAAAGGTCTAACAAGGTGTTAAAAATCTAAGAGCAGAAAGATGACATGACAAAATGATGAGAAAGAAAGGATGCAATCTAGGAGACAAGCTCATGAATAGCTCAAGATGCGAGGCTAGCCGAGAAAAAGGAAAACTTCAAGCAAAGGGGAAGGACCATCACGAGTCATCTACCATTCGTCATATGGTGACATCACGCTCCATTGATAAAGGTAACATCCTAAGGTAAATGGTCATCATTTAAGAGGCTTTTCCTTGATTCTAGTAGGCACACAAATAAGAAACAAACATGTTTGAGTTATAGTTCTACTTGATCCAACCTGATTAACTCAGCATGTTTAGTTCTTCAAGCTTATTCCTAGCACCACTCTCTTGTGACCATAGTCTTAACCAAATAAACTAAAAAATACACATTCTATCTCTAGAAGCTGATAGTTATAATCATGTAAAGATTGATACATTATGCATAGATAGACAATCCTTCCATGGGTTAAGCAACTCAATCTTTTCTGCCAAATGAACTTAAATGTTACAATCATGCTCAACCTTCTGATCTTACCACCTATGTTATAATTGAACAAAGCACATAACATCAACTTTATCTTGTTCAATGTGCCTAAGGTCAGAGAAGAATAAATAAAGTTTTGGTTCTGTTGGTGTTTTTCCACCAACAGAGCCCATGCACTTGATCTCTACCTTATTTTATAGCAGGACACACTTCAAGCAAAATATAGAGGAGTTAGTCAATTCCCTAATTTCTATAAGTGAAGATCCTAAACCTATCAAACTAAAATCAAAAGTCAAAACCAAGACAGGTTTGGTGGAAGAAGGTGACATCACCAGTAGAGGCATCATCACAAGAATCTTCGTCTTCAGAACAAACCAAGGTATTAATGAACTTCACAAGGAGAAGTCTAGTTCGAAGGACTTACAACACTGAACCCTCACCGAAAGAGCTAGCTTGGGGAGAAGCACCTCTATGTATCCAGGTAAATATTCTTATCGAGGTAATTATTCTTTCCCTTTTTAGTTTTAGTTTCTTTTTAATAGTTACGAAAATGATGAATGAAACAAAATAAAAAGTTATCTTTATAAGAAATATATATAGCTATAGTAATAATGTGTGATCTAGTAAAATTAAAAACAAAATAAAAAGGTGTGTCTAGTTTGCTTTAATATATTTTTAAGAGTTGACTAAATAAAGAGGACTTAAAATAATCTCTTGAATAGAAATGATAAATAGTTGCCCTATTGTAATTCCTTTCAAGTATCTAGTTTTGAGTCTTGAATTCTTCTGAGTTTTAGATAAGATTGTTTTGATATAAGGATTTGCTCTGAACTTAAAACTCGTGGGTAGCATATGTTTGGTCTAAGTCTAGGTAATTGATGGATATGATATGAGAAGGTCTGAGCTGCTATTTATCTTGTTTCAAGTGACACTAAAGTTCTAGAGATTTACCTTTTGAAAAAACACAAAAATGCTACATGATGAGTTCCTGTATGACAAAGCTTGAATTCCTACCAGAGCCATACATGTTATTTAGGCTAGAAAAACTTCCACATATATGATGCTTGCTTTTGCATTGAGTTTTGTCAAGCTTTGTTGACCCTTATGAGAGGTTTGTCATGCTCTTAAAATCAAGATCACGTACACACCACCCACATATACACTACTTCTACACTAGGGGTTGGCGCAAAAAAACATGACTTCCATCTAGATCCACCCAAAAATGTTCTACTCCTACACTGGGGTCAACACAAAAATATGTTTATTAGGTTTTCCATCCACCAAATAAATGCTCTAAACTCTTGTTGCTTTCTCTCAAAAGTTTTGTTTCAGAAAAAGGCATGGGGATATGCAAATGTTATTCATAAAAAAAGAAAAGAAAAGAAAAAAAGAGTTGAAAAAATAGACAAGTGTCCAAGATATCTAAAACAATGGGTACTTAGATGCCCGCCTGAAAAAAGAGAGATGAATAAGATAGCCCCTGCTCTCTAGCAAGTGTTTTCAAGTTTCAAAAGAGAGATAAGTTTTCAAGGAGTAAAGTAGAATTAGGATTAGCCACCATATATATCCACCATATATTCTATACACATGTACATCTTGATTTGATTGTATGACTCAACTCTCTTTGGATCCATTGTTTGACTTTATAATATATGCATTGCAAGTATGGTCTAGCTTTCTCCCTACCTATGAACTCCACATAAACTGTCGGGTTCACAAATCCGGGGTCCCTAATGGGCCTGCTCCCCATCAAAAGCTCGGCCCAACAGACGACGTTGCAAACGATGTGCAACTCCTGGGTCGGCCTAGATACCTAAACGACAGGCCGAAAGAGCGATCCAGTCTCCGACCGGAGGGCCTGGCCAAGAAGGGGACAACGCTGGCTTCCGACTCCGACCCACGTCTCCAACCGGGAGCCTGGCCAAGGAGGGGACGACGCTTGCTTCCAACTCCGACCCGCGTCTCCGACCGAGAGCCTGGCCAAGGAGGGGACGACATCCGCTTCTGACTTTGACCCGCATCTCTGATCGAGAGCCTGGCCAAGGAGGGGACGACACTCGCTTCTGACTCTGACCCGCTTCTTCAACTAGAAGGCCTAGCCAAAGAGGGGACGACGCTCGCTTCTGACTTCGACCTACATCTCCGATCGGGAATACACCAAACCTCTGCTTATGGCTCTTCTCTGATCGGTGCGGTCAGAGCCAACTGGGAACGACCGAACAGGGACGCCCTCTCGGTAAGGACCCAAAGAATCAGGCGGAGAAAGTAAGGCAGGGTACTCAAGTCAACCACAATACCGAGGACCATACCCTGCACACCTGCAGGACAGTATTGTCAGGTCATGTCAGAAGGGTACTTTATAACCTTCCAGGCATGTCAGAACATGAACAGTGTTGTGAGCGTCGACATTTGTCCTACAGTATGGTAGGCACCGACATTTGCCATACCAGAAGAACACGTGTGGTAGAACCGCCTAATCCAATGCCTTCCAGGAGTACTCGTCTTCCATTAGACACTAAGCACTCAAGGGAGAACACCAAATTACGTAGTTCCGTCGGGCACACCCTAGGGGAGAACCCGAAAATCCACATTTTTCCTTTTAGGATCACAAATGAGAGAATAAAGCTTACATCATTCTTAACATTTTTTACATCACTTTTAATACAACATCAGAGTATACTATTTATTGTTATAACAACAGAATATAATCACATCATCAGAGTTATGAACAATTTAATTTAACAGCAGAATTAAACATATGATCAGAATTACAGCGGAGATAAATATGTATTCATGAAATGATGAAGCATTGATATATAAACTATGGCAACAGATTATAAAACTTTCATTTATAAAATATTTTGTGAGGGTTATAAATCAAAACTATGATCACAGCGTAAAGAAAATCCTCTCTGAGCCCACTAGGAGGAATCCACACACAAAGGTCGGCTCTAACATCCACCTGTCGCTTGGAACAGGGGGAAATAAAATCCTAAGTACTCAATTGTATTCAATAAGACTTACCCGACAGAAGAAAAGAAAAGACTTCAAGGATATGCAAGGCTATCTGGCTTGTGAGTTTATTACACCTGTAGGAAGCATTACTAAATGTGGGTCCTTATATTCGATTTTTATTAGCAGTGCATTAGTTTATTAACTAACCATTCTATGTAAGCACATGTGCTACTTTCAAGCAGGTGGTAAGCAATCATATTTCCTTTTCCATTGCACCTTTCATCTTTCAGTTCTTACTACGGTGCTAGACCGCAGACAAGCCGTACCGGATCGCCCGGCGATTCGTGAATCAATGCCCCCAGCTAGGTATCCCGAAAACACACGCCCCGCTTGTACCCTAGGCACAAGCAGGACCAACCCACTACCCTCCTGTCATAGGTTCCAGGTCTCCATCCAAACTGGGACTCTAAGCCTCTGCCCCTGAGTCTCGGACTCAGTGCGGTGCAAGGACCTCCTAACCCAAAAAACACCATGATAGTCGGTCCGAAAAGAGCCGGAACCCATGACAAGAGAGTAACAAGTCTTTTAAGCGCCCATACCAAAGTATGTGCTTGGGATAATAAGTTTGTGACTTGCCTAGAGCCTTATGCAACGGCCAGTCTTTAACCAACATGGACAAGGAACACAGTGTAACCAAGTGTTTACACCAAAATTTGGAAGAAGAGTCATAGGGACTCGAAAGCTCCTAAGATCATGTCATCAAGGGATCAATTGCGTGTAGATCGAGACCAGCTGATTCGGATGCAAAAACTGGAATCGGCTTTCTTCAAATAGCGTCAGTGGATAACGACAAAGGCTACGTTCGGCGCCAGGACGAAACATGTTGGACTCTACAAAAAGGGAAAGATTAGAGTCCGAGTTATCTTAAATTAGGAATGTTTTCTTTAGGGTTAAAATTGTGATGAGTCGTGCTTAGACAGGAGTCATGTGTAGGTTCTGGGTATAAATATCAAGCCCCGACTATTGTAAAAAACAACAATCAATCCAATATACAAGTTATTTACTTTTTCAGCTCCGGCCAACCTTAGGAGTAGGAGTAGAGTAGATCTCGATGAGTTCTTCAGTAAGTACGGCTGCATCGATCCGGTCAACCTCCACTACTTATTGTAAGTACCGTCATGGCTTATACCTCTGTTCGTACAGCTGCATTGATCCGGTTGACCTCCACTGCGACTCTGGTATAAGTTAGTTATCGATTCTTGCCTAGTTTAAGTATGGCTGTATTGATCCGGTCGACCCCCACTGCATAAACTAGATCAAGGTCAAGTTATCGGCTCTACCTTAGGATGACAATCTTTGATAGATTCATTAAGTTACCGATATTGCTTATTGTTTTCATTATTTATCTAATTACAGCAATATCACTCTGCCCGATTGGGATTGATCTAGATTGGCCTTATATCTTATTTAGCCCATCGTTTGCTAATCTAAATTGATCTAATCTACACCTTAAACGATGAGTTATGTTTTATCAGTTATTTTATGTCAATCATGATCATGCATAGCGTGCGGTTAAGGCATGTTGCGTCTTAAGTAGATTTATTGGCTAGCAAAAACCGTTCCATGGCCCGTTATCATGGCCTATGTGATTCTGCCTCACACCCCACTATTAGCACCGTGGAGTGGGTACCGTTATCTGGTAGATCTATTCCTGATAAGGCATGACTTTAGCTGTGCGCTATGCCTAAATCGACCATTTTAGCCGATGTCGAGTGTTTTCACGAACAGTTCACATCACGAGACCGTTGAAGTAACGATAGGTTGAAAGATGTGTTAGCCCCATGATCTTATTATTGTATTACGGCCTGTATGATTCTGCCTCATATCCCTCTAATATTAGTAATGAGTTAGGGTCGTCGAGTCTATTATTATTTCTATGGCCTGTATGATTCTGCCTCATGCCCCACTGGTCATAGCGATGGATGAGATCTAACATGTTCATTAAATTTATCTTTATCAAACGGTCAAATGGTGTTGAATTGTTTCTTTATATAAAAAGGGGTTCGGTAACTTATAATCATTGGCTCAACATAAACCGATCATTGTTGACATCTTATTGCCATTGATTAATATTTATTCGAATAATGATATTTATCCTGAATGATAACCGATTCTTCTTATACAACCCAATGAGCTTTAATCGATTTATTCACATGAATATGCAGGAATTGACTGTTTAGTCAATCTCCTTTTATATCGGCTCTCATCGCTGCACATTCAGGACTGTCTGGCAACACCGGTAAGTTCCGCCCTTAATTATTGATGAACTTTCTCTCCTTATTAATTATAGGGTCAAATTGACTGGCACATCTTAGGAGGAGTGCGCAGGATCGACCACCCCTATGCTGAAGCTAGGCGGATCTACAGCTTCATCGAGCAGACCCTTTCGGCTTGCTGCGTGTGTCCTCAGCATGGGACAAAAATTCTATGTCGACACACGTTTCTGGCATGCTCGGTGGGACCCCACAATTGTCATGGCGGTTCACAACAACAACAACATCCTTATGCTGCATTATGAAGATCTACCTGATGGGGATAAGGGTATCATCAGCAAAGCTACAGAAGAGTTTTAGAACAAGTGTTTGTTGTCCTACACCAAAACACGTGACAACATAATTGTTCAAAAGTTTTCACTACCAAGAGTTCTATTACACGGGTAGACAGACACAACTAAAGCTGAAGACAGGCGTTTCTTTAAAGAAGTTGTAGACAAATCCTTTCATGATGCCATATCAAGCCATAACAAAGCTTTCGTGGACATATTTCACAACGCCATGAAAGAGGCGATTCATGGATTTCCAATTGGTCAAGGCGAACTGGCATATTACAACATTCTAGATCTGTCGACCCAAGGGACCAATCAAGTCAGTACCAGCCATCAAGAAGTAGCACCGACTGGTAGTGGTGATGTCCAGATAGTTCAGGGTTCATCTGAATAAACTCAAGGAACTACTGCAAATCAGACACAGTACAATCCTAGACTATCAGTACAGCATGTGCAATAGCCGGCGAGGCAAAGTCAGAACTAGGTGATCAATTTTGGCACATCAGGCCCCATACCATCGTCAGCTCAAAAAATAGCACCATCAATTCAAAGGATCCATAGGGATATAGATCTTTATATCTATAATCAGAGACTTCAAGCAACAAACCAGCAAAGGACCCAGCAGATTGAGATTCCAAAAGGGTATCACTATGGCATGGATTTTAACACCCTCCACATGATGCCAAATCCAGGATATCAAGGCACACGAGATTTTAATCCACAGATGGGTCAGCAGGTATAGAGAAATCCAAATCCGCAAGCTAATGAATTGTTGCTGAGGGTGACCAAGATGATGAAGAACCAGTTCAGTTTGAAGCCAAAAGGGCTGACCTTTTTGTATAAACGCCCATATCCAGAATGGTATGATTTTGTCTCTCTTCCCACAAGTTATAGGCTCCTAGAATTCGCTAAGTTCACTGGCCAAGACAGTACAGGCACGATAAAACATATCAGTTGGTATCTTACACAATTGGGCGAAGCGTCAGTTGAGGATGCCCATCGAGTTCGTTTCCTCTCTCTGTCCTTATCAGGGCTAGCCTTTACTTAGTTTTCATCATTGCTAGTCAATTCTATCACCAATTGGGCTGACCTAGAAAAGAAGTTTCATACATATTTTTACACTGGGACTGGAGAAAAGAAGATTACCGATCTGACAACTATAAAATAGAAGACTAATGAATCGGGCATTGAATTTCTTCAGAGGTTCCGAGAAACCAGGAACTTATGCTTTTTCTTAAACTTGGCCGATGATCAATTAGTTGCTCGAGCTATTCAAGGAATGCTGTCGATGTGGAAAGAAAAGCTGCTGGGACAAGAATTTGATAACTTGGGTCAATTGGCTCAATGAGTAGCAGCGCTCAATAGCCAATTCCAGAGTATGCGCAGAGATACCCGGTTCCAGAAGTGTACCACAGTAGCCAAAGCTTATGATCCATACTCAGTCGATGACGGCTATGAAGATGAAGAAAAAGAGGTTGTTGTGGCTGAATGGAATTGGGGCAAGAAGACAGTGATGGTGCCAAATCCCTAGAGAAGAGGAGTTGAGGAGAGCTATGACTTTGATGTCACCAAATCAGACAAGCTCTTCGATTTCTTGCTAGAGAAAGGGCAGATCAAGTTGCTCGATGGTCATGTTATGTTGCCCCCTGATCAGTTGAAGAATAAGAAGTTTTGCAAGTTCCATAATGCTACTTCTCATTCCACTAATGAATGTAGAATCTTCAGGTAGCATATATACAGAGAGCTATTCAACAGGGGAGACTTAAATTTGATACGCCTCGGAAAATGAAAGTTGATGATAATCCTTTCCCAAGAGATCAAAACATGGTTGATGCTGGGCTATTCAAAGAAAAAACTAAGGTCTTAACATCAACTAAATCAAAAGAAGCTAGAACAGCCGATCCCAAGAAGCTAGAACAGTCGATCCCAAGATGCAAATATCGACTGACGAGTATAGAGAGATTGGAAGACGTTGTGCCGAGTAAAAGAGTCGATACGAGTAGGGGAAGACATCAAAAGTAGAGACGATGAAGCCGCGGGTCACATCTCGGATTCTGTTGAATAAATGGTAGTGGCAGAAGGAAAAGGATTATCAGCGTTGGTTGAAAGATCAAACGTACCAGCATAAACTAAAAGAAGAGAGGTATGAAAGGAAACAAGCTGAATTATATTAGAATTGCCCTTTCTTCAGACATTGCTAGAATAAAGGTTTGAAGTTGCCTACTAGACATGACTGTTCAGAATGCAATAATCAATATCGAGAGTATAGGCAGTCTCAAACCAACCGCCGGTCTATCCATGCTCAAGATGCATATCATCATAATAACATGGATCGACGCTTAAAAAATAAAAGTGTTCATGATCGACTTAGAAAAAGAGTTATTGATCAGGACTGGGTTGATCATGAAGAGGAAGGCAATGAAAGAAAGTATGCTTGGCAGGAAGGCCAATGGTGTCCAGGAGGATTAACAAGAAGCCAGAAGAGAAGGGTGCAATGCCTAAGGAATAAAGAGATGGAACAGGCTCAGGCATCCGATAAAACTCAAGTGTGGCATACCAAGCAAATAGCCGATAGGAAGCAACCATCGGCTAATATCCAAATGACTTTTCTATTGCCATCGGAATTCAAAGCTCCGGTAGATCAAGAAGTTTATTCGGATTTCGATGAATCAGAGTATGAGGAGATAGTTGCCAAGTTAACGGTTGTACAACAAGCAATATTTGACAAACCAGTCAAACATCGACACTTAAAAGCATTATATATGAAAGGACTTGTCGATGGAAAACCAATGAACAAGATGTTGGTGGACGGAGGTGCTTCTGTCAATCTTATGCCTTACATTACTTTTTGTAAACTTGGCAAAGGACCAGAAGATCTGATGGAGACTGACATGATGCTTAAGGATTTCAGAGGTAATACGTCTAAGACCCGGGGGGCAATAAACATCGAATTAACAATTGGAAGCAAGACTCTGCTCACTACACTCTTCGTCATTGATGGAAAAGGGTCTTACAGTTTACTCCTCAGTCGTGATTGGATTCATGCGAATTGTCGCATACCATCAACCATGCATCAGTGTTTGATTCAATGGCATGGAGATGACGTTGAGCTAGTTCACGCTGATGAGTCCATGAGCATCGCAACAACCAATCCAGTCTTTTGGGAACTAAGAGACTTTGAATGTTTTTTCTGGCAAGTTATGGGAAGGAGGCTTCATTAAGATCAGCAATGAAAGCCAATAGTCGATGCAAGCGATCGGCTATAAGAGTTTGTTTTAGTAGAAACAATCACGGCTTCACATTGCCCATTGGATTAAAGGAAAAATAAGCATTGAGTCTTGGAGATGGGTTTAGGCCGATGTATGTGGATGCTGAGTCAAAGTGTAAGTGTGATCCAGAGTTAATGGATTTCTTAAAGAGGTTCTATTTCGCTTAGTAGGACGCTTGACCTAGGTTGATTGATCATTTGACATTTGATATGAAGAAGTTCTGCGGGGTGTTATCCTAACATTTGATAGCCGATTCGTTCTTGGCTCTAATAGCCGATACCAGGAGGGTATCGCCTCTAGTTCAAAAAATAAAAATCTTCACAGATAATAAAAGCCGATACGATATGTATCGCCTATAGAGCAAAAACAAAAGATAAAAATAGTCATACACAAGAGCATTGTACTGAGGTACATTCACGGAAAGAATAGGAGTCTTTGTTCATCGGATGACCCTAGATACAATCAAATCAAAGATCTTGTTCACCACATCCTGGGCTGATGTGATGTCTAGTATGGCCTTTGCTGCCATGACAAATTCTTCGAGCAGGTCCTCTGCTCCTCAGGGCCGTCACCCATTGGGAAACTAGTCTCCATGGCGTGGAGCTCATACCCAGTCTGGACTTGTGCCGCGGTTAGCACCACCGCTGCACCATGACGAACACCGTGGAGGGCGATCTCCTAAACGCGGACTGGGACGTCTTGGAGACGAGCGTCGATAGAGGAACCCCAGGCATTGACGATGTCTGTGGCCACGTTTACTGCTAGTTGGACAGACTCCAACTAGACCATTAGAGCTGACAATCACAGAAACAAAAGACTATCAAGATGAAGATAATGAAAATTGGAGTGGGGCATTCCTGGAGTTTATCTTACCCGCTACCATGGCGTCAGACTCAGCCAGCCGCTCTCAGACGGCGCTGGCCTCCTCAGCAGTCACGTGAAGAGCGGCCTGAGAGACCCCAAGGCGAGTCTCTAGTTGGCCATTCTCCCAAGTCGCCTCGAAATAGCAATTCTGAGCCATCCTCCACTCATGAAGGTTGCGCCGGGCGTCGTCGCCATTATAGGAGTTGGAAGAATCCAACGATGAGGCCGGCACAGATGATGCGGCGTCAGAAGGCTTGCCAGCCCTAGGAAGAGGACGGAGACTGTCATTCACAACAAACCTATAGGCGAGTCGGTGAGTCAGAACTATTCATCATCATAAACAAGAAATGTCAATCTCACCTCATGTGTCGGAGACGCTGGTTCATCGGCATATTCTCCTCTGAGATTTTCTCCACCGCATGCTTGCCTTGGTTGTCTTCGCTGGCCATGAAGGATGATTAGATCTATGAAAGGGAGAAGGAAAACCACTACAAGGTTTCAACAGGTGGAGAAGAGCAAAGGAACAGTTGCTAGTGGAGATGTGTTCGAGGCCGAAACCACCGGCTGGTATTTGAGGACCTAAAGCGAAGAGGCAGATGCCTCGGGACGTATAAAAGGCAACCGCAATTAATAGAAGGCAAAGCACCACTTCACTAATGCTGATGGGAGTGCGGCGTTGAGCAACTGAAAGCAGGAAATCGAAGGGTTCTCTTAATAAAAGCCGTGTTTTTAGACTTGATTGGATTAGAGGTCTAGGATCAGTTGTATCAAATCAGTTCTTTAGCCGAAAAAGAAGCGTAATTAAATAACGAAGAGTATGATCGATTCTACACAAGATACGCGGTGACATACAGATTTCAAGTCTGGAACGTCATGGATCACTCTCAATATTTCTAGCCGAATAGCATCATCTCTCACAGTCTGCTTAATTTCTTCGGCTGATCTAGGGATGGTCTCAAAGACGTACTTATGACAGTCAATGGCAATGAGACTCCAGAGAAAGCTAGGGATGGATTACCCTTGACAGCCAAAAGCAAGACAGTCAGTATGGTCACATAATCGGGAGAAACCTTATCGAATCAAACGTTGTGCGCCTGGTGATATTTAAACTTTGGAAACACTAAAAAAAGAAGGGGATTCAACAAAGCAATCAAATGGGGAATATTTGAAGGGATATTATCCTAACATTTGGATTAACACTTGACAGCCAAGTTGCTCGACTACCAACTCTAATAGCCGATATCGAAAAGATAACGCTTCTAGTGCAAAGATAAACCCAAAAGGATAAAAGCCAGTACAATATGTATCACCTGTAGGAGCAAGGCAAATATGAGCAAAGTGATGGATGAAGTGAAAATCATTGGAGACGAAGGAGTTGTTCACTGATATCACTTATTACAAGCTACAGATTAGAAACACTTTGTTTACTATGTCATCGGCCTGGGACGTCAGAGCTACAGAGTTGGCGGCATCGAAGAAATCCTCGACCAGTCACACATAATCCCTGGGGTATCCAGTGACTAAAGCTCCATGAGGAAGAAGCCGAAGATCATGGCCGGAGTAAACTTGCGCAGCAGCCAATGCCATGGCAGCACCATGACGAATGCCGTGAAGAGCGACTTCTCTGACGTGGATCGGGATGTCATGCAAGCGAACCACCAGAACGGCGCCCCTAGCATTGACGAATCTCACCGCATGGTCCGTGTCGATGTTTGACCACCGATAGCCTACCATGGGGGTGCCCAGGGCAGTATGTTCAGGCCTCAGCGTATGCAGAACTCGACGGTTAACGCAAGAGACAGTCGATTTATCCTAGTTCGGACCCTCGATCGATGGTCGAGTAATAGACCTACGTCCAGTCGGCCTTAGCCTTTGCGTTGGATTGATTATCAAGTGTCATACAGTTGTTGTCTTGAACTCCCAATCTAAGGAGCCCTGCCCTCCTTTATATAGTCAGGAGGCTAGAGTCCTAGTTGGTTTACAATGAGAGTTCCTAGTAGGATTACAGAGTAATACTGCTACTAAGATTACAGGGGAAGAATCCTAATTAGACTAGGTCTTCACCCTTCCTTGCGGGGTATCCCATGGGTCCCGCACCGATAAGCCCCCGAGCACTTCATGGTTGAGTTCTGGAAGCCTCATCTTGTTCCTTCAAGTCTCGTTGAGTAGGAACAAGCGTCGTCCGAGTGCTTTCTTGAGCGAAACCATGCAACGCTTTGTGAGATCTTTGCGTGGTGTGTATCTTTTTGAAGAAAAAAGTACTCCTATTTGGATGTAGCCCCGAGCCGCTGGCTGTTTGGCACAAGGAGCTTGAAGGTCTTTTCTTGAAATTGTCCTGATTCTTCGTCGAAAGGCTCCCGAGCATATACCCGGGTTCTTTGTCAAAAAGAACTCGGATATAGCTCGGTCCGGCTTCTTTTTGTCATGAGTCCTTGAAGTTGCCTTCTTGGTGACGTGCGCTTTTTTGAAGAAAAAAGTACACTCACTAAGTGTAGCCCCCGAGCCTCTTGCTATTTGGAACAAGGAGTTGGAGGGTCTTGAATCTTATGTTGTTTGAAAATTGTTGTCTTGAAGAAGTCTTTTGAGTGACGTGCGCTTTTTGAAAAAAGTGCACTCACTGAGTGTAGCCCCCGAGCCTCTTGCTATTTAGAACAAGAAGTTGGAGGGTCTTTAATCAGAGTTGTTCAAAAAGACTGTATACCTCTCCTTTTGTAGCCCCCAAGCATATATTCGGGTTGTTTTGTTCAGGAAGAAATCGGATGCAGAGCCTTGGCGTGTTCTCTGGTAGTTTGCTATTGTTAGATGTAGTTGTATGGTGGTGGTTGAGTGTAAATGCCTTTTGTTCATGGGTTGTACTGTGTTGGTATATTCTTTCGCATATGCTCGTCTTCAATTAATGTTCCTTCATGCCTGAGTCCTTTTTCATTGAATTCTGTCTTTTACTGTGTCCTTTGTTAGGCTTGTTTCGTTGGTGTTCTTGGTCCATGTGCACCGCTCTTTTGATCTATAAATACCCTCCCGGAGTGCTTGTTTTCATCCAATGAACATTATGTTGAAACCTTCATGGTCATGAACATGGTAGTTTTTGAAGTAGAGCAGCCCTCAGGCGTGTTTTGTAGTTCATGTGTGTCTTGTCATAGCTGGAGGAAGTCTTGTGATAGGGATTAGAGGTAGGCTAATCCCACAGCAGCATTGTACCAGGATGTACGTGGCGGTAGTTGGAGGAAGTCTTATGATGTGGGCTTCGTTCCTTCATCTGGCAGTTCTAGGTTGATCCTCGTGGCCTGTCTTGAGACTGTCCAGTGCAGATCAACACCATATCCAGCATCACATTGGTCTTGGGTAGACAGATGCCTACCGGCCTTCTCTGCTCCATGTTGTCCTGCCATGCTGCTGATTTCCGTCTTGGATGCACTGCGTCTGTCCTTTGAAGAAAACAGTGTAGCCGACGGTGGTTTGTCCTTCCGAGTAGCAATTTGGGACATGTAGTCATTCCAGAGCCTAGCCGTGTCCGTGTTCCTCTTTGCTACTTTGCTTTTCGTGGTACCAAGTTCATTGGGTCTTGTAAGATTTGTAATCTTCTATTTTTGAAGTCGCCTGTAATGGAACGAATCTTGTCTTCTGAGTTGTCCTTTACTTTTGTGTTGTAATCTCTGTCGTACATGAGATCACCGAGTTCTTTCCGTAATAACCAACTTCTTATGTTCTTTGTGAGGCAGCCCTTCTTTTCTTCATGGTTGGCGGGTTGTTTTTTTTGTAGTAATCTGATAACTCTGCCGTAGTGCTGGATGGATAAGTTTGAAATTTGCCCGTTGAATTGTACCGTTGTGTGGATTTGTGCCCTCCGTCATTTTAGCTGTATCGGTAAATGGACCGTTGCGTTTTCACATGGTGCTTTAACGGGCCTGGTGGGCCGTTTTTATCGCTGTAAAAATCTATTTAAAGACCCTTCATCTTCTTTTTCTTTACTGCCCTTCTTTTGCCTTAAAACCCTAGCTCTCAGACATCCGCCATCGTCATTGCCGCCGCTGTCTTAGCGCCGCCGTCCAAGCTTTCTCTTCCCCTAGTTCCTTTTTTGCCTCCATTAGTACATGGGTAAGAAGAAAGCCGCAAGCAAGTCCCAGTGAACCTTCGTGGACGAGGAGTCCTCACTCTCTGTGATTGAGAATCAGGAGTTCATGGCCATGAGGGCTGCCTAGAAGTCTTGGCTGGCTCCGACAACAACCGAAGAGCAGCTTCACGAGCTTATCAGCAATGGCTTGATTCAGAGCAAGGCCTTTGCTGAATGGAGAGTTCCAGGCGAGCATCGGGTCCCTGCCCCAGGTCCTGGTGAGATCGTTCTTTTCATCTCTTTCATTCGTGCTAGACTTTGTCTTCCTGTCTCTACCTTTCTTCATTAATTTCTCAACTATTTTGGGATTTGCCTGAATCATCTTGCTCCTAATGCAGTCCTTCACCTTTCTGTCTTTGTTCATCTTTGTGAAGCTTTTCTTAGAATTCCCCCTTCTCTTTCTCTGTTTCGTTACTTCTTTCGCCTGAAACCCCAACCCCGCCGTGAAGACACCAGTGTTCTTGGTGGTTGTGGGATTCAATTTCGCCAGGGTCATAAGAGCAAGTTCTTTGACTATGACCTGGTTGATTCTGTAAGGGATTGGCGTGCCGACTAGTTTTATGCCACCAATCTGATCCCTTCTCTTGCTGTCCACTCTGGATCTGGTCCCTTAGTCAATGACCGATGGGATAAGAACCCTATGACGTATGCTGAGGTTTAGGCAATCCAGCCATTCCTTGATAGGATTAGTATGCTGAAACAGCAGGGCTTGACCGGTTTCAATACTGTCTCGAGCTTCCTTCGTCGCTGAGTTCAACCTTTGAAGGAGTGAGAGCACCTTGGCTTTGAGTACTCTAGGTCTGAGGATCCTTCATGCATGGTCCCAGCCCTTGAGTTGACCGATGAAGAGGTACTCGAGCATCTCCAGAAGATGCTGAAATGAGCAAGCGTTGTCCCGCTTACCGTCTTCGAGTTCTCTGCCAACAACCCGCCTCCAGTTGTAAGTCATTTTCTCTTCGTTCGGGTACTTTCTGTATTTCTAGTGTATCCATTTTTTGCTTAACTTTTCCTTGTCTTGTTGTTTCATTCTTTTTCGTAGGAATTTGGGCGCAACTTTGTTGACCCGATCCCTCTTGATGTTCTCCCTGCCATGGTGAACACTAGGGAGAAACTTGCTAGGGCTTCTGTGACCAGTAAGTTCCCAATCTCCACAGTATTTCCTAGGGTTTCTTCTAGATTTGTTGATGTATATGAAGAATATGTTCCTCGTCTAGTCCCTTGAGGTCCTCGTAGTGTTTCAAAGAGGGGGTGAATGGATGGGTCTTCATCTAGTCTGCCTACTTCCAAGAAGTCTCGCAAGCCAAGTACTCGTCTAGGTACTCCAGTTGTAGCTAGCATGCTCTTAGGTGAGCATATTTAATACTCTATGTCCCTTTGTTTTCTTGTTTTTATCTTGAACTGAGTACTTTTGTTATTTTTTAGTGGGTGCCCTGGTGACCTTGGTTGAGACCGAGGGGGAAGAGGATGATGAAGTACCCCTTATCATGCGGCGGTGAGTTGTTTTCATATTCTCCTACCGTTGAATTTCTCCTCTTTGTCTTGACTTTTAGTCTTGATCTTTTTGTAGTAACCGGACATCGGGTATGGGTTCTTCTGAGGCTCCTGCGCCCGTAGCTCCGGTGCCAAGTTCTTCCGAGGCTCCAGTACCGGCTTCTTCCGGGGCTCCGGTATTGGCTATACCGCTCCTACCACCAAGTGGTGGGGACGTCTTTGTCGCCGTGGTCCCTCCTGCGAGGTCCTCTTTTTGTTTTGCGAAGAAGAAGGTGGCTGGGTGAGTGGGTTCTGGCTTCACCTTTTTCCTTCTATTCTCCTTTTCTCTGGTTCTCATTGGCGGTTTCTTTTATCAATTTTTAGTTCTTCGTATTCTCTTGTTTCTTCGTCGACTTCTTCTGAGCCCTCCGTTGTGCCACCGAGTACTGAGCTTCAGGACTCGCAGCGTACTATTGGTGAAGTGGCTGCGGGGGCGATGAAGCTTTCTGGCGATGGTGCCGCTATAGATTTGGTTGCCTCGGAGGTGACCATGGCCATGGCGGTGGGTCCTTCTGAAGGATTGGCCCTGGCTTCTCGGGAGATTGCTCTGGTCGTGCCCTCTTCGCCTCGGCCAGCTTCTCCTTCTCCTTCTCTTACCTCCGGTGGTCCTCCTTTCACTGATGATGTGGTGCAGCAGTTTGATGCCACTCATCGGCTATCAGAGTTAACTGCTGCCTGAGGAAGCTTGTCGCCCCTTGCGACTTCTTTTGGAGAAAAGCTCTAGGTAAGTTTTTTCACCATTCCTTCTTTGGATGTTCTCTTTTCTTTGGTCCTCATTCTTTGTTTTTCTTTGTATCTTTTTGCTCAGTCCTTCTCTCATGATCATACCGGCTTCTTTTTCTCGTCTGAAAACAAGAAAAAGTTGTCTTCAGAAGTGAGCTCCCTGAAAGCTGATCTTGACCTCCTCTAGGCCGAGATGGAGGTTGAGCATCAAACGCATCAGGATAAAGAAAAATCTCTTCATGCCCGGGTTGTTGAGACCGAGAAGCAGAGGGATGCCGCTCTTCAGGAGGTTCAAAAGAACTCAGAGGCCGTGAAGAACTTGGAGGCCATGAAGAAGGAGTGCAACGGTATTGAGGGTTCTTTTTGTTTCTTTCTGCATTCAAACTCTCCTTTCTGCTGACTTGTTGTTTGCTATCTCGTCCAGCTCTTCGGGTTGAAAAGCAGAAGCTCTCGGAGGGCGTTGAAAAAATGAAGACTCTTGTTCGTACAAGTCACAACAAGGCTGAGGAGGTAATTACTCATGCTGAGGAGGAACTCACGCTTGCTAAGTTGATTAGGCGCGGAGCTGATAGAGATCTTGTGTAGGCCCAAAAAACTATTGAAGACTTGTCTGGCAAGTTGGCGACAGCTACTAAAAACTGGAAGGCTTTGTGGAAATCCTTTTGTTCAGTAGCCGACATTCTTTGAACTCCAGCGGATGACAAGCAATCTTGGGCTCAGTTGATTCCTCGAATTCTAACTCGTTTCCAAGAGTTTGTGAAGAGGTGCGCTCAACTGTGTACCAAGAATGTCCTTGCCTAGGTCCGGGTTCTTTTAGTGTGATTTGGTGATATCCGGAATAGCAATCAAGAAAGGATAATAGGGTAGATCCTACTGTTGAATCAACTATCTGATCAATGCGTGGTAGTCCAAACGGATCCTTTGGACAGTGTTTGTTGAGATCTGTGTAGTCAACATACATGTGCCACTCGTCCGTGTTCTTTTTCTGTACCAGAACTAGATTTGCTAGCCAATCTGGATGGAGGATTTCCTAGATGAATCCAGCTGCCATTAGTTTTGTAATTTCCTTTTTTATTGCTGCCTTCTTGTCGGGAGAGAATCATCATAGTCGTTGCTTTACAGGCTTGGAGCCTTCATTGACATCAATTCCGTGCTCAGCCAACTCTCTTGGGACCCCTGGCATGTCGGCCAGCTTCTAAGCGAAGATATCCTTGTTGTCCCGAAGAAAGTTGGTGAGCGTGAGTTCCTATTTTGCTGATAGGTGGGCACTGATGGTTGCTGTTTTTGAGGGATCATCGGTGCCTAGGTCGATCTGCTTGACTCGGCTTCTTTTGGTGGTGCTAGGATGCTTGGTCTTTTAGCCAGTATCTCTAGTTCTTCTTGGCTTATTTCTGCGGCAATGGTGGCTATTTCTTTTCTTCCATTATTTGCCTATGCTTTTGCTGTAATTTGGATTGCTTGAACATCACAGTCGAATGCATGCTTTAAATCACTTCGAACAGAAAGAACACCGTTAGGCTCTGGCATCTTAAGCAACAAGTATGGATAATGCGGTATTGCCATGAATTTTGCTAGTGTTGGGCGCTCGAGGATTGCATGATATGATGAATCGAAGTCTGCGACTTCAAACTTGATGAATTCTATGCGGTAGTTTGAGGGAGTCCCAAAAGTAACCGATAGAGTGATTTGTCCAAGTGGCATCGCTGCCTTGCCGGGTACTATGCCATAAAAGGCATGCTTGTTGGTGTGATCATCCCGGCGAGTTGTAGTCCCATCTTCCTTAGAGTTTCTGAAAAAATGATGTTGAGTCTGGCTCCTCCGTTGATTAGTACTTTCGTAACAGTCATGCCGGCAATGGTTGGATCTAGAACCAATAGGTAATGGCCTGTGTTTCCTATGCTAGTCCATTGGTCTTCTCTTGAAAATTGGATTGGGTATTCCGACCAATTGAGATATCTTGGTGTAGCAGGTTCTGCTGCCATGATGGTTCGTAACGCTAGTTTTTCTTGATGTTTGCTTCTGGAATTCGGAACCCCGGCAAAGATTACTGCCACTGTCCCTCTAGATTTTTGGAATCCCTTGTCTTCATGGTTGTCTTCTTCTTTTTTCTGATTGTCTTCTTTATTGTTTCCCTTGCTATATTTTCTAGTGTATCTTTCGTTGAAGGTGTAGCAATTTCCGATGGTGTATTTTCTATTGGGGTGCAAGGGGCAACGTATGTTCTCAATGTCATCATATCTTCTGGGCTTGGTAAATTTCTTTGATTTGTTAGCCATTGCTACTGTGTTGTCTGGACCTCGCTTTCTCTCCTGATGTCTGTTGTTTCGAGGATTTCACCTGTCCGGGTTGTCTCTGTTGTTTCTATCCAGGAATCTTTCTCTTGTTTTTTCCTCTATAGTAATCATCTTTTCCACTGTTCTTCTGAATTCTTCATTGTTTCTTGGGTTTTCTTTGTAGAAGTCTTGAAATTGCCACCTAGCCATGATTCCATGAGAGAAAGCTTCGATTACTTCTCGTTGTGTGATGTCATGTACTTGAGCTCGTAGTTCGCCAAATCTTCGATAGTAATTTCTAAGACTTTCACCTCCTTTCTGCTTGAGTCCTTTTAATTCTGCGTGGGTGATTGGATGTGTAATAATTCCCGTGAAATTTTCATAGAAAGCTCTTTGCAAGTCTTCCCAATTTCTGATTGATCCTAGATTCAATTTGTCAAACCATTGAAGTGGCATGGTTTGTAGGGCCATGGAAAAGAACAAGGTTTTGATGTCATAGTCTCCCCCGGCTAATTCAATCAATTGTGAGTAAATCCTGAGCCATTGCTTTGGTTCGGTCTTGCCATCGTACTTGGAGTGGTTGGATGGTTTGAACTTGTGAGGTAGTCGTATTGAAGCAAGTCTGTCTACAAAATAGGGGAATCTATCGTGTGTTCTGGTTTCCGTATATTCTGATTCTGTGCCCCCTTCTTGCCAACTATCGTCTTGGTGAGAGTAGTTCTGCATGGCTGTCTGAGTAGGTGCTTTGCTCCTGGCCTTTCTTGGTTGCTCGACTCAGTTGTTTTGACTGTGATTTCTTCGACTCTCTCTGTTGTGACTTGCACTTGGTCCAAGTCTTTCGAAAGCAGACTTCCTTTGGTTTTGATCTTCCTGTTCATGAGATGTTGCTCTCCCATCGCGCGTCCTAAGGACTGTTGATCGGAGGAATTCTCGGAGTTGTTCTTGTTTTTCATTGGGATGTGAAGTTGCTCTGAGTTCTTCTAATGCTTCTCGGATCTTGTCATAGGGTGTATTCGCTGCTCGTCCTTCTTTGACTTCTCGCTCTGATTTCTTTTGTTGTACTCGGCTAGATCTAACTCATATTTGATCCAAGTGTCCTTTCGCTGCTTAGCACGGCGTTGATGTCCTTGTTTCAATTTATTCTTTCTATCTCTTGCTTGCCTTTGACTTTCGGTCTCACCATCGTGCCCCTGGATAAATGGTGATATGTTGGATTCAGATTCATCTGAAGATCTTACGTCGGGTGCTTCTGGGGGGATTAGTGGTGACCGAGGACGACGAATCATGAATACTTCTCTAGCATGAGTTGTTTTATCATCATCGTTGATTTCTGTACTACCAGAGCTGTTGATAACTTCAGTAGAGGTTTCAAAGTCATAGATCGAATCTCCTTCTTGGTAGGGTAGAATTGCTGTTGTCGTATCGTCGACTAGTTGGGTGCCGTCATCCCTAGGAACGGTACCTAGCCAGTGAATGATGCAGTCTTGAGATATTATGGTTAAAACGAGACCTTCCTGGGCTCCTTTGAGTGGCATTCTAAGCATATGATAGGTGGATCCTTCGTGCCATGTCTGATAAGGTGTTGCCATGTTGTGGAGTCCGAATGGAAGAGGACTCGACTTCTTTGAAGTACTTTCAGTGAACTCCAAGTAGTATTCTTGATAGGTTGACGTCATGTTCTGGAGCTTTGTCAGAAAAGAACTCGGATAAGACTTCGTCTCAGAAGCAGAACTTGAGTTCGAATCGGATGCGTGAAGTCGTGGAATCCGAGTTGGATTGGAAATTGTGAGCTGCGCGAATCTTCCAACAAGCTAATCTGTCGTTGTCGTCGAACTGAAAGAGTCTTGATGATGATCTGAATCTTCGAGGAGACGGCCTTAGAGCTTGCCATCGTCGCCCACCTCATAGATCCATGAACCGAAGATGAAGATTGATCCCTTCAGGAAGATCATATTGTCGAGGTCCATCGAGCTCTCGGATGCAAAGTCGCCGAAATCCCCTACCTGGCGCGCCAGCTGTCGATGTTTGACCACCGATAGCCTGCCATGGGGGTACCCGGGGCAGTATGTTCGGGCCTCAGCGTATGCAGAACTTGATGGTTAACGCAAGAGACAGTCGATTTATCATGGTTCGGACCCTCGATCGATGGTCGAGTAATAGCCCTACGTCCAGTCGGCCTTAGCCTTTGCGTTGGATTGACTATCAAGTGTCGTACAGTTGTTGTCTTGAACTCCCGATCTAAGAAGCCCTGCCCTCCTTTATATAGTCAGGAGGCCAAAGTCCTAGTCAGTTTACAATGAGAGTTCCTAGTAGGATTACAGAGTAATACTCCTACTAAGATTACAGGGGAAGAATCCTAATTAGACTAGGTCTTCACCCTTCCTTACGGGGTATCCCGTGGGTCCCACACCGACAGTCCGCAGCCGAACAAAGGTTTTCTAGCTAAGCCAATAGATCTAAAGGATTTGAAGAAGAGGTGAGCAGGATCTTGGAGAATAAAAGTTGAAGAAGAAACAAAAAATTATGGTAAATGTCTCACCAGCAATTCTAGCTTTAGCATTGGCCAGCCTCTCCCGCACCAGGTTGGCCTCAGGAGGTGATCGGCCTTGAACTATGGCCAAAGCCGACTCCACAATAGAGAGGCAGTCGACAAGTTTCTCGTCGGTCTGGTCAATGGAAGCGATCAGGTCATCATTATCTCTTGGCCTCCTCAAATAGTAGGAGAGCTGGCGACCAATTGGTGCTGAGGATGACCCCAAGGGCTGAGTAGAGTCGGCCCTCTGCTCTGGGATGATGGGAGCATCGCAAGTTGCACCCTCTTGACGGTGGAAGCACTGGCGCAATGATGCAAATCCAGCGAGGGCCTCCTCAGCAGACCTCTTGCTGTCCTCCATGATCTCAAACCTGTAGAAAAGCAGAAGCTATACTAAGGATGCAGAAAGTTTGAGACGAAGCGGGTTGTTGTTCGATCCACGGCTGTGGCCCGTATATATATAGCCCGGGAAAGCGAGAAGATGGATTTCGCCAAAGGTGTGAATTTGGAATAAAAAACGGAGGCAGAACGACACTCCAGGAATTCAGGGAATGGATAATGAAGAGATAACAGATTCAAAATTATTGCTTCCCTGAATTATGAAATGTCGTGAAACGGATTCAAAGATTTTACATTTACCAGAGATCATCCTATCAAGGCTTCTTTGGATTGAAGGGAGTCCGTGCCCCTACAAGGCCAAAGGTCATCGTGAAACGAATTGACATTTGCTCGTTGATAAAATTGTGCCTGAGAAGAGGAAAAATCGCCCGTCTAACATGTGCTCAGCCGATTTCTCGGTAAATCAAGAAACTATGGGAAAGAATCATGTGGCTTTCCCGGTGGGCGTTTAGTGGAACAAACAAGGGTAAGGTGTCCATACATTTTAGCCCTTGTAAATACTAGAACAACTCTACGAGCATGGTGGGAAGACATAGGTGGTGTCACAAGACTTCTCCTAGCCACAGTAGCTAATCCTCTTGCTCGATAAGGCCCTAGAATGAGCGACACAATCACCCTATGCACAAGAATTCTTCTAACCGCTCAAGATCTTCATAACAAGAGAATAGACCATGGAGGGTCTGGTGGAACTAGAGGTGCTCGAGGGAGCAGATAGAAGAAAAACATGGTTGAATTGTTGTGTTGCTCTCGCCAGGTTCAGATTGGCATTTTATAGCCGGCCCGGGAAGATGAATCCAAATGCCCGTGAAGCAGTGACGCTCTTGTAAAAAGTTTTAAGGCATAGGCTCATGAGTGGACGCAAGTGGCAACAAGTAGTGGACCCCGAATCAAGGTTCTCTACCCATGACTGTGGACCAATTAGGGATACAGACATGATAATTTTGGAATAAAATTACTTTCATCCCAAAATTGGAGGGCATGTGTTTACACCAAAATTTGGAAGAAGAATCGCAGGGACTCGAAAGCTCCCAAGATCATGTCATCAAGGGATCAATTGCGTGCAGACCGGGACCAGCTGATTCGAATGCAAAAACTAGAATCAGCTTTCTTTAGATAGCGCCAGTGGATAACGACAAAGGCTACGTTCGGCGCCAGGACGAAACATGTTGGACTCTACAAAAAGGGAAAGATCAGAGTTCAAGTTATCTTAAATTAGGAATGTTTTCTTTAGGATTAAAATTGTGATGAGTCATGCTTAGACAGGAGTCATGTGCAGGTTTCGGGTATAAATATCAAGCCCCGGCTATTGTAAAAAACAACAATCAATCCAATATATAAGTTATTTACTTTTTTGGCTCCGGCCACCCTTATGAGTAGGAGTAGAGTGGATCTCGGCGAGTTCTTCAGTAAGTACAGCTGCATCGATCCGGTCGACCTCCACTGCTTGTTGTAAGTACTGTCATGGCTTATACCTCAGTTTGTACGGCTACATCGATCCGGTCGACCTTTACTGCGACTCTGGTATAAGTTAGTTATCGATTCTTGCCTAGTTCAAGTATGGTTGCATCGATCCGATCGACCCCCACTGCATGAACTAGATCAAGGTCAAGTTATCGGCTCTACCTTAGGATGACAGTCTTTGGTAGATTCATTAAGTTACCGGTATTGCTTATTGCTTTCATTATTTATCTAATTACAGCAATATCACTCTACCCAATTGGGATTGATCTAGATTGGCCTTATATCTTGTTTGCTAATCTAAATTGATCTAATCTACACCTTAAACGACGAGTTATGTTTTATTGGTTGTTTTTTGTTAATCCTGATCGTGCATAGCGTGTGGTTAAGGCATATTGCGTCTTGAGTAGATTTATTGGCTAGTGAAAACCATTCCATAGCCCGTTATCACGGCCTGTGTGATTCTGCCTCATACCCCCCTGTTAGCACCGTAGAGTGGGGACCGTTATCTGGTAGATCTATTCCTAATAAGACATGACTTTAGCTATGCGCTATGCCTAAATCGGCTATTTTAGCCGATGTCGAGTGCTTTCATGAATAGTTCACATCACGAGACCGTTGAAGTAAAGATATATTGAAAGATGTGTTAGCCCCATGATCTTATTATTGTATTACGACCTGCATGATTCTGCCTCATGCCCCACTAATATTAATAATGAGTTAGGGTCGTCGAGTCTATTGTTATTTCTATGGCCTACATGATTCTACTTCATGCCCCACTGGTCATAGCAATGGATGAGATCTAACATGTTCATTAAATTTATCTTTATCAAACGGTCAAATGGTGTTGAATTGTTTCTTTATATAAAAAGGGGTTCGGTTACTTGTAATCATTGGCTCAGCATAAACCGATCATTGTTGACATCTTATTGCCATTGATTAATATTTATACGAATAATGATATTTGCCCTGAATGATAATTGATTCTTCTTATACAACCCAATGAGCTTTAATCGATTTATTCACCTGAATATGCAGGAATCGACTGTTTAGTCGATCTCCTTTCATATCGGCTCTCATAGCCGCACATTCGGGGCTGTCTGGCAATACCGACAAGTTCCACCCTTAATTACTGATGAACTTTCTCTCCTTGTCAATTACAGGGTCAAATTGACTGGCACGTCTCGAGAGGAGTGCGCAGGATCGACCACCCCTATGCTGAAGCTAGGCGGATCTATAGCTTCATCGAGCAGACCCTTTTGGCTTGCTGCGTGTGTCCTCGGCATGGGACAAAAATTCTATGTCAACACCAAGCTATGTTCTGTGGCCGCAGGACACAACCTCTTACACCCACCAAAACCCAAACCATATCCCTGCCTAGTGACAATTTTTTCTTTCCACCATTTATATATTCCAAGTGATAATAATACAGTAATATATTTCCTATCCCTCGCGAGTGTCAGACAATCACTTGACTTCTACCGGAGTCCTATAGCATAGCAATCTACACGATCCTATCATACTAGTAAGACTCATAGGATAAAGATATATACGCAAGTGGGTTTCATTTAACTTAAAACTTAATGCACAAATATAATTTAAAGTGCAGCAAAAATAAGGGTTATGCACGGGGGCTTGCCTGGGTAATATATAACCAAAAGTTAGCATTCCATTTTGGCGGCACGATCCTTGGCACCATCTTTTTAGCTACTCTAGTTGATACCATTGATCCATCGTTGTTGTTCCTATTATGATATGCAATGCGATGCAGACATGATGCAATAGTTAACTTACACGACAACAACAACTCTTAAACAGAGTACATAATGCGAACTAACCAGCTAGCTCTAATGGCTAACATACTAATCTACGTATCAACATCATCGAGAAAGGCATCATTTCCCAAATAGTATTTTAGTTATACAAAACCCAAGGTGTTTCTTTATTCCATTCTATCAATTTAATCTTTATTCGAAATAGGGCATCATTATTAATCCAGTAAACTGATTATTCTAGAGCTACAAAAATTACAGTGAGTCCCTAATATTGCTAGGTGCCTACTGTAAAAATTCCAGATTCAACACTATTACCAATTTATCACAACAATTCCTATAAGTTTATATTTTTACAATATTAAGTACCTTAAATTAATTATATAGCTTCCAAGAATATTATCAAACTATGTGAACAAAATATACTAACAGGTAGATCATTGTTGATGCAGAAAGTGATCAACAAGTAAATATTTATAGTTTTACCGTACGTTGTGATCGGAGGTGGTCTAGCACCCAATGACACAGGGGTTATACTGGTTCAGACAACGTGCCCTATGTCCAGTTTGAGTCGATTAGTGACTTTATTCCTGAGCCCAGGTGCTCGAAGTTTGTAGTGGGGTTACAAATGAGAAGGAGAAAGATAGGGGGTACAAGAGGTCCGGTCGAAAGGGCCGAGAGCGACAGGAGCTCCGCTATGAGCTAAGTGTTCAAGCGTGTGCTTGAGGTCCAAACCTGGCACTTCTGTGGTTGTGAGCTAGTGAACTTGATCGATCTAATAAATCTAGAATCACTTGAATCGACCTGGATTAACTGAGTCTCTTGGGAGAGGGCGCATC
Organism: Miscanthus floridulus; assembly: GCF_019320115.1. NCBI lineage: Eukaryota > Viridiplantae > Streptophyta > Magnoliopsida > Poales > Poaceae > Miscanthus > Miscanthus floridulus. The sequence continues at coordinate 85,642,252 of NC_089596.1, read as the reverse complement.
CCCTTTTATAGATGAAGGGAATGGCCTTACACATGAGAGTGAGAGAGTACGTATGCTTCTAAACCTTGCTGCCCACGTCGGTGGGTATAGGATGATGGTAGGCACCCATGATACTGTTGGATGTTGGATGTACGTGGGAGGTTACGTCGTCTTGTTCGAGTACGGCAGATGTCAATACCTGCTATACTATTGATGCCCAGAGGCATGTGAGGGGATTCGCCATGTTCACCCGGTACGGTAAATGCCGATGCCCACAACACTATCGATGCCCAGAGGCATATGAGGGAGCCTTACCATATGGGAGTTAATAGCGCCCATAATACTGTAGGGAAAAAGTCGGCGCCTACAATACTGTTTGAGTCAGGGCAGTTGTAGAGTACTATTTCTACAGGTGTACAGGGTATGGTCCCTGGTATCGTGGTTTGACTTGTGCGCCTTGTCTTGCTTTCTCCGTTCGTTCCCTGGTCCTTTCCGAGCGGGCGTCCCTGGTCGGTCGGTCCCAGTCGGCTCTGGTTTCGCTATTAGGAGAAGAGCGGTGTGCAGGTTTTTTGTGTACTTCGATCAGAGACGTGGGGTCGAAGTCAGAAGTAGTGTTTCGGCCAGGCCTTCCGGTCAGAGAGGCCATCCAGAGGCGGGCGGGAGATCGAAGTGAGCACTCCAGTCGGAGAGGTGGGCTAGAGTCGGAAAACGTGCGCCGTTCCTCCTTGGCTAGGCCTTTCGGTTGGTGAATGGATCACCCTTCGGGCCTGTTGTTCAGATACTTGGGCCGGCCCATGAGTTACGCGTTGTCTTTTTGGGCCGAGCCTTTGTTGGGAAGCTAGTCCATGGGGAACCCCAGGTTTATGAACCCGACAATCATGATTTTAGGAGACTAACAAAATTAGTTTCACAATTTTTGGACAACTACACAAATTTACATTGATTTTACAAGTTTATGTCCGAAACTAAATTAGCTAGATGTTTTAGAAACTAAAGGCCAGCGGCCATCAACCGGCCCAGTGGCCCGCAGGCATGTGCACGGCCCAATGCGACGCTGCACTGGCCCAGCAGCCGAGAACGGTCGGCCCCCACGGACGCGTGGCCTAGCGCACAGCGTGGCACCAGGCCAGCCCAAGCGGCGTAGGCGGTGGCCCAACGTGGGGCGAACGACTAGGCATGAGCGGGGCACGCGCGCGGCCATAGAGGAGGCCGATGGCCCACGCAGATGGCGCATAGGGCCCAGCAAGCCGGCCCGACACGACGGCAGCTGACCGGCCCAGCGCGGCCTACCCACAGACCTAGCGAATATGCAAAAAGGACCCTGCACACAAGACAAGGCCTCCACCTGATCAAGAACGCAGGGGCATACAAGGAGAGCAGGCAACAGAGGCAAGACAAGAGCAATCAAGGAGATAGAGGCCGCAGAGGCATTCATGGTGCCACAGAGTGAAGCGACGGAACAAGCAGACAAACGATGGTGCTTAGCGGGGCATGGCACGACAGAGCCATGTACTTCCATTAAAAATATCAGACACGACGCAAGCGAGGGAGAGAAGACAGGAGAGCAGGCAAACCGACGCGCCAGGGTGCAGAGCCACGATGGGAGACGAGACGGGGCATAATTGCAAAGCAAGGCGAGTACGCTGAACGCCGCGCCAGGAAAAGTAAATGAAGCATGCTAAGCTACAGCGCTATCTCTCGTCTGTTACGTGCTTTCACCAAATAAACATGTGAGTATATATATACCTCTAGATATTTCTATCGGTTTACTAATTTAGACCATTAGCAACACCTAGGCACAAGGAGATTTTCAACAAAGCTCGAATTTAAATTAGATTCAAAAGCTATATATATATATATCGTTCTATTTATTAATGGATTTTATTTTATTTATAAAAGTTGCTTCTCATGCTTAATCTAATAGAACAAACCGTTCGCTACTTATTTGCTAGAATTGTTGTCAGACATTCCTAAATATCTTTATGCACTGAGTAATTAAACTTGGGCGTTGATTCGAGTCCACAAAACTGAGTCACACTGGATTCACTTATCACATCAAGTATGTTTTAATTCAAAAATCCAAGAAACCCGTTTCGCAAATTTTTCTTAGGTCCAAATCGCGGTGCTCAACAAGATCGTAATACCAGGGTGTTACAACACGGTGGAACCTACCACATGCATCTGCCCATCAACAGTATTATGGGCCCTGACAAACCATCTTGTACCCGATGGCATAGGCAGCAAGACTAGGTAGCACACACACTTTCTTTCTCTCACTCTCTCTCACTCACTTGTAAGGCCATCCCCTTAAACCTATAAAAGGGGATGCGCTCTCTTCTAAAAATGGACGACAGCAGATGGATCATTCCAACTCACTCTCTACTAGCTTTAGACATTCTAAAGCTACACAGAGCATACGTTTCAATACTTAGCGCATGTTGGAGCTCCCGTCACTCTTGGCCCTTCAGTCTAGAGTCCGACCAGACTTCTAACACCCCCATCTTACTCCCATTCTTTTGTAACCCTACAGCAAACTTCGAGCATCTAGGCTCTGGAATAAAGTCATCGACCAACTTAAACTGGATGTAGGTCACGTTGCCTAAACCAGTATAAACCCTGTGTCATTGAGTGCTAGGCCACATCCGATCATAACGTACGACAAAACGATAAATATTTACTTGTTGGTCACTTTTCGCACCGACATAAAACCTTAGTGGTGGGAAGAGAAAAAGGCATAACATCTTCATTGCCTTGGTGAGGATCCACAAATACCACATATATTGAGATATTTGAGAGTGTCATAGAATGGAAGCTCTGAGTTTTATTTTGAAAAAAAAACTCTAGAATAATAGTTGAGCAAAGAACTTGAGACATAGTGCTTGACTTAACCGTTTTGTCTTTCAATTGCTCAAGACCGAAGTGAAGGCTAAGAAGTCCCATGGTTGAAGATAATATGGGTAAGTTTGAAGTCAGATCGGTTTATTCTAATCTGGAGGAGAATTCTTGTTTGAACGCATATGTACTTTTGAGGATTGAAAGCATCGTAGCAACTCCTGATCCATTTTTGCTGAGTTTAGCTTTGCTAAGGGACTAGCAAAGGTTAAGCTTGAGGGAGCTTGTTGATGGTAGTTAACAACCATTATAAACCATCAATAAAACTTGTATAAGGCCACAATTGTGATCACCAACAAAGGTCTAGGGGTTTAAACTAACAAATTCCACGAGTTTTGGTGAATCTGTATTTTCTGCAGGGTTTATCTAGAAAACCGTCAAGGTGGACCTATATGTCAGAATTAATCATGCTTATCCACCGCGAAACGGGCACTAGAAGGTTCCAGAGGACTCTAGAGGACACCATACCGAAGAGGGAGACGTGGGGCTGCCATGTGGGGCTGGCCAGCCCCTTCTGCAGGCCGCCCGTCCCCTAGGGCCACCTGTCAGCCTCCGCCTCGTTATGTTGGTTCTTTACCGCCTCCTAGGTTGCATCTACGACGTTCTTTAAGTCGGTTTGATCTAAGGGCTCACGATGGACACTATGGCCTATATAAACAGCCCTATACCCCCCTCCCTCAGCAGATCCCTGAAACCCTAATTCATATCTTTAGGATCAGAGCGAGCAATCAAGAGAAGATTAGTCCTCCATAGGATCTAGTCTTATAAATAGAATAGTGAGATAGAGAGTAAGGGAAGAGTTTGGAGGAGGTGCTGGCCTATCGGTGCTCACTCTATGGCTTGTACCTTGACATATCGAAGTTCTACTTGAGCTTGCTTTCGAGATCTCTCTGGTAATCAACTTCTGATTCAAGTAAGTAATTGTTTATATTGTTCATCAGGATCATAACTCTATTTTGGGTGCCTTAATCTATAGACGCTCTAGGTTAAAGTATTAATTGTAAGTGTAAGCGTGGTGCTTAGACTTAGGTTAATCGTGGGGGGCCCCTGTATTCCGGAAGGTGGTAGATCACGTGTGTGACATAAGTTTTATATAGCCTGTACTATATAGCTTCGTTGATCCTTTGTAGTCCACCTCCCGTTTGTAGGCGCACGTAGGACACGATTGCGAAGGAAAGCATCCTCTGCTGGTGTCTTTCCCTAGTAATATCCATAGTTGAATAGTAAAAGACATAAGCTTACCCAAGTTAGAACTAGAGAATCTTAGTTATCCTCTCTACGCTCCTATTTATCCTAACTTTGTTGCTACCCCTAGTTAAGTTAGACCGTAGTTAGTCTCACATGTTTTTCTGTGGATATGATACTTGGAATACCTTCGGGTGAAAGCTACAGCGATATCCGTGCACTTGCGGATTTATCTATGTGCGTTAAAATATACCAACACTCGATAAGATAACCGCTTAATGTGTGTGAAGAAGCTTAGAGAGGGTTCAAACCAGACTTGGAAGCTTAGCCAAATCACTTTAGCTCAAGTCAAAGAGAAAGAAGCTCATGGAAATAATTTAGTTCAAAAAATGGCTATAATTAACAAATCCTACAATTGGTTCCATGATTGTTCTTACACGTGGTATATCTAGATTATCACTTTGTTACCTGTGGTATTCATACAAGTGGTATCTAGCACATCAAATGGTGATTGCACAAGTGATCCTCAACTTTAAGTGATCATCAAGTGAAGAAAATTCCCTCACCAACAAGAGCTCAAGTTTATCAAGTGGATGACCCATGCTATGACATAGGGGGAGGTGCCCCACCAATTGGTAAGCTCCGAACTCCAATTTTGATGGTGTAGGACTTTTTGGAAAGCAAACGAGTAGCTCTACAAACTTGAAGTGGTGGAAATTGATTTGGAGCAAGTTTGGGTCACCAGACTGTCTAGTGACCATAGCGGTGTGGCACCGCCCCTTTTTTCCAGAGATGGAGGAAACTCGTCGAGGGGCACCGCCACCCCTAGGGCAGTGCACTGCCCCCCTATGTCCGGCGCCAGGGTCCCAATAGCTAGTTTGAAATAGCTAGTTTGAAATAGATATTGCAATTCGATCATTGGGCACCGCCACCCTATGTTTGGTGCCCGCACGTTGCTGTCCGGTGACAACGCAGAAATGTGCTACTTGGCTCCAATGGCTCTATTTGGCTTGGGGGCTATAAATAGAGGTGGAGCTTGGGCTTGGCTGAGGCTAAGCATCTTAGGGATGTGTTGCCCTTGTGTGTGCTTGGTTTGAGAAGCCTCTAACTTACTTGTGCTTGCGAGAAGTGCAAATCCATTGCGAGTGAGTGATTCTAGTGCGTTATATTGTGAGATTGCATCGAGTGTTACTAGGTGATCGAGTTGCAAGCCAGTGGTGTTTGTTACTCTTGGAGGTTGTCACCTCCTAGACGGCTTGATGGTGGTCTCCGTCGAAGCACGTAAGAAGATTGTGCGGTGCTCTGGAGAAGAGATTGTGAGGGATACTGTGCTCGCCCACGAGAGCCGCGAAGAGCAACTCTAGTTGAGTGTGTCATTAAGCTACCCTCACTTTTGGGGTAGGTTCTTGTGGTGCCCAACGTATGGGCTTGACGGGTAATGCTAATTAGCCGCCGAACCACTAAGTGAGCGGTCGACACAACGGGAACTAGCGTGTTGGCAAGCACGTGAACCTCAGGATAAAAATCACCGTGTCATTCTTGTCTTCCCGTTGGTTTGCAACCCCATTATACAAGCTTGTACTTACTTTTTATATATTGTGCTTGTGTACTTTGGTCTTGTAATTAGTTTGTTTGTGTTGCTTGCTAGTTACCTTCTTACTTGTGTAGCATAGAAGTAGCTTCCTTGCACAACTAATTTGGCTTGAGTAGTCTTGTTAGTTGCATTGCTTACTTTGTGTAGTTAAGTAATTTATGCTCTCTAATTTGGCTTGTGTAGCCTTGTTATTGAGCATTGCTAGTGAGCTTAAGAACTTTGTGCTTTTGCATGACTAGTTATGTAGGAGCTTCCCCGGTTGGTTAACGTACTAGTGCATAGGTTTGTGTGACCTTACTCTAGAATTGATTAGATGAGCTCTAACTAGCATGGCACCTTTGTTGTCTAATTAGGGTCTTTATAAGGTGTCTGTGAATTTAGATAGAGGAGTATAATTTTGGCTAGACCAATAGTTTTTATTCCGTATTTATTTCGGTTAACCGATGCGATTAATTTTAGAAAGGATTATTCACCGCCCGTCCGCCATCTCGACCCTCCGACAACAGTATGGCACTCAGAATTCAGAAACACCTGGACTAACCTTAGGCCGGCCTTCAGTGCTACGAGCAACGCGTGTTTCGCGATGGCGATGCGTGATGGCAGCGAGGTACAGAGGTGCGTGATGAGCGGCGATGTCGGCTCTTCAACGCATGTCCTCACGTGTGCTGCGGGCGATCGTGTCGGGTGAGTAGGGAGCGCGACGAGCCGCAGGCAGACGGGAGCAAAATTTTGTTATGAGATAATATAATATTGCACGGCAACAATATATAATACAACACATGAAATGATTGAAAAAGGCAACATGGAGAGCTTTCTGACGGATACATTGAAAATACTGGTCAAACAAAATAGTTGCGCATACAATGAACTTCTTCACTAAATAGCTTTACAATTCTTCAATTAATCAAATATATAAAAACCTACTGAAGAGCACCATTTTGTTCAATCCTATCGCATGGTATCATTCCCTTTCAAACTAATTCCCAATCAAAACTAAATTGTCCTTGCCTCACATTGACAGAATGAAGGAACTTACACACAAGACAGACAGCTGCAGGCCAACCATCGTGTAGTCAAGATAGATCCTTTTCACTTACTTTGGTTACAACTCCCATCTCCAAGTTTAGCTCCTTTTGAACTCATGTCGAAATAGCTGCCCGAGGAGGTTCCTTCGATTTCGCAGGAGCCAGTTCATAATCAATATCAACCACATCAACAACACCATCCCCCTTGCCACAGCACAAACCTTGTATAGCCCTCCCAAAACACCCTCTTCAGAAATTGTTACTGAATGAACAAAAGCAGGGTGAAACATTGCCCTGCACTAACAGAAGAACTGCCATTTTGCAATTCAGGTGATCCTGAAACTCAATAATGGATATTAAGTTGATTGTAGGTATTGGACAGTACTTTGAGGTGAAAAACAACACTGATATAACTTTGTCATAGATCAACAGAAACTTATATTTCTATGTAAAGCAGCAAGGTTAACCGACTTTCTGATAGACAATATAAGGGCTCAATTAGCCATGCTTAATGGAAACGTATAAGATCTTCAAGGAACTGCAAGGATATTTTATTACAAATACAAATAAGAATATGGAGCAACATGTCACCTCCACGCTGCTTGCTGAGCAGCGTCCCCACAGCCTAGCGCTTGTCATCCAGCATGCTTGTTTCTGCTTGGCTGTTGCCGTTGTGATTTTTACTTAACAGAGCACGTTAGTGCAGTGCAAAACAAAAACTTTCTGTTAACACATGAAGAAGCAGAAGAGCAGCATAGGACTGCTATGAAGCAAACTATTCAATGCAAAAATACAATCCAGCCCTTGGATTGGTTCAATTAACAAGTCTGGTAGAAACAATTCCAGCAAAAGAACTGATCCAAGTTTGTTTCACACAGATAATCCATGACACAAATATAGATTCTGTGGTAGAAACAATTCCCCAGCCATGCATTTAGCTTATTGCTTTCGATCCAAAAACCGGCACGGGTATCTTGACTTCCAGAAACTTATACAAAATTACAAACAATTTCACTATAGTGAGGAAAGGTACCTCTGCAATTTGGATAAGATAAAACCCTAACACGTGCTCATCTGGATGGTTGAGGGATATGGCTCCACTCTAGAAGAAAATAGTAAGAAATTTTCAGCTCGTGACTGATAGACAGGAGAATTGGTTCTAAACCTTCAGCAAATCAATGACAGTATCTACATGAGCAAAACTAAATGTGTAATTAGTCAGCCGATTATTATTGAGATCAGCATACCTATAGTAAAGTTACAGAAATGATTATGATAAATTTGATTACCCCTGTACTTAGTTATTCCTTAGGGCTCGTTCGGTTAAGTCGTTTTGACGACAGGAATCAATCCGGCCAGTGGAGCTTATATAAATTAAAGTAATGATTCCGGCCGGAATTTTTCCTGGGCTTCGTTCCCAAAGAACGAACGGGGCCATAGTCAATTCAAGAGATGCATCTTTCTAAAACAAAACATTCAGAACATGCCACTTCAGACTGCCTCTGAAGTTTGCTCTAATTCTTCATCCAGCCAGTCAACAGTTTAGCCTGAACAAAAAATAATGATCATGTTCGCCTGAATGATAAAGATAAGGTTCCAAAAGAGTCTAATTTACCATTTTCAGTGAGCCGTTGTAGAAGTTCTGATTTGCTCTGAGATTGGTGGGCATCGTGTGGGAGCCAAAGCCACCAGGCGGTTGACGTGATCCAGAGCCTGCAGATGTGGAGGACGCGGGCCGAGAAATCGATCGAGGTACGGTGGGGACGCCCTCGCTATGCGGCAACAGATGCTGGAGCTTGTGCTCCTCCTTGGCCCACGGACACCAGCATGTCCAGTGCCGGCGAGGAGAGAGGGCCTGTCCGCCGCATGCCTGCGCCGCACCTCTGTTCGCCGTGGCTGCCTCGCGCGGCTGCTTCGACGCTGGAGCAGGGGTCACCACGCCCGCACCGAGGCAGTGATAAGGTCTCCCGTGCCCGCTCTGCCACTCGCGTCGTGGTCTCCCGACGAGCCATGGCCTCGCGGGCCATCCGCGGCGAGGTTATCGGTGATTGCGGTGATTGCGATGATCCTGGGTGGGGTGGACGCGCAGCACCACCTCGCCGGCGGCCGCCTCCGCGGCGCGCACCACTGAAGGGAGCAGGGGCCCGACGCGACAGGCTAGGCACGTCAGCAGGCAGCCACGGATCGCACGAGGAAGGCGCCGCGATCAACGTGGTGCCGCGCGGCGTTGATTCCTTCTGGCATGATCCGCGATCAACGCCGCGGGGACGAGGGCCCACCTGGCGGCACGACGTATCGCGGCTTCCCCTCGCGGGATCGCAGAGCGACGACCCGAACGATCGTCGCACTTGTGTTCTTTTTAGTTGTTGTATGTAACATAGGAGATCACTAAATTTAGTCCGACGTCATTTAAACGGGTCTCGTTGTTAGTCCCTCTCTGTATATAAGTTATTAGATTAGAAAAAAGGTTTATTTAAAAAGCATTAGAAAAAATTGCCATTTAATCTAAGATCAAATATGACTAGAAGTAACCCCCGCACGTTGCGCGGGCTAGAAATGCAAAGGAAATAAGTAGTCCTTTTCGAAATGTAGAAGAAATAAGTAGTTCTAAAATGCAAAAGAAATAAGTAGTCCTTTTATTGGCTAATAACATATAAGCTGGTACAAAGGTGCTTGTCAAACACAGTGGTGTTAGATATAAATAACATAACCAAAATAGGTAAATTCTCGCTAAACTGCTGAATATTTCCAACCCTTGTGAAAGAAGCGTGAAGCACACATGGTACGATGATTTCCAAACGACGATGCCAAGAGGCTACAGCTATGAGGACCTCAGATTTGTATCTAGTGGATGCGAATTAATTTATCATGAGGTTTGCTCCTTTCTCTTCTAATGGAGCATGGGTTTGGACTGTGCACATTGTTTTATTGCTTATATTAAATTGTTTCCGTAAGAAATGCACTTTGACTCTAGGAATATCGCATCATATTGTGACATGATCTAGCTTTCAAAGTTGCATCCTGCAAGTCATGGCAAGAGGGTGTTTGGATCCATCAGCTAGAGTTTAGTCCGGGTCAAATCGGATGCTTGATGTCAATTAGGAACTAAGCATGAGCTAATTATAAAATTAATTGTATAAGCCGTGACTAATCCGCGAGACGAATCTATTAAGCCTAATTAATCCATGATTACTAATTAGGCTTAATAGATTCGTCTCACGAATTAGCTTCATTTATGTAATTGGTTTTGTGATTCGTCTATATTTAATGCTCCTAATTAGTATCAAACATTGACGGGGACTAAATTTTAAACACCTCCTACGTGAAAGTGGCAGACCTGCAGTGTGAATGTTTGAAGGCTGTTTTCACGGTATTGCTGCTATTCTTCCTTTTGGAATATATTTGAAATATACTTTACTTTAACTTCGTCCTAAGTCAAACTTCTCTAGCTTTGATCTAGTTTTTTTAAAAATATATTAACATCTCCGACTATAAATAGATGCACTATCAAGACACATTTCATGTGTAATTTAACAGTACTAATTTGATTTTGTAGATGTTGGTGCATGAAAAATAAATAAACTTGGTAAAAAGCTATAGAAATTTGACTTAGAACAAAGCTTTTAGTGAACCGTAATTTGGAGTGGAAGGAGTAGCGCTTAGGGATGTGAACAACTGTTATGACCCATTATTGACGCTTCATTTTTAAGTTTGGGCTTATGAATTAGTTCGTACACACTGCATGCAGAAATACAAATGCACTGTTATTGTTGGAGCTAAATTTGAATTTCATGGTTTCATTGTGGCCAACGCCTACCAGCTGTTTTAAATAATTTTGAGTGTTTATTCAGAGTTTAAGTAGCTTTAGTTTCACTGTCATTTGTAAATAGTACCAACCGTAAAGGTTAATCGACCTATATAAACTTACACTGTTCCGAGAACATGGGAGAATTTGCATGTGCTATCTTGTTATTATCATCGTTATGGAATAAAATGCCTGGTCTTCAAGGCATCTCAAGCACCTTTGTCTCTTTTATTTTGTAAAATTCTAGGCTGTTGATATCTTCGCTGCTTGGTTATTATCATCTCTGGAGAAAAGGTTGTACGTAGCAGGAGATTTTTCTAGAATATTATGTGTTCCTTACCGAGGAGAAACAATGCAACCTACTGAAAAGCCCATAATTCAGGCATGTGTATATTCATTTCTTATCTGAAAATATGTCTTGTTTATTGAATTTTCATATGTTCAACCATTCGTAATTCACAGGCCCGACATACGGAATTGCAGGTTGGTAGAGTTACATTGCCGTGCTCCGACAAACCCGTAAATAATCATTGGTTTTACTTGATACACCATGATGATGAAGTAATTATGCACAAGAGTGAAATTAGAATGGTGGGATAATAGACATAGTTGGTTGTATAGCAGCCTTTGTAATTTGTACTAGTAATTTTATCTCATTCACTACAATAGCAATAAACGTTCTTTAACTGATTGTTGTATGATCTCGAGCTATGTGAATCTTGATGATTGGTTCGTGGACTGAAATCCTACAACTTGATCCTACGGGTACAACTCGCGCGTGAGTGGAGGTTGCGAGTAGCAACTCCGAGGACCTCTGCATGACCCATGGTTTAGCACCACGTCAGTCGAGAGGATGACCTGAGGTGCTAGCTCGGTGGTCCATGGCAGAACCCTTGTGGCGGTTGTCGTCACAGGTAAGGTATCTTTTGAGCCACTTTTCGAATGGATGGTTCAAAATTCTTTTCTTGGTCAATACATGTTCTCAATACATTTAGGACCATGAGTCCAATTGTTGAGAGAGTTGTAGTCTCAAGCATTTCGCCTCTAGTTGATTGGAACAAGTATAATTTAACAAAAAAGGAGGAAAAATGCTTGCAACTCAATTCTTATACTACTAATGTGCTATTGAGAACAATGTGTGCGTATTTGGTAGATGAAACCATGTTTGGAGGATGTGAGCCTATGGAAGTTGCTCATCTCATTTGAACCAAACCTTGTGAGAAGTGTTTAGAGAATCAAATGTCATGGACTAGTACTACAAGATAGTCACAACCTCAAAATAACACCGGTGCACCAACATGATGTGAGGAGGCTAAAGGAGACTCTGAGTGCACAAGCCGGAGTCAATGTGACTTGATTGCTGTTGTGTTGAAAAAGTTGGCTAAGCCAGTTTCAAAATCAACTAGGTTGGTTTGGCCCGTCAAGCGACAAACCAAGTTTTAAGTAAGGGTCTTCAACAATTTAAAGAAGCAACTTTCACAAAAAGCTTATAGTAGTAGTGCCCACTCCACTCATACCTTATGGCTAAGAAGAATAGGAAGAAGAAAGCAAAGCAAGTAGGGCGAAAGAAAAGGAAAAAATGAAGGACCATGATGAAGAAAGTGAAGATGGTGATCTAGATTAGTACTTTGCACACCTTAGTAAGAAGGACAAATTGATCATGATCAAGCTCATGGAGAAAGTTGAGGAGTAAGACAATTATCTTGAAAAATCAAGAAGAGTTCCTTATTGGAAAGCTTGAAAAGCTAAAGGCTACAACCAACGAGCACAGGTGCTTAAATGATCTCTTGCAGATTTGGTTGAAAGGAATGAAAAGTTGTCAATTGAATATGTTCTAGCTACTAACTTTCTTTCTACTGTTGCTCAATCGGAGAAGGACAATAATGAGTTCAAGGCTCAATTGGAGGAGCTCATTAGCAAGTATGAGATGCTATGGGTTGATCATGCTGAGCTCATGCGCTCACGTGAGAAGCTTGTGGATTCTCATGTGTTGTCTAAGGTAGCTCATGAGGTTGTAACTATATCGGTAAAATATTTTCAACTTCACTCACACTCATGCACTTGTGCACAAGCTAAATTAAGGGTGCGTTTGGTAGAGGTCCGGATTCTCGTAAAAACGTTTCAGATCCAGATTCTCTTAGGAAACATTTATATGATTGAATCAGATTCACTTTGTGAGATCGTTTGGGTTGTAGGTCCGATTCTAGTTCCGCAAATGTTGTTTGTATTAAAAAATATGAACAAAAATATGGTTAAAAATCCTTTTTTTGGAAGCCAAATAACTTAAATACAATCTATTTAAATTTGTTGCACTTAATTCTTCGCAAATCCACGAAGAAAGTATGGGAGCTGAAAACAAAAAAATAGTGTAAAACCACGTGTCTACCGATTCACCCGTGTAGTACAAAAAAACAGAGTTGTTTCTCTTGGTTTCCGTAACAGAAAAACTACCGTATTGATCGTTTAGTGGCGATCAAGGTTGAATCGGAATGTTTCCGTGGTGCCAAACGCATCCTTAATATTACATGTGCTAATAAGTTTTGCTCTTAAGCAAGTCAAATTTTTATTAAGCATGTACCTGTAGAGAGCTATGACGATCATATCACAAAAGAAAATGAAGAGCTAAGAAAGAGGTGAAAGGCTAAAAAGATATGTGATTCGATTAAAGGGTAATGAGAAAGCATAACTTTCTCAGAATAACCGTGATAACATGGTGAACAGTAAAAAAGGCTCAAACCATGCTTGTTCAAAGTCTAACAAGAGAATGGCAAATCTTGCAATGACAAGGTAAGCAGAAGCTAAGAGAATGGAAAAACAATGTGCTATAGTAGCAACAAGTACTCTAGCTGTAGAAAAGCAACACAAAATCTTCTGATGAAACCAATTTAGAAATTCCAGTTATTTTATATTTTTTCTGGATATTTTGGGTTGTCTTCGAAGTTTTTTTTTTTGAGGAACGTCTTCCAAGACTTGATACATTAAGAACAATTTGACAGGGCCAACATTTTTTTTCCTTTCATTCATCAAGGTCCACACGATGCGTATGCATATTTCCTTTCGATTATGACTTGGGCCCATAAACGGCCCAGTACCATTCCACCACCCGACCCGCTGCCTATAAATTATTCCTCCCTCACCCCGCGAAACCCTAGTGGGGATTCGGAACTCGACCTCTTGCGCCGCCGCCATGGTGAGTCCCAAGCCTCAAGCTCGATCTTCCTCACTTTGCATGTACATCTCGAATCTAATCAACTTCGCTCCCTGTTCTCTCTCCGCAGACCTTCAAGCGCCGCAACGGCGGCCGCAACAAGCATGGCCGCGGTCACGTCAAGTACATCCGCTGCTCTAACTGCGCTAAGTGCTGCCCCAAGGTGAGTAGAGGTCTCCACAGCTGCCTTCCTTTTCCCTTCATTCATCCGTGTGGTGAGATTATCTGATTCGTTTGTTGTTTTGATGCTCGTCACAGGACAAGGCGATCAAGAGGTTTCAGGTGAGGAACATCGTGGAGCAGGCGGCCATCAGGGACGTACAGGAAGCGTGCGTCCACGATGGTATATCTCTCTATTCCTCCATATCTGTTTCTTCACTAAGGCCTTGTTTGGATGCATGTGTATCCACCTCAATCCACATGTGTTGGAGTGGAATGGAATGGAATTTAGTTTAATTCCACTCCAATCCACTTCAACACATGTGGATTGAGACGAATACATGCGCATCCAAACAAGGCCTAAAACTTTTATGCAACTTGTTATTTTGACGAGGGTACACATGTTTTGTGGTTCAGGGTACGTCCTCCCCAAGCTCTATGCCAAGGTGCACCACTGTGTCTCGTGCGCGATCCACGCTCACATCGTCCGCGTCCGATCCCGTGAGAAGCGCAGGGACCGCAAGCCGCCGGAGCGCTTCAGGCGCAGGGTATGATTAGATTATTCTCGCTGACTGATTTAGCGTTTATAATGAATATCCTGTGGAAAAAGTTTTTAAAAACAGATCTGTCAATGCATGTTTGTGACTTAGTTCTGATTAGCGCCTGTCTAATGAATCTTTTTGCTGATTAGTTTATCTCCTCTATGACGGGCCTTCTAATTGTTTCCAGTTCCTCTTGACGGACATACTCCTGATTGTGTCCTGATAGCATATACTGTTCTGATTTAGTACCTGTAACCGATCTCGTGATGTTCTGATAGCCCTGTCTTGAATGGTTAATTGACTTTAGTTATATTTCATTATTATGCCTTTCGGCTGTTTACCATAGGTGTATCTGATCATTTTAAATAGAATGTGTGAATAGAATCTGCTATCCTTAGATGACATGATTGGTTTTGTGCCTAGTTACGTAATTTTTGCAATGGTAGCTGTAGGATCACCATCCCCAATTCTGTATTAAAGAGCTTGGAGTTTCATGTGTAGGGTAGAACATATGTTTGGGACTTTATGTCTTGCCCCGATGGCAAGTCAATAGTGCCTGCGGGATGAACAGGTCCCTGACACGTTCAACCATTTATTCACTTTGTCAGCTGATATTTTGTTTTCAGCTGATCATTAAGTATGGGAAATTTCCATAGATGGCTGTGTTCCATGTTTCCATCTCCGCTTGTCAATCACTTGACACAGTTTTTTTGTTATACTTAATATGGAACACAATTGCTAGTTAACAACTTTTGCTTCTTGCCTGACCTGACATGTCACATATCTCATATCTGGGACTTCTACGTTGCCCCTATGGCTTTTATGCTGTGCCTGTGGGATGAACAGGTCCCAACATTTACTCCATTTTTCACTTTATCAGCTGATGGTCATAATTTTTAGCTGATCATTAAGAATGGGAAATGTTTATAGGACAATTTTCTTGCTATGTTATATTTTTTCTGCTTGCCTGCTTGAGCAAGCTTGTTTGAAATAATGTGTTTGGGACTAATACGTTGCCCTGATGGCAATAACAGTGCCTGTGGGATGAACAGGTCCCAATAGTTACTACCATTTTGCTCACTTTGTCAGCTATTACCCACATATTATTAGCTGGTCATTTAAGAATGGGAAATGTTAACAGTTGTTTTATTCATATACTACCTTGCCAAATGCTGTTCTTTTGTGCAAACTTTGCTGAATGCATAGACCATAATTTGTCCTGTTACTTGCAACTTAGACTGCTATATATGCTTCTCAAGGAGTGTCTGCTGTGTGTTCTTTGTATCCTTCTGTTTTCCCGTTCTGCCCGTTAAATGCGATTTTCGTGGTGGCTATTATGTTTATGTTGCATTGTGTTTTTGTTCAGGAGGATAGGCCGGCTGGTGGACAAGGAGGCCCCCGCCCTGGTCCTGGTGCTGCTGGTGCTGCTCCAGCTCCAGCACCAGTTGCTGCTCGCCCATAGGTTTAGCCTTTCGACCTTGTGGAGTCTTCTGGGCTATTCAGTTTCTGAGTTTTCACTCATGGGTGTGTGAAGTTTCTATGTTAGTGGTACTTTTGTTGAAAGTCTGAACCTTTGCTAAGAATGATTATCATTTGAATATTTGTGTTGAGTTATAAATCTCACTTGAACCGCAGTGGGTTCTATGATAGCGTGGCTTATTCTCCGTGGATTTTATTTGTTTGGCCCTGTTTGGATCCATAGGTTAGAGCTAGTTTGGGCTAGTTGCAGCTCAACTAGCCTTAAAGTAGCCAAACAGGAGGGCTAGAGTGGGTTATTTGCAACTAGCCCACCCTAAAAAACTATCCCCCCAAAGAGGTGATTATTTGGGCTAGGTGAGGCTATTTGAGGTGGGGTCCACTGTTTTCTCTCTACTTTCACCCACACCAATGATTTGGAAAGCACATTTATTATCATTTTAACCCTTGTATCCAAACATCTCTTAGGCTAGAGTTAGTTCAGGGCTAGTCCTGAGCTAGAAACTAACTCTAACCTCTAGCTGTGCTAGAGTATCCAAACAGGGCCTTTGTTTCTGAGAGTTCTATCTTCTACTGTGGCCACCTTAGTTCCTACTCTGTTGTATAACATCCTGCTTTGTAGATTGATATGAGGTGCGCAATTCACACATGGCTTGTTGCTTAGTCAGGTCTGCAATCCGTTATTGCCGTCCATTAGCCTGAATAGGGCAGTCAGACATATATCCGTCGTGGTGGTTACTCATATCCATCGTGGTGGTTACTGTATTATTTATCTTGCTGTATAACCTGATGCTGAAGCTTTCATTTTTTTTTTTTTGCTCCTTTCCTTTTTTCCTGACCACCAACTTGAGCTAACCGGATTGGCTCTCGTGGTGAGAAGAGGGAGGGTAGGAGCCACTCTAGTAAGGTTTCTATTTAAGCTCTACTCAATTTTAGCAGGACTCCTAGCTCATAACAGTTTGTCATTTTTCGTTTTTCTCTCATTTTAGTTTTCATTGTTCCATTGGATTTCTCTATAGTTTGCAAGCCAACAGGAAAGGCTACCCTCCCTAGAGGAAAGAATATCTCTGTTCTAGAACGATAGAGTTCCCTCCCCTAGAGGAAACTTGTTGCCCCCTCAAGCCAAATATGAATGTGGTCGTGCAAACACACTCCAAGACACGAACCCCTCATGCACTACTTGCACCCAAACAAACTCACAGCTACACCTAGATCCAATGACCGCGTCGTCTTTAGATTAGAGTGATCACCGGATCATCATCCATGGCACCGTAGAGATCACTGGACCGGACCATCCATGGCACCATAGGTGATGGCGCATCGCTAGCTTTTGCGTGAGTGATGCTAAGATCATTGGACTGGACCATCCATGGCACCGTAGGTAACGGGTGTTATTTGTGGACCCGAGCTTGCGCTCCGCTCATTCTTATTCCTAGGCTCTAGAGGGGGCTTTGGTTGTTTCCCCTTAAGCCCTTGATCTAAATTCCTAGAGCCTCTACATTGTGGCATATTTTTTTGTTGTCGTTCGTTACATTCTTGGGGCTCTAGAGTGGACGGCTTCTATTTTTCAACTTTCTGTTGGCGCGTGCCTCTTTGGAAGTCTCTTGATTGCTGCCAAGCCCTCTCTTTCCTTTGCCATGCTCGACCCATGGCACGGCATCCTTCCTGGTGTTGTTGCTCCTTGTCTCTTCTACTGGATGTGAGGGAGAGAAGAAAAAACCACTATATCCAATGACTGGTGTGTCTCACGAATTTGTGGTTCGAGAGATCTAGAGGCTATTGCTGGAGTGCATTGAAAATTTTGAGGGCTTAAAAAAATAGGGGGAGCTCAAACACCTCTTCTGGTGGATGTGCGGGAGAGAAGGAAAAAAAAACTGTACCTAAGTGGTGGGTCTCATGAATTTATGGTCCAAGAGATGTCGAGGTTATTGCTAGAGTTGATGGGAAATTTTGTGTGCTTAAAAAATAGGGGAGCTTCAAACCCTAAGTAGAGATCATGGTTTAGGAGCCTCAAATTAAACACACTTCCTTAGCCAAGCAGATGCTATTTGCTAATGGCAGCGATGAAAAGCACATGGAATAGACCTGAACATAACTGGCCTGATCTGGCTTGAGTTCGCCGGGCTTGGCTTGGCCCACTGGTTTTATTGGATAGGGTTTAGGGTAACGTTTCGTTGTCTAGAAAAGTTTTCTTGGCTCAAACCGGTTCAAAACATTATTTTAATTTGCTTTTAAACTAAAAACTCTGAGGGCCAATGTCCCAGGCTCGAGCACGGCCCAAGATGTAAGGTGCAAACCTGTCCACTGGTGGGCACCAAACCCAACTCGGCCTGACTTTTGCCTACGTCTAATAAGGATCGACTGTGTGACTTAGTCGTATAGCTATGCTTATGTCAAGGATTAAAGCATGGGGACACTATAGTGGAAAGTTTTTGGGATAGAAGTAAGGGTAGTCCTAGCTTTTGACCCAATGACTTGTCTTCAGCTCATTAGAACCTCCACTATTCTATTCTATTCTAAATGTAATTATTTTGGCTCTTATAATAGTATTCTTTTTATATATTTCGACATAGTGTATATCTATGTATTTGCAACTTGCATGGAAGGGAGTAGCATCTAATACAACAAGACAAACTTAGGACCCTTTGGTATGGTTTCGGCTTAGGCCTTGTTTAGATTGAGAAAAATTTCAACCCGATGAATAGTAGCACTTTCGTCTTATTTGGTAAATATTGTCCAATCGTGGACCAACTAAGTTCAAAAGATTCATCTCGTGATTTCCAACTAAACTGTGCAATTAGTTTTTTTTTTACCTACATTTAATGCTCCATGCAAGTGGCTAAAAATTGATGTGATGGAGAGAGAGTGAAAAAACTTGGAATTTTGGGGTAATCTAAACAAGGCCTTAGGCTTCTTACGTCTCTTGCCGTGAAGCTGTGCTAAAAAATAGCTTGTAGCAAGGAGCTAGGAGTAGCCATCTAAAAAATAGCTCCTTGCAAGGAGACAAGTAGCCAGGCTGGAGCCATTTTTGTACCGAGGAGTCAAGCTGCAAAAAACATGGCTTCTTTCCTCATAGACTTAATACAAAATTATTATAAAACTGTCAGTAGAGCTGCTTTTGCCAAATATTTTATAAAACGGATTCAGCTCCACCAGAAAAGCTGCTCCACAAGAAAAATCAAAGCTCTTTTAGAAAGGAGCCAAAGTCCTGCCAAATTAGGCACCCGTGTTGGCAGTCACGTCAGCGCCTCTAGTGGTGATGCAGTCGTTGGTGGTGGTGTAGATGAACATAGATCATCGGCTGAGGGTTTGGGAACCTGAAAACATCTAGGCTTTCAGTTGGGTTTCGGTGATTAATGACGACACGAGATTACTATGACTAACGTGTGTTTTGCAGAGGCAGTTTGAGTTAGGTCATGGTAATGGAAATTGATTGGACAATCATGGTTGTCATGCCCCTGTCGATGGAAATCGTTTCAGTTTTCAAAGGATGGACGACAAGGTTTAGGACAGACTAGTTCTAAGTGTCATTTGACGTTGGAGAGACACTTAGACTAGTTTAGCACTTTATTTTTTCTTTGACCATACTATTAAGGGGGTATGGACTAGTAGCTTAACCTAGGTGAGTCTAATGGATCAGGTGTGGTGCACACTTGTCAAACTTAGCACTAGGTAGCTCAGGAATAGCCCTAAGATCGATAGAAATCAACTTCATTCACAAAGAATTTCGAATTGTAAGTAAATGGAGAGTCAAATGACTCACCGGACACTGGTTTGGTTGTGACCAGACGCAGCTTGGAGAGTTCGGTCAGTTCATTTGATCGGCAGCAGCAGTCAGAGTGCGACCGGACGCTGGATACCAGTGCTCACCGGATGTGACGCTAGCCGTATCTGTAGCAGCGTGGACATGCTGCTGACCATGGACCAGACCCTGAACAGAGAAATGACCGGACTCTGGGTGCCAGCGTCTGGTCAACATCAGTAAGATTTCAGAGAGGGTTTTTGATGACCGGACGCGTCCGGTGGGTGCTGATCGGCCGCAGGCCAGACTCCGGTCAGAGCAAACGGCTATTTCTAACACGCTGACGCATTACACTGACCGGTGCGTCCGGTCACCTTGACCGGTGCGTCCGGTCACCTTGACCGGAGCGTCCAGTCATCCCAATACTTGCTGAGTTGGACCTCAACCGTTATGTTTTAAATGGGGTATAAATAAATATCCCACTCGACTATTTGAGGCCTCTTGCCCATTTGTTCAGCTAAGAAACACCTTTGGAATGCAAGGGAGAGCAAGAGCCTAGTGGGGTGATTGAGATTTGATAATCCTATATTAAGGACCTCATTAGTGCATAGGGAGTAGCAAGTGTGCATCCACCTTACGCATTAGGCTTGTCTTGGTCAAGTGAGAGTTTGTGCTTGTTACTCTTGGTGATTGCTATCACCTAGACGGCTCGATGGTGATTGGGAGCTTGGTGATCATCCGACGGAGCTTGTGGATGACCCAAGTCATTTTGTGAGCGGCTGTGGGCGATTCACCGCGACGGAGTGTCAAAGAATAAGTCCGTAGAGAGCACTTGATCCTTGCGCGGATCAAGGGGGAGCTACACTCTTGCGCGGGTGCTCCAACGAGGGCTAGTGGAGAATGGCGACTCTCCGATACCTCGGGAAAACATCGCCGTGTTCCTTTCCCTCTATTTATTTTGAGTATTTACATTTGAGCAATTCATTTCATGTCTTTACATTCCTAAAATTGTCATGCTAGAGTAGGATTGGAACCTAGGGTGTAAAACTTTTGTACGGGAGAACAATAGAAACACATTCTAGACACAAGGGGTGAAATGGGCTAAGTGTAGAGCTTGATTATTGTAAAAATTTAGAATTAGCCTAATTCACATTCTCTTGGACATCTTGATCCTTTCAGAACCCTCTGCAGGTGACAAACTTGAGATGCCGGGTAGCGGCGGCCTTCTGGACGCCACCGGCACTAGACTGGACAGGATACGGACCTTCCTAAACCCTTCCGCGTCTAAGCGATCGGTTGTGTGATTTGACTCACGTGGTTAAATGGATCCTGTGTACATATGCTACGATGTTTTATGCTAAGATTAGATTCAAAATTAGCCCTTAGTTGTTCTCGATTTTTAGCAGCATTGTATAGCTTCTCGTCTTGCAAGCACGGGCACCTGTCTCAGCAGGATGCACCACCGATGTGACTAGTTGCCGAGTTAGCCCTTAGTTGTTTCCGCTTTCCAGTCCACTCCCCCTGTACATGCTCCGTACACACTTAGTAAGCCCAACATTTTTGAAAAGCAGTAATATACTATGCCGTATGACTATCCATGTCAATTTTGCTCTTCACGTGCCCTTATATATACTGCTAAATCCGTTTTAAATTATAGTTCGTTTGATTTTTTTTAACCACAAGTTTGACCACTCGTATTATTAAAAAATTTATGCTAAATATCACTTCTTTTATTGTAGCTTGCTTTATTAACAAAAGTTTTTCAAGAATGACTTAAAATTGACTATGTTTGCATATATATATATTTTTGAATAAAACGAGTGGTCAAACTTGAGCTAAAAAAAAAGTCTTACGAACTATAATTTGGAACAGAGGGAGTACTCCGTATTTCATTGACTTAGATCTACTTGCCATACCCTCTCACATGGGGTGAGAGCTTTGGAGTACATGTGCAACTTAACAAGCGCTAAGCTAAACTCATTTCTCTCTTCCAGTTGATGTGTAAATTGTCAGCGCAGCCATAGTGCGCAATGATACAAGAGCTACACCGACGCAGGCATCAGCAGCAGCCATGTAAAAAACTTAACAGGCGCACAATGGCTGTGCCGGACGTACTGACAACAGTTAAACTATATCGTTTTGTACTTGTACCTAGCTACTCAAGCAGCCGCGGCGTCGGGCGTCGGTGTAGCTCTTGTATCATTGCGCCGCCTTCCACTGTTGTCGCTGCACCCGCCGATGGCCGATCCCTCGCTCTCGACCTAGGGCAGTACTAGGGCTTACCAACCACTCGCGGCCGCCGGTGCAGCGCGCGCCGTAAGAAGATGGCAGTGCCGTAAGAAGGCGGGCGGAAGCTGAATGCTAGTGTCGCCACGCGGCCGCTCGCTGCCATCTCGGGGTCCCCGCCTCCAATCGTTGTGGTGTTTTGCAATCATCTGGTCTTTGTTTGTTCCTTTCTTTTCCGCTGTCCAAGCAAAGAATTGACTAGGTTGGTAGGAGCCCTTTCCACTGAGCACTCACGGCTGAAATTATCTGCTCCTCTTCATTCTCTCTCTCTCTCTACCCCTCTGGTATTGCATTGTCTCATTGTTTATCAGCTCGTCGGTTTCTCGTCGACGCCTTCACCGTCTTACCATCTGCTTTTGGACTTTGAGGTTTCTCTGGCAATCAAAAGCTCCCTACTGCTTTTGTTTTTCTCTTTTTCCTCGTCTAATAAATAATATCCGGCAAGGTTCTTGCCGCCTTTCTAAAAAAAAGCTCCCTACTGCCGTTTCCTGAATGTATGCTTGATTGCCATACATACACACCTCTGATGTCTACATTGGCCTCGCACTTCGCTGCGCGGCGCTGCGCTACTACTACAAGAGACGCGATGAAAGCAACCCGTATCCGCGATACAACCTGGGGTCCCTTTCGCGAGGATCGGCCCGTGCGCTGCGCTGGTGTCCGTATCCACGCACACACCCGGAGGCCGGAGCGGAGCAGACTCGCTGGCTGCCGCCACGGCCGCATGTACGGGCGCCAGCCACCACGAGTGCACATGTCACCTACCGGCTGCAAGTGGCCACGCCATGTCACCGAGAGCCGTCCTTGTCCCTGATAGATAGCCTCTCAGCTTGACCGGCTATGGACCGCGGTCACCGCAATGGCTCTGCTTCGTCAGAGAGACGCACACGATCGACGCGGGTGATAGTGATACTCGCCCCTGCGAGCCGGTCTGCCACTGCCGAGTGACCGCTGGTTCGACGGAAGCTTCGCCGGCCAGCGGCGGCCTCTGGCCTGCGCACACAGTGGCTGATGCAGCACTGCGCTCTGATTCTGAGAGATCACAGATTCACAGAGCGCCTGGTGGCTTTTCTCGTTGCTCGGTGCTGCCGCCGCTTGCACGTACGAACACGTGTGTTGACCCGGGCAGCCACCAGCCAGACTTTGCCCTATTCGCTTAGCTGATAAGTGATGGCTGTTGGCTGATTTGTTGTTAGAAAAAATACTATTTATTAGCTAAAAAAGTATGATTTATAAGTCAAACGATCAGAACGAAGGTTTGACAGGAGCCACGAGGGGAAAGGTCCCTACAAGCAGCTGTTCAGTGTCCGAATCTCATCCGTGGGACTGTGAATTTGTTTGTATGCTTTGTGCCGCTTTTTCCTGTGGAGAGTCTACCAGCGTGTGTTCCTCGCCTCCTGTCGCATGAATTCTTTTCATTTCAGGCTGGTGGTAGTATATATCTTCAGTGCAGAGTTTGCTCACTCACTCTTGCCCCCAACCATATGCAGAATTCGTATTTCGTAGCACTTTTTGTGTGTGACTATTTCGTAGCACTTGTGGGGCTTACAGAATTAGCGCTCCTCGCAATTCGAGTGGCAGCACACCTTCCCTTTAAAGACCCAGAAGAAGAAACTATTCACGTTCTCCACCGCTGGTGGTCGGTGGACCGGCCGCTGTCCCTGTGTCCTAGCCTCCTGGGCCAGATGGGCACCACACAGTGACACAAGCAACTTTACCTCAAGTTAATAAATGAACAGTGAGAATAAGCCTGCACCTGATCGTTTTCTTAAGAGACCTTAAAGTAAACAAACACCGTCCATTTTCAACCTACACTGCGCGTGCGGTGTTTGCTTCCTGTATGAGTTGAAACGCATATTTATGTCAAGTACGATCGCACGCTTCATCCATTTTGGCTTCTAGCTGAGTAACCATATGGAGCCAGAGTCGAAGAAGCCATAAAACATGGTTTTATACTTTCGTGGGGCTCAAAACGTATTTCGCGAAAAATGAGTTTTTGTAAATAGTGCTGCTACATTAGGGTTTGTTGGGATCTCTTAAGGAAAATGAGAATGAGATTCAAACACTTGGATACTAGAATGAGATTCTAAAATCGAACTATGTACCCTAGACCTACTATTTGAAGATTTTTACTATGCAAAGGCAATAATCACTTTGAGAATGAGATCCAAACATCCCTAATTTTTTTTATTAATAATCCAGATTCTACGCTCGCTATCTAGAATATGAAAACAAGAACAAGATCCAAACAGACTCTTAGCTTAGTGTACTACTAAGATTCAAGAGTCACAAGAAGTTGTACCAAACATGCCTTGCTGTTACTCCTACCTATGCAGCTGTAGCCATGGTCTGTGGCCTGCAAGGACCAAGAAGATGCCGGTGATTGCCTAGCATTTCAAGATTCAACTGTCATAAACTCATAACCAGGACTTGCTGGAGTAGGAGCTAGCTGGTGGCGCTTCTACGGCGGACAAAACAGAGACCACATGGATACGCTACTGTCCAATGTACAAGAGCAGAGAGTAAAACTCGAAGACATACACACTCTCATCATCACCCACAAGATTCACTGGACTGTATTTTGGCGAGCGTACGCTATTGCTTCCAGTGTGGGGGTCCTGCATACGGGCGTTATTTTGTCTCCGGGTCCAGAGCCACAGCCCACAGGTACGAAGCGCGAGACGTTGGTATCTTCCAGGTAGCCAGGTAGGGATGTAACAAACATTCGCCCACAGATCTATACAGAACTGCACGGCCGGGCAGCTTCTATGCCAGTACGGTCTCCTAGATATCGTAGGCTAGGCTACTAGTATAATCTCTCCGGTTTAAGCTGTCGCTGTACTCTACGATTCGGCCGATTCACCTGGATT
This sequence comes from Miscanthus floridulus, assembly GCF_019320115.1. NCBI lineage: Eukaryota > Viridiplantae > Streptophyta > Magnoliopsida > Poales > Poaceae > Miscanthus > Miscanthus floridulus. The sequence goes on along the minus strand of NC_089596.1, from coordinate 85,617,489 downwards.
TAATTTCAGATCGCAGAGGCCGTCCCGATTACTAACTGTAAATCTGAAATTAATAGGTGGTGATGTCCAGTGCAGCGGTTCATCGCGGTTAGTCGTGCGTGGCAGCGGTTGATTCGGTGTGGTACATCGTCGGTAAACAACGGCGCAGGTGGCGACGATGATGTATCATCATATTGGTTTGTCATCCTTCGTTGATGTTGCATTGTGGCGGCCACTTGTGGTTTTCAGTGGTGTTGCTCGGCGCGTGTTGAGGTCTCAATCCAACCAGTCATTGTCGATAATTGAGCTAGTTGCTTGCTGTTGTTTTTTTTTCGTCGTTGTTTCCGGTCGTTGTTGTAGCTCTGTCGTATTGCCCGGTCTAGGTTCTTCTTTTTAACATTAATATAGTCGGTGGCTCTCCTGATTCGTTAAAAAAAAATGTCCAGCGCAGACTACACCAGCCCTTCTACGAGCTACTGTTCACGCTAGCTAGTAACGCTCAAGAAAGCAGCGAGCACCACGCACGCGATCCCAGGGAGAGAAGAATCACAAGATCACCGAGCAAGTAAAGAACCAAAAACTTTCGCAGATCGAACCAAGTTGTCTTCTTTTTTTCTTTGTCGAGTTTCCTTGTGGAGTTTTGTCATTGCAACCATCAATAACAAGTCAAGGAACTAAAGGCTAAAGCTAGTTAATCCGCTGCTGGAACTGGAAATGAATGTACTGATCGAGCATGCAGCGGGAGGACGACGACGAATGATGATGACCTCAGCTCATTCCTGGCCGTCGTTTCGGTTCATGGGTTAGCGCCGGCGACGGCGAGGCTGGCCCAGATCTGCTCGAACACCTCCACGATGAGGTCGTGGTGCTCGGCGGCGTTGAGGGCGAGGTAGCAGGCCAGGAGGTCCTCCAGGTCGGCGGCGTCGCGGATGCCCTTCTCCGCGATCATCTCCTCCATCGACTCGCGGAAGTCCCGCCTCGGGTCCGCCGACGACTTCACCACCGCGAAGCTCTCTGCGAGAGGCGCCGGCGGCGGAGGCGGTGCTGGCGTCGTCGTCGTCGTCTTCCGTGGCGACGCCCCCGGGGTTGTTGTCGGCTTGCTGCTGCTCTTCCTGGACGACCTGGTGGTGGTGGACGCCAGCCGCGGGCTGTTGACGCGCGTCCTGAGGCGGCGCCCCACGGACACGGACGGCCGCCTCGGGTGGGACTTGCTCCCCTGCTCCGAGGCAGAGCTGCCGCCTGCCGGCGTCGTGTCGGCGACGTCGACGACGTGCCTGTCCTTCACCTCGTACCGGACCACCTCCCTCATCGCCTGCCTGGTCACGATCGGGGGGAGCACCCGCTCGGCGTCGGCGGTGCCCCCGGAGCAGAGGTCGATGACGATGTCCGTTTCTGACGCGATCACCTTGCAGCTCACGCTGTAAGGCGCAATCGCCGCCGGCCTCCGGACCTCGTCGACGTCGTCGTCCTCGTCGCTGCCGTCGCGCCCGACGTACATGTCCCGCCGCCGCCGGCTCTGGTGAGCGTCGACGTGCGCCCCGGCCAGAGCCTCCAGCCCGCGCCCAACCCTGACGGCGCCCAGCCTGTGCCGCCTCCTGGAGCAGCTCGGCGGCGACGACTGCTGCTGGGGGAGGCGTTGCCGGTGCCGGTCCTCCTCCGTGGCGTCCCTCGGCTCCGGCGCCGGGAGCTCCCGGTCCCGGGTGGGGTAATAGTACGACGTCCTGTGCGGGAGCGCCACAGACCCGCGCCTCGGGGACGCAGGCCTGGTGGCGGACCTTGCCCCTCTCTGCGGCGGCGGCGACGACGACGGTAGCATTGCGCTCGCGGTCCCGCCGCTGGCAACGGCAGGAGGGTGACCCCGCGGGCGGCGCATGTCGCGGAGCTTGTAGAACCAGGAGTTGGGCATCATGTCGGCGAGCCGGAACCTACGGCGGCCCATGGCCCCGCCGCGCTGGCGAAGAAGGATCTATGCGCCGTACGAGGAGGAGGGCGGCTGGAGAGGTGGTGCGGTGTCCGGGGACCAGATCAGTGACGAGAGTCCGGCATAAGTAGCGCGGGGCAACTGGGCAGCGCGCGAGCGGGTGTGAGAAGCGTGGGACGTGAGCTTCTTTTTGGTCCTTTATTTTTTGTTTTTGAGAAAAATAGCACACCAAGGACGTCTACAAACTTAATGGCTACGAAAATTGTTGATGCAAGCTAGGGAGGAAAATAAATATGCAGCCACAAGTAACTGTACTATAGCAATAGCAACTGACGTGACAGTTTTGTGGCTCTATGACGAAATTGCATATTTTCACTACATTAAATTTTCCCTAGAGCTGCCTAAAGATGGGTTTCTAATTTTTTAGTTGAAATAAATCTGATCTGATTTCTTTAATAAATAAGTATGGATGCGATTATGACTATTTTATATGATAGAGAAATGTTTGTCACAACAAAGTAGTGTAAATATAAAGAAAAAAAACGAGGATGGTGTAGTTTTAGAAAATCATGATATCAAAAAGTTGTAGCTTTATATAAGCCAAAAACATGCAAAGGCGTGGTTATAGAAAAGAAGCCTCTGTGGAGTTTCTAATAGGGCTTTTGGTTGCTAGCCACGACTTGTCACCACGTCACACTTAGGTGTTGTTTGTTTCGGCGCAGGCAACGGCAACGTAAATCGGAACTGAAACTAGCGCCAACCGTTACAAGGCAACGGTTAACACGACTTGTTTGGTTGGATGTGTACATCGGGGGGACGACGGGGAAGCAGAGCTGACTCCAAGAACGGAGCGAATAGCGCTGCGAGAGGAGGAGTAACGGAGATGTACCATGTTGTATCCATTCACGTTGCCATCTATTTACAGGCCGGTCTGTCCAAACGGCAATCACCGCAATCCGTTCGCACTGTGAAGCGGGAACGGGTTCAAATCGTCTAACCAAACCACCTCTTAAAGTTAGACAAGTTTGACCAACTTTGAGGTTTCGAGGCTGTTGGGCCGACCTGAAAAATAAGCTAAAATGCTGTTCCGACTGAATTGTTACGAGAGAAAAAATACTATTCTGACCGAAAGACACTGTTCATGTAAACCGTACCCGCGTGAATTGGCTGGCCAGCACCAGCCCAGCCAGCCAGCCAGCCGAACAGGTGGTTTGTTACCACTACAGTGTGGCAAGTTTTCCTTCCCTTAAATTAGGTCCCACATGCCAATGACTCAAAAAAAACTACGATAAGATTCTCTTAAGGCACCATCAACAGTATGAGTTAGTTAATAGTTCTATGTGTTTTAGCAAAAAAACACATGGATTTTTTTTTTTGTATCTCTCTCCCTCTCTCTTTCTCAACAGCGTCTATTTCTTTCTGGTTGGCCTAGCCGTGTACGTACAACAACAGACCAACTAGCTCTTATGATCCGACGGACCTCTCCCATATGTCTGATGTGTAGCAGACCAAGTAGCTGGCTCCGCTAGGCCATAGGGAGGGCAGCATAACACATACAACATGCGACTGTTGCGAGCTGGCGCGCCTCCCCACGCCCGCGCCGGCCATGGCAGTGGTGGTGGCGGCAGCGACGACGGCGCATCTATGATTTGTCCCTTCATAGAAAAAAATTATGATATGTGATCTGTGGAGGCTGGAGGCCGGAGGTAGAAGAAGGGTGGAGGCTGTTGGATCTTAATCCTATGGTACAAAAAAAATTCATGTGTTGAAATTGCATAAAACATATGGTTGTATAGTAGACAGACTCTTTCTCTAATGGTATTAACTTTTAGCACATACAAATTCAAAAAAACTTTTAGCACATGCTTCTTCCGTCCCAAAAAGAATGACACTATGAGATGCGTGCTAGTCAAACTTTTCAAGTTTAACTACCTTTATAGAAAATATTAGCGAACATTAATATTCTTTTATATATAGTTGGTCAAAGTTAAAATGTTTGACTTCTTGAAAAATGAGAATGACATTGTTTGTGAGACAGACGGAGTAGCTCATTGTATAATAGCCCCACATGACAATCTCATATGATCTTGGAGTGTGTGCAAAAGACTAGTTCTTGATCAAGAGATAGTTTTATCTCTCTTCTATTAAAATATAAAATAATATGCTTAGAGCTAGCTCATAAGTCACCATTAGAGTTATCCTTTGACTTACAAAGGTGTGGTAAATATTTTGAGCACTTATCCTTAGCCAAGCGTGGTAAATTTTTATAGCAAATAGTGACAATTTGTGGCTAGAAACTAAACATAAAACACAAAAAGACTACGGCTTTGACAATGTCGTGGTTTAAAATTTTAAAATGTATATCGTATCCAAACACATGGTAGGAAAAAACTACAGTATTTTTTTCAATACTAAAAAAATATCAACTACCCAACCTCCAGCACTAAAGGAAGATTCAAAAGCAACTGTGGATGCTTGCATGACCAACACATCGACAAGTCTGGAAAGCATAGGATATTCATCTCTCTAAGTTTTCCACCATGCCAAAACATCAAATGTAAGCTAACTAGCCTTCAAAAGCTTTAATGCTGTTTTTTCTAGGTATTTATCTATTCATTTTGATTCATCCATATCAAGGCCACTTGATTCATTGTCATATAGAAAGCTATCAGGTTCTTCATCTATGTAGTCCCTAATCTAGTTTGCAGCTAATGCGGCCATAGATGCTCTACGTTTTGAAGATGAAGGAGCCGTAGTAGGATATAATTGATACATATTCTTAATCACAGTATTAAACTTGTCGACTTCAACTTGATGGGAATTTTTATACAACTATCTCAAGTAAAGTTCAATATTTTTTCTCTCATACCTAGGATCAAGAACATTTCCAACGAGTGCAACATTGGACTTATTCCAATACTTATTACACTTTGATCATAACATTGGTCATTTGACTAATAGTGGGATTATCATTACTACAACACCAATCATTGAGCACTGAGCATAAGTTTAATCTCACAAAAACCACTAAAACTAGTTTACTATAAGATAGGAAGCAGTACCAGATAATAACTCGGTAAGGTAATAAAACTTTCAAAAGAATGGGAGCAAAGTTTGTGCATTCTCATGGTCCTTAGGTGAAGGATAAATGTGCTCATACACGATATGCTCATATGACTTGAGCCTCTCAAAAGCCAGCTTATAATACATGACATCCCTTAGCATAAGATATGTCGAATTCCACCTAGTGGAAACATCTAGAGAGAGGCCAGAGTTGGTGTCCAAACCACACTCACTGGCACACATTATAAATTCCTCCCACTATATCGTAGAGCCCTTCACAACTACTATAAAAGCTCTAATATTTTTAATTGCAAACCAGTCACGCATGTTCTATCTCTAGCAACAAGAATAAGAATGTGATTGATGCATCTCACATGAAAAACTTGCCCATCACAAACTAAAGGACTATGCTTCTTCAGTTCTGCAATCACACCCTTTACAACAACCTCACATTGTCCAAAGTAAGAGAAAACATTTTCTTCTCAACATACCGTTTTAAGAGACATGTGGCAAACGTATCGGTCGATGTTTCGTAAACCAGACTAGTAAATTTATACGATTGCCGCACTGCTCTAGGAAGACGATGGTAGCATCCAATAGACACGAGGAGTTATATTGGTTCAGGCCGGAGCCCTAAGTCCAGTCTCAGAGAAGATCGAGTGCGTATTCCTCGCTTGAATGCTCTGAAGTTCTTACAATAGGGGTGCAAGAATGGTGAAGAAGGTAGTAGAACCTATGCTAGATGAGGGGCAGCCCGAAGAGAAGCTCCAGAAGCCCTACTGCTATGGATGTAATGGTAGAGGATGAAGAATGAGACCCTGACCCGAGGTGGGAGCCCTGACTGCTCTTATATAGAGTTCGGGGCCAGGGCTTGTTACAAAAGAAAAGGTTCTCCCGACCGAAGGGTCGAGAGCCTGAGAGAGGTCCTAGCTAACTTGGCTTGTAAGCTACGTCGTCTTCTAATGCTCGCCTGGGCATGGCTATCGTCGTGGTCTTGTGGCCACGTCACGACAGGGTCTGACGTGGTGCTACTGTGCTGGTCGTGGCAGCACTGTAGCCATGACGATAGTTCGTCAGCTGTCCTGTGCAAAGCAACATCCTTCATGGTCTTCGCTGTTGTCTCCAGGTTTCCTGGGGCGTCGTACCCGTAGTAGGTAGCCGCCCTAGGTCGTTGTTTGCCTAGTCGCTTCATGAGGCTGAGGGCCACAACCCTGATTGTTGGGGTCGGGGCGCCATCCGCCTGCCGGGGAGGTCTCTAGGTCACGTCCCTTGTCATGGATCCCATCCCGTAGTGGGTGGGATCGTACGCGCGTCCTGTTGATCTGTATTTGTATGGTGGGTTTCGTACCCGTTGCCACCGTTGTGCAGTGTTGTCTTGTTGGTGCGGCGTGACACAGGTATGGAGTCTGACCGGACCAAGGTGACCGCTGTCACATTGGTCCTTGCGGGGTCAGTGCGGCACGCTTGCCTTCGTCAGAGCGGGCACGTTGCGCGGGGCTCGACCTCTCCCTGTCCCTCCCAGGGGTCGTGACGAGGAAGAGGTCACGTATTTAAGCATCACGCGGCTAATGCTGGAGGAAGGGTCTGTCATCGCCCCCAGCCTTAGTGCCTGGCCTGCTCCGCTTTTGCCGAGCCTCTGTTGTTTGGGCCTTTGCTAGCTGTGTTGCGGACCATGCAGCCCGCTAACTAATCGGTGCCCTGAGACACCCTGGGGTCATGACCTCAACAGTATCAATATCTTGTCACTAGTAATATCGTCCTTCAACATGGATGAAATTGACTATCAGCTTCTTCTGAATATTCCACTCATTATCAATCCGATGTACAATGATATACATATAGCCCTTGGTCTAATTAAACATCCACATGTCCATTGTGGCACTAAAACGATAATTAATGGTCTTGAAATTTTCATACATGTGATCCTTCTCTCGCATACAAATGTCCATTATTTCTTTCCTCATTGCGATCGGGACTTTAGTTGATAATAATGTGGATGCAAGGATTTGACCCGGTCTTGAAAATTTGAAATAACTCATGCTCAACCATATTGAAGGGATACTCTTGTATGATCATTTCCATATAAAACTTCATGTCCTCTCCTGATTATACTTAAAAGGTTTGACAGCAGAGACGTCGGACCAATCATTACTTTCAGTTTTTATTTGTTGTTAGCCTTTAACAATACTATGATATTTCCTTAAGTGACCCCGGAAGCCTGTCGTTCTATATCTGCTCTCACATCTACCTTTGTTAATTATGCTTTTACACCTAAATTTGCAGTTTGCCCAGTGATACCGCTCTTGGTTGCCATTTACCACCACTTCACCCAGTACTTATCAAAGTAATCCCAAACTTCTTATGTACACTTCTTTTGCCTCTTCGCATCAAGATCTGCCTCTCCGTCACTCAAACATTCAAAATTAATGGCTTCATCACCATATGTACCTTGTGTCTCACTCTCACTAGTGCCATCACTAGGAACTACCCCCTCTATGCAAACTATTCTAATGTTATAGGTGTTGCAGATGATGCAAACACACAAGTCAAAGTCTGACAATCAGTTGAAAATGAGGAAAATAAATTTGATTCATTCTTCTTTTGTTTGGTACTTTCCATATAGAGTAAAATGCACCACAGGTCCATTAACTTTTGGAGGGATGTCATCTGGGTCCATCTACTCTCAAAGTACATTTTTTGGTCCATAAACTTTTGATGCAGTGCACTGCAGGTCCATAACAGTTCGAGAGCTTGATAAATTTTCATTTAACCTCATTCGATCGATACCTCTTTCTCAATACAGCCCCCACAGTAGCCTGGTCAATGGACTGGCAGCCGCGTCAGGCCACCACGCCACCGCCACACGAGTGAGCGGCCGGCCGTGCTGGTGCAGCCACGCGAGCACACAGTGGCTGCGCCGGGCAGCCACGTTGGCGTTGTGGTCGAGCGGGCGTGCTGCCGCGCGAGGCCAGCCATATGTCGTTGTCGCATGAGTGTGGGCGGGTGGCCACACCGCCTGGATTCTTGGTCGGCAATGCTCGATAGCATCATAGCACCCATGTTCTTCTCCGTCGGCCTAGCACACTTCATCGTGCTGTTCGTGATGCTGTACCAGCGGTTGCCCATGAGCGAGAAATGGGAGAAGCAATATTAGATTGACAGCAGGTCAGCAGCCTCCGCATGGCATTAGCATCCCGCGACCTTACCGACAGTTCATCCACATCTGGGAGATCCACCAGACCACGATGTAGCACTCGGAAGGAGTCAAATCGAGCTGGCCGCGGGATTTCGGCATTGGCGTCGGTGCACATGCAATTTGGGACCGAGCTTGACCGGGAGGATGCGTGGGCGCATGCTGTAGGCTCGTTCCAATTAGACGGCGCAGGCGTCGGCTTCGTCTTCAGCAGAAGCTAAGCGGAAGTGGAAGGTGCACGACGGGATGGGGCAAGGAGCTGCTGCAGGCTGGCTAGGGAGAGCAGCACACGGCCAGCCAGCCTGGGGCGCAGCCAAGCCTCGACGTACCGCTCCGTACCTCGCCCACGTGGTGGCGTGGCGTGGCATGCTTTTGGCCTCGCACGACAGTCCGTCCGCTCGACCAATGGCAACATGGCTGCTCGCGCGCAGGCACTGCGTGCTCGCGTGGCTGCGTGGCTGCACTGGCATGGGAGACCGGCCACGGCAGTTGTGTCGATGGCCTGACGTGGTTGCGAGCCCATTGACCGGGCTATTGTGGGGGCTATTTTGAGAAGGAGGTATCGATGAGAGGGGATTAAATGAAAATTTATCAAGCTCTCGAACTGTTATGGACCTACAGTGCACTGCATCAAAAGTTTATGGACCTAAAAATGCACTTTGACAGTTGATGGACCCAGATGACATCCATCCAAAAGTTAATGGAACAAGATGGCGGTGGCCCCATTAATAGTGTTGGGATTGGGCATATTGATCTCCCGCCAACACCATAAATATTTTTGATGCGCGACATGATATGTTGGCCTCTAGGTGTATGAATGGAGGAGGAATTGTCATGCTGCCCATGAATGGCAAGCAAGCTTTGGCGGAGGGGAGCAGCCGTTGCCTGCGGCCTGTAGAGGCGCACCCGCAACCCATAGAGGTGTAACACGCTATGTTGATCTAGTGCATGGTTTAGGGAAACTAATGAGTAGAGTGGGAGGTGGAGGGTGGAAGAGGAGCGGAGCAGGTGGCGGAGCCGGAACAGGAGAAAAGAGGGTGGCGGCGGGGCGACGCACGACGCCAGACTGGTGGGTTAGTGTGCAGTGCTGCTGGAGCCTTGTGCGGCACATGAGCCATTGCACGCTATAGGGTTAAGCAGGTGCGGGAATTAGGCAAGTTCTTTGCTGGGCTTGGGCTGCTAAAGCTGGAGATGGCCTCTTTTTTTAGGGAAAGGGTAGTATTGGTGGTATTTTATGGCGAGAAACAGGAAAATACCTAAACAGTTAGAAAAGGTAAGTAAGTCAACCCTTATCATTTCCCTATTTTTCATTGCCACCACTGCTGTATTGACGGTTACCATTACCATTTTTTGTTTTGGTCAAATACACGATAAAACATCGAAAACGAGCCCCAATAAGTGATATCTTCCATTTTTGCTTTCATCCTCCTTACTTGCCTGTGACTGTGACCTTGCGCTTGCTTTTGAACTCTTTGTCCATCGCTTGACTTCTTGACGAGTGAGGCTGGAGCTATTTTGTGTCGTTGGAGTGTTCATTGTTTTGAATAAACTAAAACTACACTAGTGTGATAAGTGAAGTAGTACAACATGTTTTTTTTTCTTGGGACGGATAGACACTGAGACTAGATCAATTTCTCTTATGAAAGAAACTATTTTAAAACAAATGCCTATTCTCGCCAATGAGAGGTGCTACCGTGCTAGACACCTCGCTCCAGCCACAAACCATAGTACTATTACATGTTACACCTTACAAAAATATTATCTGTCATCCTATTAAAACATTTTAAAAACATAACCACGTTTGTGAGATGGAGTAAGAATTAACTTTATACATGGAGATATAAATGTTGCTAATTCCTTCTACAAATTTAGTTAAATTTTAAAAAGTTTGGCCACACAAATTTCATAGCTGTACTCTTTTTTTTTATGGAGAGTGAGACATGCATATACTCACGTTCTGTTTAGAAAGACACGGTGCAAGACGCGTGCAGGTCAACCTCAGTCGGGGTGAGAGACACGCGGGGGGGGGGGGGGGGGGGGGGGGGGGGGGGGGGGGGGGTACAAGGAACCCAGATTTTGTCCAGCTCCAGCCCCCTGTGGTCAAGCGTCTCAACATCAGCAACCGCATCATCAGTCACCTCACGGCCGCGCTCTCAGGTCGCAACGTACGCGATGCTTTCCTTCCGGGCCTTCGTGCTCAATCCGTGCCCACGCGCCGAGCTCCGAACATTGGCTGCGCTGCGCTGCCTCTCCGTTTCCGTGCACCGGACTCGACGGCTCGGCGGCTCACGAGCCAGCAGTCGCGCTGAGGGACGGGACCGTATCGTCGACCGATCGCCTGTCGTCCATCGGTCCATGAGCCATGACAATTCGGTGGCCGTCGCAGGCGATGATGGTGTGGTGTGGCGCACCGCGCACGGGCACGGCTTGGCTTGGGACGGCAAGCAGCTAGCGACGCGTGGGGGCGGTGCGCGCGGTCGGGTTACGTCGGATAGGACGGCGCGCGAGGGGATCGGAGCGACGACCGCCCGGCCGCGACCGCGACCGCGACCGCGACGCCCACGCACGCACGCCAGACCCACCCGCGTGGTTTTCCTTGTGAGATCGCTCCAGGCCGGCCGGGGCCGATCACGTGAATTCGTGAACTCGCGGCGGACGCTGACGCTCTAGTTTTGGCCGCCGATGGACCGATCGGGTGGAGCGCGCGTCGCGATCGCGAGCGAGTTCGCCGCCGCCGTCGCGCCGGCCCGCGCGTACGTGCGTGCGTGTGACTGTGCGTGTCCGTGCTCATCGGCTTTTGACGCGGTTCCTCACGCTCAGTCATGCTTATCAGTCATGATATAATATTTTTTTCTTACGACAAAATAATATCAGCTGGTTTATAAGGCACAGAAACGATGGAGGGAACAGGTGCCCCGTTGGCTGCTTCTGCTTGCTTGTGTCGTCGATCGCGCGCCCCACTTCTCATGACGCGACGTGGTTCTCGTCGCGCCGCTGACGTGCCGTGTGCCGCCGCTGCCTGTCATTCGCGTGACGAGGGCGGCGTTTACACACGTAGCAGCGAGGCGAACGTGCCGCCGTGCGTGAGTGAGTGAGGACGAAGGCTGGACCTGGACGTCAGGCGTCAGGTTTGGTCAAAGGCTTGGCAGCTAGCATTTGCTTCTTCTTTTTTCTAATTCTAATGATCTTTTCTTTTTTAATTAATGATCAAGAGCTCTACACAAGGTTACATGGACCGATTGGATGGGTGACGAAAACTGATAAACGATGTGATGTCATACTGAACGTGTATTTGTAGTGTACCCCATAGGCCGCCGGGTGAGGATGAAAATGACGAGGCTGTGACAAACACGGACGACTTTACTAGACGTTGGCCAACTAACTGTGCGCGAGTAAGGACTATGGTTCGTTTCTCTTATAATCCGTTTTTAGTTTGTTTTTTAGTTGATGTTTCGGCTGTTTTTTTTTCAGCGAAGCGAACTGAGCTAACGAGGCTGTAGGCTGCAGTTTTATGGAAACACGCGTATATGCGTATATGTACATGCCCTACGGCGCCGTGCCCGGAAACTCCAGACGTACTGATGCCATCCTCTGCCATTGTTGGTTACACTTGCGCAGAACAGGACTTTTTCTCTGACCAGTTTCGTACGTACTCGATCCTGAGTCAGGAAAACGATAGATGCGTGTCATTTTTTTTTGATGAGAAGGGTTATTTTGCGTACAGTTGGCCCGTCTTTTTTTCTTTGAAAATAAGTTGGCCCGTCTTTTCGTTTTTGCTGCATATAACACAAATAGTATGACCCTATTTGATGAAACTGCCTATCTACGGCCTGTTCGGTTGGCTGGTTCGTATCGTTGCTGGTTCGTGAAGAAGTACTGCTGACTGGTTTGTGTGAGAGAAAAATACTGTTCCGGCTGAAAATTTACGATCGTTTACGACAAGCCACAGCCAAACGAACAGGCTGCTGAACTGTTCCAACTCTCCAACTGCCGCTTATAATTATATCTTTTGTACATCTATATCTATATGCTATATCTACATACCTATATCTATGTCTATATCTACTTCTATAACTATATCTATATCTATACTTAATATATATTAATAAAAGGATGAAAAAAATCTTCTGTCATTTTTATTTCTCAAAGTACACTCAAGCACCGTGTGTCTCGTTTGTGACCCGGACTGACAACCATACTTCATACGAATTCACGCCCACTCGTCCAGCATGATTCAGAGTCAAATTCTAAGACGTATTAGGTTTTGTTGTGACGTTCGAGCACGTCACGAATCAGCCAGCTCGAACGGCTCTTGTTCTCTGCCGAGATTATTATTGACGCGTGGCCAATCAATCTAATGCAGAGCATTTCCTGTGCTGGTCTGATCGGGTACCAGCTGCTGCAGTGCCGCGTCCATTCATCAACTAACCATGCATGCTGGGAGTCCCTGGCGTGTTATGCATGTATCCATCCACCAATGGAGGACTACTCTATCTGAACCCACAAAAGTCTTATTAGCTACTACTTGATCGTACTAAGCAGGTAGACGTAGCCATGGCATTTCCTGTGCAAATTCATTTTATCACGCATGTATCGAGCATCGATTCATCGCTTCGACTTACTTGCATATATATGATGCATCGCAATCACTCAACTAATCGTCCGGCCGGAGGAATTGAATAACATGCGATACGAACATGGACGATCCTACTCGTGTAGTCGTGTATCACGACGACAAGCGACACACTATTCCAACATATAGTACCGCCAGTGGTGAAACTAGAATAAATTTATTGAGTAGAGTACACTTAGTTTGTATGTGCAAAGATTTACACCATAGTGAATCACCGCTTTTTATATTTTTGAGAAGGTGCATTTGCACTCCTAAATACTAAATATCTTCGTGTCTGAGTAGTACTAATAATAATGACAGATGTCATGGTAAGGCCATGATGAACAACCAGACACAGGAACCGGAGAAGAAGAGTAGGTCCAGTCCATCACGCGTGCATGCCCTGTTATATATGGGAATTATCCAGCTATCCAAGCTTGTACCCGCACGCTTGTGAGGCCGAACCACCTAAAGGCTTGTTCAGTTGCTCTAGATTGAGTCCTGATTTCAGTTGGAATCGGTTCACTAATTTGTATTGTTTTGAAAAGCTGGAATTATTTCTGGTTCAAATTTAGGGTAACCGAATGCAGCCTAAGGAAAGGGCTGATTAGGCTACACCTCGATGGAATGATGACAAGGACTTGTCTCAGCTTCGGCAATCGGCACCGATCTCTTTCCATGAGAGGCCGGTCCATTTCCGGGATTTGGCCACAGCAGTTTTGTAGCTCTAGCTAGCGCGTAGGTTAGGCAACAACTACTAAAAGATTCTTGACCTGCCGGTTCTTCTGCATCAGTCGTAGCCTCGTGTGTTGGTGTGTAGCCGATGTGTGTTGGTGCGTGCTTTCGGTATTCGGTGCATGCTAACGAACGCCCAGCTGTGATACTAGCGCTAGAAATGGACCAAACATGCACGAGTCCTCGGTGCCTGTTGCCCGGCCGGTGCAATTCCATGTGAGCACTAGTGCAGTTTATATATAATTATAGCGTGCAGACGTCATAATGGAATATAATGAAATCAGACTGTGATTATATTATATTTATAGCAGGTCATGGCTGATACCGCCGCCTGCTACAATGGCAATACATATTGTATACTCGTTTAAAATTACAGTTTACTTTAGATTTATTCTGAATAAAACCTATCTAACTTTGGCTATGTTTTTAGAAGAGTATATTGCCATCTAAAAACATTGTATCAAATTATATTGCGTGAAAAAACTACTAATGAAATAAATTTGATGTTCTAGATGTTTGTGCGTATTTTTATAAACTTAGTCAAAGTTAAAAGTTATTGACTTATAATAAATCGAATAAAATTATAATTTAGAATGGAGGGATATACACTTGCTGCTTTTTTTTTTTTTTGCTAGGATGGCTGTTGCCTCGTTGGTTACACTGTCGCGCTGCCATTCTCAATCCTAAGCATCGTGCCGGGCAACTCCATTCAACCGTTCATTTATTAGTTGTTTGTGAGTGGGAACGTTTGGAGCATGTAATAAGTGCGTGGCAACGTTTTGCAGTGGCTCTTAGAGCAAGTATAATAGCAGGCCGTAAGCAGACTAAATGCTGAGGTGGAGGAAAGAGGGGAGAAGAGAGAGGAGAAGTGGGCTGTAAGCTTACAGCCGGCTTGGCACAAGAACCAAGAAAGTCTGTGAGAGAGATAAGTGTACCATGTATTAACTGTAAAGAACTAACTACTATATGAGTGGGCTAAGAGAAGACTGCAAAAAACCTTACAGCCAGCAAGCCGGCTGCATTATTAGCCTTGGTCTTAATCAGTCTGTTCAGATATGAAGCGAAGACGTGAAGTGCTCAGGGGCCTGTTTTGTTTATCAGACTGCTTGTCTCTCCGTTACAGTATTACAGTAATGGAAATGGAGAATTCAAAAAAAGAAGAATAATATAGGTACAAGTGAGTACATGTAAAGCATGGGGATGGTTGAGGTGATAATGAATTTTGTCTTGTAAATCGATGTCTCCGATAGCATTTTGTGTTCATAAGATAGTATAGGCTCTGTTCGCTTGAGCTTATAAGCCAGAATCAGTCCTATTTTTTCAGTCATGGAACCATGTTTTTCTCTCACAACAAATCAGCCGCAATAATAATAAGTCCTGCCGAACAGAGCCATAAACGCGACATCTTTTGTGTTCATAAGATAGTATAAACACGACATCTTCTGCAATGTTCAGGGTGAGTTACAATTGAGAATGCATTTTCCTGTTACATACCATTGTGTGTAGATGGACCGGAAGACAAAAAGATCCATGTAAATAGAACTTATGGTGAGTCTCGAGATTTAGAGATTTGCCATTGTAATTTTGCAAAGTTGGAGATTTGCCATTGGTATCTCACCGACATGTGGGGGCACACATGAGTCAATGACACGTGGGACAGAATGACATATCTCCAATTTTGCAAAATTATAATGGCAGTCTTCAATTTTTTTTTCTCTTGGATAAATTTTTTTTTGAACATCGAAGCATTCTCCATTACTCATTAACAGAGGCCAAATCATTGGCCACCAGGACCTAGATACAACTTGGTATACAATCTCGAACCGAGATCGAACCCGGACTAAGACCAGCCCCTGCAGTAGCTAGCTCATGAGCAACCAAATTACATGAACGAGGCGTATGAATGACTACCCTGGTGGCGAAATTACAATTGAATAAGTACTTTAACTCCCAAATAATTTTATAGGCCCAATAATGTATTTTCAGTGTTATATGAAATGATTTTTGAAATTTGATGACCATATCTATTTAGTGCTTGAATTGTCAAATTTTGTTCTAACTCCATTTATGGCTAGTGCCGTGCTTGGGCCGCAGCCTCGGCCCGTAGTGCCGGCACGAGCACAGCCCGTTTATTTGGTGGCCCGTTAAGAGCCCATAAAATAGAAACCCAGCAGCCACCGTCAATAAGGATAGCTCTAAGATTCGTTTCTTCCCCTTCCCATTCACCCAGCAGCCACCGTCCAGGACCAGGAAAGCACACAGGCTCACGCGGCGGCAACTGCAATGGCAACCTGCCGCACCACCGTCTCCACCTCTTCTCCCCAAGCACCGGCACCAGCACATCCCACCCACACCATGGGCGCCATCTCGGCTTTGCCGGAGAGCCTCCTCCGCGAGGTCTTTTCCCGCGTGGGCAGCGTCATGTCCCTCTTCATGTTGGCCGTGACATGCCGCGGGTGGCTCCGCCGCTTCACCGACCCGGCCTTCCTCCGCGAGATGCTGTGCCCGGGCCAGCTCTAGGAGGGCGACCACCGCGCGCGCCTCCTCGTCATCTTCCTGCAGGACACTGGATTCGATCGCATGGACAGGGCGATGGTGCGGGCGCGGATGGCGCAGCGCGCGTCGGCCTTTCCGCCCACCTTCCTGCTGGCCCCGGGGTCCCGCTCGGCCTCGCGGGCCCCCTCGCCTCCCTGGTAGCCGACGATGACGGCACCTTCAACTACGCCGAGCCCCAAGCGGCGCGCCGCAGCATCGTCCTGACGCGCCTCGCCCCTCGCACGGCTGCGGAGATGGACTGGAACCTGTTTGGCATCTGCAACCCGGTCACCGCGGGCGACCGTCACGTTCTCCCACCTCTGGAGTGGAGCTCTGCTGATTATGGTTGCGTGCGCGGCTACGCCATCGTCACAGCCGCCGACAGCGACCTCGGCGGGACAACGTCAGCAGAGGGGCGCTTCACCTTCTCGCAGCTGCTCGTCATCACCAAATCTGATAGTGGAATTGTTAGGGATCATCATTATCTCCACTCCTACTCCACCGCCACGCGTAGCTGGAGCACGCACACCAGGTGCCTGGACGCTGACCGCTACTCCCTGGTGGGCGAGAGATCCGCCGTCGTTCACCAGGGCGCGGCGCACTGGCTGTGCATCGACGATCATGGCCATGTACAGTGGACTTCTTCACGCACCAGCTTGGTGGCCTAGAACGAGATGGACTTGGACCGGAGTAGTAATCTAGCTTTAAGATTGAATTTCTCAAGATAAACCTTGGGTTTATGAAGACGAGCTTGTTGGTTTTTAATTTGTCCTAGTGCCGGTGTCGTGAACAGGAATGTAAAGTGTGGGAGCTTTTGCAGATGCCTAGTGTTTTGTTTTACTCTGGCACTTCAAGATGTGTTTTCATACGGTTGAGCTAATATGGTTTCTGAACTTTTAATTCACACGCATTTAGACGGCCACTCCAATATGTTTTTAAAGTTGTTTAATGACTTGTAGGTATGTAACCAAGATGGTCGACCATGCCGGTATGGGCTGCAGGGATGTTAATGAAGTTGCCGTGTGATTGGCTAAAGATTTTTAGTGCAGTTTACCTGAAAACATATGCTCTATTGGTGAATGTCGGCTCCAGGAGCAAAACATAAGGATTGAGAAAGGGAGGGAAAGACACATCCCTGTATGTCTATGTTCCAACATTTAATTTAAATCTGTGCAGTTCAGGCTATTACTAACAGCAAAGGATTTTGCTGCCACATCTTTAGCCCCGATAACTGATTCTCGAGTTTGCTTGCAGGTCTTGGTTCTACGGTCAGATTTCTGCAATGTTGCTTCTTCAAAGTTCAAACAATCTAAACATTCATGGTTCTTTTCTCTTTATTTACAGGTCAGATTAAGTTGTTTTCCCAACGTGAGTAGTTATATAAGAAAGGGCAACAATAGATGGGAAAGTAAGCAACAGGTCATACCAAAGGCAATGTACTGCTTATGATCCTAAGAGTATCTCCAGCAATACTACCTAAAACACAACACCTACTTCTCTGTTTAGGTAGCCACTTATTTTGAGACAACTCATATTTTACTTCCAACTCCAGCAATACTACCTAAATCATACTACTCAAATTCGTTTTAGTAGTCAATGACGCGTGGGGCCCTTTTGTCATCCTCTCTCATCTTCTTCTCAACGTAGACGCTGGCGAGCAGAGGAGCAGAGCCAGCGGTGGTGGGGGAGGGCGGCCGGGGAGGTGCGAACGCCAGCAGGGAGGGGGGGCCCCGCCGAAGGCGAACGCCGGCGGGGAGGGGCGGTCGCGCGCGGGACGAGATGCCGGGGAGCTCGACAACTCGGGGAGAGATGCCTAGGAGCTCGACGAGGCGGGGCGAGATGCCGGCGTGGAGGGGTGGCCGCGCCGGGGAGCTCACAGGCGGGCCACCGTGCCGAGCAGGAGCAGACAGCGGGCCGCCTCGCCGGGGAGCGGCTGGCGGGCCACCGCGCCGAGCAGAGCAGACGGCGAGCCACCGCGCCGGGGAGGAGCATGTAACAGAACCGTCCAATTTATAAGAGCACAAGTACAATAGCAATCGCTGAAGCGATCGAACCATCGTACTTGAACCCATATAAACCCGGTAGTCCGATGAAATCACGAAGGATCTCAAACAAACCAACGTACAAACTAAGATCGTACATAATTCAACACAACCAGTCACATGTTACAACAGGTTCACAAATAATCCTCATACATCGGAGTTTCAACAAAGTTATTACAACTCAAATTTAGAAGTAGCAGAAGCAACATAGTTTTTAAACAACATCACGATAGTTCAAATATATTGCCAGTTTAGGATCATCTCCAACAAAAGCACATAGGGGAGATGATATAGAATGACCATACCCTTGGTCTTACTCTCCATCAACAACAGGAGTTATGTAGTGCTTGCAGTAACCATGGTACATCACATCATCTGCAACAAACGGGAATAAACCCTGAGTACGAGAATGTACTCAGCTAGACTTACCCGTCATAAACTAAAATAATATGACATCAAGAAGTATGCATGGCTTTAAAAGGTGGAGTTAGCTTGACAATATTTTGCATAAAAGCTTAAGTGATATAATTTAGAGATTTAGTACCTCTAGCATCAATTTGAATACCTATTCAATTAAGCATCTCTAGATTAGCACCTATACTAGAACAATCACTTGATTAAGCTAACAAGCATTGTAACCATATTCGGTATAAGAATAATTTGAGCATCCTCATAACCATCAAGTTTCTATTAAGTTATTCTACGTTGTCGCTGCTCAATCAAGTTCTCACTATCCGGGAGAGACGGCGATTCGAATCGGTTCCTACCTAGCTGGAGAATTTATTCCTAACACAAATCGAGGCACACCCCATGAAGGTAGCCTCAGGTCACCTTTGGTACAATTCAGGACTAACTTGCGGGTCCGATCAGCGCCGCATCCTCGGAAATTTTACCAATCTGCCAGGAAGATCAGGACCTAGTCCCGCCCTTGGACTCACGTCATTGGCTCTCCGCACATCCTTATTGCCTCTAGTGTGCACACTTTCACTTATCGGGGCCCGGCCTGAATTGAGCTACTCGGTTTCATGATCATATCATCGGATCTGGCCAACTAAGTGCTAGGCATGCGTTCAACATGACATGAGGACGTACAGCGAATCGGTCCTCAACCAACACAGATGGGGATAAATAGGCACCCAAGACCTCCAAGCCTTGTTGCTTCTTTATCATGATCCTGCCCGATCTCCATTATTTATTAACACATGGTTATATTCCACGCTAGAACATATAGCCAACCGTGATTAGTTATCCGCCTATATCATGCAGGTGACAGGTAATCACCCGACTTCTACCGACAAAGCGTGGCTAAGCATATATTCAATCCTGAACCTACATAAGATTCAAGATATATATATATATATATATATATATATATATATATATATATAAAGAAAGATATATGCAGCAAGTAGTTCCAATCAACTCCTAGTACTTAATGCATCAACATAAAAGGACTCAAGTTGATAGTTAGAAAATATAGGAGGCTTAGAATGCTTCGAGGCTTGCCTTTCACAAAGGTTGAGGGTTGGTGATCTGGGCACTCGGGTAACTGTTCACCATCGGACTCGCCTTCCCCTGGGACCTCCTATTGCTGCACTTCCTGATGCTCTTCCTAGGGATCGGCTTCGTACTCCAACACGGTGATTTCTTCCGTCGCTGCTATTGCATGCATATGCAAAAAGTGAGAATCATGAATGCATAAGAAGGGTCATGGATGACATGTCATGATATTGCGCATGGTTAAATGATGACTATCATATTAGGTCATTAGGATGATAACAAGGTTAAATTCTTATTTACTGAGTAGGTGCATATCTCTTCTCTAGAAATTTCAAGACTCCACACTAAGTCCATTTCTAGATCGCAACACAACAACTAATAGTTTATATCATAACTGGAGTTCTAATCAACCAAATGCTATGATCGTAGACTTTCTGAAAAGCTTATAAAATTTTCTACAACTTTCATTTAATCACCAAAAGCTGATTCAACTACTATCCTAGCCAAAACAGGTAAACTTATCAGGTCTGTCCAGAAATTCTAGAGAATAAGCATTTCGAAAGACCAAATTCTAACATCTATAACTCTCAAACCATTTGGCCTATTTCCCTGAAATTTTGACATAAGCTAGATAAAGAAATTCCCTACAACTTTGTTATTAAACATTTTTACAGCAAACTCCATTTTACCTATGCAAAACACCTAGCAACAGAATCTGTCCAAACAACTTCTATAATTGAATTTTAAAGCCATAATATTTTACTGCATACTAGAAATCAAAATTGGGCACAACCAAAGGTACCAATAGTTCATAGGCATCATACACACTCTAGAAAATATGATGGTCAAGCCCAAATAATTTATTTAAATACCTTTATTAATTCACTTGGACACTAAGGTGAAATAAAGAAAATATATCAAAAGTGCACAATAAATTCTGAGAAAATTACAGTAGCCTACATATGAGCCCAAAAGTCAATTGTACAAATTTCATGTCATTTGGATAAGTATAGCCATGTCTACATAAATGACAAGTTATAAGGGCAGATTTTAGTGAAAATAGTTATCCCTATTAAAAAGTGTCAAACAACAGATTTAATATTTTTCTTAGCTTTCTCAAAACCCATTAACACTGTACAAAAATCTGCATGGCAATATGTTACTTATTTTTATCCTTATGAATTTCCTCAGAAAACACCATTTATTAAAAGATAAATAGCAAGACCATACTCCAATCAAGTTTACTGTAAGTTCAACATTTTTCCTAACTAGAGCAAATCAACATAAGATCAACAAAATTAGAATCATAATTTTATCACTTTCCTAGCTCAAGTTATGTATTTTACAAGATTGCAAATAATTTAAAAGCACTTATATAGCTCCATTTAATTCTCCTAGAAAAACATCCCAAACAGTAAGTTTCATGTTTTTATCAAATATTACACTTCATGATGAATCCAACAAAATTTGGTTCACCCCATTTGGACACTCCTAGCTCTAGATATAAATTTTTAAAGTTGGTATTCAAATCTATGAAAAATAAGAAAATCAAAGCAACACACTGACCGACAGATGGGGCCCGCTGGTCAGTAGGACCCACGCGTCAGTCACACCGGGATAGAGGTGGCGTTCTGGCCAGCCAAATCTCGTCGGCGGTGAGATCACCGGTGACGACGATGACACCAACGTGTTCCCCACAACGAGCCGCGTTGGTTGGTGGTGAAGACGTGACCTAAGGTTCACTGGAGACAGTTCGCCGCGCGGTAATGGCGGACAACGGAGGCAGCGCCGCGGTACGCCGGTGTTCTTCGACCATCACGGGCTCCGGTGAGGTGCTCTACGGCTTTGTGGAATCCTAGCGAAGCTATCCAGGGTGGTTAGGGTTCCGGTGAGGCGGCAGTGATCTCCGACCGCGTGCTTGCCACGGTGGCGGTGCACAGAGCACGGTGGTGCTCTTGCCATTTCGGCTAAACGGCAGCGAAAGGTAGGTCTCCATCATGCCATCCGCTAAGTCAAGGTTTACTCGTCCTAAGGCGCACAAAAGAGAAGGGATGCGATGGGTCAGCTCGGCAACGGCGAGCTCGAGTGCCACGGCGGCTATGGCGGCCACGGCGAAAGCGACCGCGTGTTCCCGCACGACCAAACAGTAGCATCTAACCAAGCTCCTACCTAAGCGTAAGGACCACAAGACGACTACAGATCGGAGAAAAGGAGGACAAGAGGTGTAGTGGAACGGTGTGGCCATGGTGAGCCAAGCACGCGTCGGTGCTCCGACTAGATCGTGACGACGGCGATGCAAAATACGCCCTTACCAGGGCTCGGTAAGTGGGACTAGCGGGTCAGGGTGGAAGAGGTGACGACGGTGGAGATGCTGGCGAGCTGAATTAGACCGTGGTGCATCAACGACGGTGCGCGAGCGGGTGGAGAATGGTGGCGACAATGGCTAGCGCGGTCACTTCGGTGCAGCGTGGAGAAGAGAGCAGCGAGCGAGATACGAAATGGGAGCAGCACCAACACGTCGCTGGGTTCCTCTACTTTGGCACAACGTCGTGGGGCCAATGGTGGCGTACGGGCACCACGCAGCAGGCACGCACTACGCGCGGTTGGCCATGACCCACGCCGTTTGAATCAGGTCAGTTGATTCAGTCCCCTCCATGGCCCGACTGACAACGCTAGTTTGCGATCAAATAACTCCAAATTCGTGGCAATTCAGCGAAAACTGTAAGAATCAAAGTTGTAGAGCTACACGAGATCTACAACATTGCTTAAATGAGTTTGGTCTAGATCGGCCTAGTTAACGAACCACAGCACGTCAAACATAGGTACATTGAAACTGTAAACCACTTCTAGACTTAGAAAAATTTTCAAGTGCTAGAACAATATTTTATTGCTACTTGTGAGCTGTTTTTGAGCAAGTTGGGAGCTGAATTAGACCATGATCCAAAAATAAAAGTTGTTACCCTTGTCAAGTACTACAACTTTGCTTAAGTGTGCACTGCTATGCAAACATTCTATCCTATAGTTCAACTTAGGTCAAACATATAACTTTAAAATGGTAAGTTACACTATAACCATGACTTAGAGGCCAACTTAGGTCAAACATATAAATGTTTGATGAGGGAGAGACTGAGGAATCCCGAAAGATGGCCATAGCTGCTCTGCAAGCATCAGAAGAATTTATCAATCATAGGAAAAGGACTTCTGATGCTTACCAGTTACCACACAGCTCCACCAGCATCAACATGGTTTTGTACTTCAGAACCTTTTTATCCCTTTTCTATGTTTGACGATCTAATTTACCTGCCTATACAAGTTTGATACAGTGCGCTCTACATCAGCATAATAATTAACAGAGATATTAAATTCAATGACCTCTTTACTTTGCAGAGGCCCCGCTTCCTTTCTAATACAAAAAGCAAGTTCCAGAGCTACCCACACCTATACATAAAAAGAGTAACAATTGGACTCAAATATTGAGGTGAAGAAGTAGCTGATATCGGCACACCTTATATGCTATTTTTTTTTTCTTATATGCAATTTCAAAGCGTTGAACATAGGAGTCGATACGATGATTGTGACACTGCCTTCATTGCCATATTTTCCATTGGCTCTAAGCTCCAAGATTACGAGGTTCATCCAATACAGTGTTGCCCCTGATATACCAGACGAATGACAACATCCATAATGCCTTATTTTCACAAGCATTTGGCGTGTTCATTATGATTTACACACATTATAACTGGTTGCACTTCTACGTTAAGCATCTGAAATATCCTTCATTCTCAGAAGATAGAAAGACTTTTGATCAAAAGAAAAAATTGGTTCTTCAATCAGAGAATAATTTTCCTTTATCTTCACAAAACATAAATGCTGCACTTCTACCGTACCAAGAGGCAGCCGGCAAAAAAAATATTGGTTTATAATTACCAATTTCTGATCGGTATAATGCAACTCGTACTACTATGACCTGCAAATTTATCCTTATAAGTAACATTGCTACAATACAAAATTAAGGTACACTGACCCAACAAAACGTGATTCATTCGTCCACTCGCACACTCCAAGCTGAGCATGGCAAAGCCGCGCCGGTTTTTCTAGTGCTTAACTAGACAAGCAAGTTCTTATAAAAAATAGGTACAATTAGATTTATTATGAAATATATATTCATGGTATATTTATTCGACATCATAAATATTAATATTTTATTTATATATTTGATCAAACTTTGGTCCGGAAAAAGAATGATTGGAACCTGGCCAATGGTCACTTTCATCAAATTTAGGTTCGATTTTATTTGTATCTGTTGGTCTTGACATCCGGTCCACGTGGATGAGGAATGAGGAATAGAGGATGGCCGGCAATCTTTGTTGACAGATAAATATAAGATGAAATATATAAAGTACTAGCAAGTAGTATCCGATCGATCTGACAGCGAAAGTCCCTCTCTACTCTCTCTAGATGGAAAGAAACCGTTTCTTTGGGAATGTTTGAATTTCATAGGGTTAAAAAAACAGTCCATCTTATAACATTAGTTGGATATAGACTAATAAAAAATAATAGAATTAGCGCATTAATTAGTTCTTATTAATCCATGTTCAGACCAACTGAAAAAAAAAACAGAGCGAGGGTGAAGACTGAAGAGCGCTAGTAGTGGAGTAGTGGTAAGAAAAGGCTAAATGACACGTTTTATTTACATGTATGTAAGTGTGCAGTCCGGTCAATGAAATTGATGCGCATCCGTTTCTGTTGCGAGAACCATTCGGCCCATGTTTAGTTCAAAATCAAAAAAGTACTACAGTAGCCATCACATTGAATGTTTGCAACTCGTGCATGGAGCATTAAATGTAGACGAAAAAAATTAATTGCACAGTTTTGTGGGAAATTACGAGACGAACGTTTTGAGCCTAATTAGTCCATGTTTAAACACTAATTACCAAATAAAAACGAAAGTGCTACATTAACCTAAAATTCCAACTTCCTAAAACTAAACATTAAAACTAAACATGGCGTCAATTGCCATTTCTGCGGCGATCTACCACCACCTACCGTGCAAAAGCGTTCTGCCCTCCTTCCTCATTTGGGCAACAGCAGCGGCAGCCAGCAGCAAATCATCATTCACCTGTCTCAGTCTTTTTCTCCACAAATTGCCCGAGTCATTTACCTGACCTTTACCTAACTTCGTAAAAGATGAGAGATTACACGTGCCAGTGTGCGGCAGTCCCAGTTGTCCTTGTCGCCGTCAGGTCAGTATCTTCTACAGGCGTGTGTTAAACATGGTAGTAATATTAATATAATCCCTGCGGCCCTGCTCCCTCAAGTACTAATTACTATACTTCAGAACAGAAAA
The DNA here is from genome assembly GCF_019320115.1 of Miscanthus floridulus. Classification (NCBI taxonomy): domain Eukaryota; kingdom Viridiplantae; phylum Streptophyta; class Magnoliopsida; order Poales; family Poaceae; genus Miscanthus; species Miscanthus floridulus. Next base: position 85,592,562 of record NC_089596.1, on the reverse strand, counting down.
CACTGTGCTGTAGGGCAGTTCGCTTGCCAAACTGCCTCTAAACGTCGCATGGCCACGCCAATATTTGTGCTGAAAAAGATCAACACCGGGGGTTGTGGTACTAGCCTTCGTACTGATTAACTCTCTTGGGTTCTCTCCTTAAATTGCCAATTTTGCCCTTGTTTAGTTCCTCCGTTAAAACTTTACATCCTATCACATCGAATGTTTGAACACATACATAGAATATTAAATATAAACTAAAAAATAGCTAATTGCACAGATTACGACTACTTTACGAGATGAATCTTTTAAGCCTAATCATGCCTTGATTTGACAATAAAGTGCTACAGTAACACATATGCTAATGATGGATTAATTATGCTTAATAAATTTGTCTCGCGGTTTACCGACGGATTCTGTAGTTTGCTTTTTTATTAGTATTCGAACACCACATGTAATATCCGATGTAACACCCCAAAACTTGACACCCACGATCTAAACACCACCTTTGTCGAAGAAGCAAAACTTGCCACGGACAATGTACTAGGCCTTGTTCGGCTGGTCTATAAGTCGCTTGTGCTGTTTGTGCTGATTTGTACGGTTGATTTATTGGGAGAGAAAAATATTGTACCATTGCTAATAAGCCGACTTATAAGCTGGCTTATACGAGCAGCCGAACACGACTTAGTCGAAAGAACTTGACAAGTCCAGGAGCACCATGTGAACATCAGGTCAGAACTTGCGTGTAGATGGAAGCCACGGTCATCAGTTCAATGCGTACACCACCGGTTACGTGGTCCGATTTTTTTGTTTTTAGTCCTTTTTTTGAAAAAATTTCACAAATATGTCCACGGAGGTATGCTTTCAAAATCTGGACCCTTAGCTCGACGCCATCGTTGGTGGCGCCGAGCTTACACGTCTCGGCGCCATAGATTTTGGCGTCTAGGTTTTGGACTCAGCGTAGACATGGCGGTGACTTGGCAGGCACCTTGGCGCCATGGCTATTGGCGCCGAGCTTAGAGTCGTGGTTATTGGCGTCGAGAACGGCGCCAAGATCTATGGCGCCGAGGTAGTGTTTTAACCCGGCGCCCAACCTTCCTGCCCGAGCCTTCTTCCTCTTCTTTCTCCCCCCTCTCGGGTTTTTTCTCTCTCCACTTTGATTTGATCCGTAAATCTTCGAGAGCAAGGTATCCTCGCTCCCTCCTAGTTTTTTTCAAGTCGATTCGGTATATATTAATCGGATTTTTTAACTTATGAATCGTCATTACTTAGGGTTTCATGTAATTTTAATATTTATATTATACAACCGTAGGATGTCAAGGCGTGGAAAAGCTACCAAACCAAGGTAACCTCAGCACACGTTGTTATGATATGGGTTCATTGTTGTGGATCAAATGGGAAACCCTAGGTGTAGGGTTTAATGTTAATTGCTTTCGATTCTTCGAACAAAAATGGCTAAATTGTAGTTATGGCCGGATGACCGGAAATGCCTTCAACCAATTGCCTCTGCCTAGTGGTATTCCAGTGCCCATGTGCTTTTGCGGCGATCCTTGCAAGGTAGCCAAGTCCGATGAAGAGGACACATATAAGCAGAGGTATTGGATGTGTTCCAATTTTGCGTTTGAGCCTACACTTTGTCAGCGCCACATTAACAAGATGGTGAGGAATTGATGTTTGTGTCATATGACATCTTGCATGATTTTTTTGTGTTGTAACAATTGCATTTTTTGCAGACCCCTCCATCGCTCTATGATTTTAAGCAGTGGATCGACACTGAGATCAAGCCTGAAGATAAGGAATGGATGCAAAAACTATTGTGGTTGGAGACAGAGGACAAGGAGATGATGGAGAAGAGACGCGGAGAGGAGGCTACAAAAAAGGAGCACAAGGAAGAGGAGGAAAGGAGGCGTGTTGCTGCATACAGGGAGGAGAGGGAGAAGAAGCTTGAGCGTGCACGCCGAGCGAAAGCGGCGATGGAGGAGAATCCCGATGCCCCGAGGAAGGGAAAGTGGCCTCGTTGCACTTAGTAGTCTCCATTACTTGCTAGTTCTATGGTTTATTCATGAACAATGTTGTCTACTGTTGGACTTTTCATTGTGTTGTCATGTAATGCACTTTAAGTATGGGCATGCTTAGGTCATGTACTGCGTTATTTAGTTTGTCGACACATACTTCTAGTATTATTGTGTTGTTTAATATGTCATAGTATTGGACTTTTCATTATGTAGTTGTTTTCATTATTTGTGGTCATAATATTTAGTTTAATATTGCGGACATAGTGAAATGTGATCACATGCTGCAAACAAAACCTAACGAAGTAGGACATTATATAATTTAACACACAAAACACATGAAATGGCATGTGAGAACATGTACCGAACTAGGGTACAGAGGTCTTGAACTAAACCTAACATGCCTTAAGTAATTGAAACGAACAACAAGCACAAGAAATAGCATGTGAGAACATGTACCAAACACAGGTACATAGTTCCTTCGACTAAACCTAACATGCCTTAGGTAATTAAACCAAATAACAAACACATGGATGTGCCATGTGAATAAGATAGGGTCATCCTAGTATTGTGGCCACATAGCAAATTGTGTTGCACCTTCTCCATAGTAGCCTCCCATTGTTGTTGTTGGTGGTGGCGGGGGTGACGGCGGAGGCCCTTTATTCTTGTGATTAGGGCAGGTGCAATATAGATCATTGCAGAGTGCCTCTTGTGAACTTGCACCATTGTTGTTGTTGTCGTCTTCATCTTCCTTGTACCCGCTGCTAACTTCCCTTTGTAGATCGAAGATTTGGTCCTACATGTAGTAGATATACTGCTGATGCGGATAAATTGGTCGAGGATCGACCCACCTAGTGAACCTACAATTTTCTTCGGACTCGGAAGACTACAATAAGTATGTCCTATGAGTTGTAAGGGTATTCGAGAAACATATTTAACAAATGAAATATAATAGCAAATACCAATGCTGGCGGGCATTTGAAGAAGCAACGACCTCTGTCGATCCCCTCGGTGAACATCTGCACTAAGTAGTCCTCACTATGCAAGCATTTTGGCCAATCTTCCTTCCTATTATCGTATCCTCTGAGAGGGCACTCTTTAGTGAAATCACTCTTGCTCTTGGGGGGAAACTGATACACTGGTTCCTCAAAGAAATCAGGCCCAAGAGACCCCTCCCACACAATGGGAGTTTCCTTCGTCCCCCCTTTCCTCTCCCTCTCCCGAAACCCTTTCCTCTAGATGACCTTCTAGACATTCCTACTCCAACAAAACCGAATACTAGTTTAGTTTTCCTTTTGGTTAGCAATGCATCCTAGAACGAGTATATATAGGCGGAGGCAGGTTTGCTAGCCGTTGTATTGTGTTGTAAATGCTCCTAGAAAGTCTACTCACAATCACTGAAAAGCCTACATCGTAGGACACTGGAGAGCCTATTCAATTTCAGACTTCAATCACTATTTCAAAGGACACTGAAAAGTCTATTCGACGGTGACATGACAAATCACTGTAAAGGCTATTTTCCCTAGATTCCATGACTGAAAAGCCTATTCGATTTTAGACTTAAATCACTATTTTGAACCAGAAAAACTAATGCCGCTGATTAATATGTACTTTAGGTAGAAAATTTCGCCATAATTTCCCCTATCTTTTGATGCCATCCATACACAAATATGAGATGAATATTTAACCTCAATACAACATGTACAAACATACAAATATATGCCACATTCATCTGAAACCGTATACATGAGCATATTAATAGTCCACACAGTCCATAATTATAGTCCATAGTAGTTCAGATTCGAAAATAATTGTCCATACAGTCCACAAATAGTTCAGAATGAAAGTCCACAAAGTCCATAATACTTCATAATAACATCTACCACAAACCCTCACTGCCTCCTAGTCTTACCCTTACCCTTGTGACCAAGAGTGTCGATGCCTGGAGTGTAAGGGTCAGGTGGACGACGTCGCCTAGTGCCTGAAGGCTGTGTAGGCTGAGTCGAGGGAGCATCCTGGAGCTAAGACGGGCCAAGCTCCTCGTGCCTCTGCTCCACCTCATCATCGTCCTCGTCCTCGTTCTCATACACAATGCCTATGGACCCTATAGGTGCTTGGCTAGACAAACTTAAGCCTCCTCTGCCTACGGAAGGAACATGCATGTCTTGCGTCGTGGCTGTCCTGCAACCACAATGAGCAGCCGCACGACGTAGCTAATGTGACAGTCTCTGTTGTACAAAATAATGTTAACTGAAAGAATCTAACATGTTAATAATATATTTCAAAGAATATTTTGAATCTTACGTCTAGGAAGCTACGCGTGTCGTCGTCCCTGACTCTCGGATGAAAGCGCTCAATGTCTTCAACCGAGCATTAGAGGGTATTGCCCTGCAACAAAGTTCACAGAACCTTAGGACGACCAACTAGTAGACGAACCAACATCCACAACTAGAGTAGGTACACTCATCCACCAAGTGACGATGAGGACAAAGTCCAACGACACGCCTCGCAAAGCTACCGGTAAAGAAAACCCAACACTACAGAGCCCCAGTTGTGCTAACCCGCTTGGTCCTAGCCAGTGAGGCAGTGGACCCACATCCATGACGTAGTGTCACCCATGGCATTGGGGAAGAGAATACAGGCAAACAGGTGTAGGATCCATGCCCTGCAGTAGTACCCAACTGTCTCCTCATCTGCCTTCTTGGGGCACTATGTGAACTCTTATTGAAGCCAGGAGATTAGAACTCCTAAACTATGAGCCTCTTGCTCGCCAACCTCATGCCCAAGGAAGGCCTCTACTCATACTCTGCACTGGCCAGTCATTGCATTGCCATGAATCCTTAGACCTTGCATCTTCTGACAGTCCTGGAGCATGACTGTCATCTCTCTGAAAGGCAAGTGAAAGTTGTGAGTGTCCGACCGCCACCTGCATTTTAGACAAAGCAAGATTACATGTCAAAAAGGCAAGCGCATGAACAAATGGTCCCAAACTCCATCATAACCGACAACGGCACATAGTTCACGGGGACGAAATTCCTCCAGTTCTATGATGACCACCACATCCGCATTTATTGAGCTGCCGTAGCGCACCCCCGCATGAACGGGTAGGTCGAGCGCGTAAACAGCATGGTCCTCCAAGGCCTCAAGCCTAGGATCTTTAACTGGCTCAATAAAGCCAGCGGACGGTGGGTCACGGAGCTCCCCTCGGTACTCTGGAGCCTAAGGACATCCACAGCCAAGCAACCAGTTACACACTATTTTTCATGGTCTACGGCTCCGAAGCCATCCTCCCAACTGACCTCGACTACGGAGCGCCAAGGTTCAAGGCCTACAATGAGCAGGGAAATGAAGCATCTTTGGAAGATGCCATGGACCAGCTTGACAAAGCACGCGACATCGCCCTGCCCCATTTGGCCAAATACCAGCAGGTGCTATGACGGTACCATAGCCGACGTGTGCGGGGTCGCGCCTTCGATGTAGGCGATTTAGTCCTTCGCCGCATCCGGAGCAACAAAAATCACCACAAGCTTTTGGCACCATGGGTAGGACCATACATCATCGCAGAAGTACTCCGACCTGGCACCTACAAGCTCAAGACTGATAACGACAAAGCCATCACCAACGCCTAGAACATCGAACAACTACGTCGTTTTTACCCTTAGTCTTCTCATTCCAAAGCTTCCAATATGCTTATCAAACTAAGTAATGTTTCTGCAAAAACCAAAAAAATTTCAATCTGATCGGTCTTTAGTAAACACCCAACCCCGACAGCTACCTGGGATCAGGTTTTACTCAGGGGCTGATAGGAGTACATATACTCAGAAACATTTTCCCATTCGACCCTTCCATTTTATGATAGGACCTAGAAATAAGAGTTGTCAAAAACTAACGATGAGTAAAACTAGTTGGAATGCAAAAAGCCCATGCCCAGACGGCTATGACATCACTTACTCACCAGCGTGATCATTACTTAGTCGCTCACAACTTAAGTTTCTAATGCCTTAACATAAAACAAGGATCGGATCGCAACAAACTTTACAGAGTACATATACTCAGGAGCATTTTCCCATTCGACCCTTCCTTTTTATGACAAGACCTAGAAATAAGAGTTACCAAAAACTAATGATGAGTAAAACTGGTTGGAATGCAAAAAGCCTACGCCTCGATGGCTATGGCATCGCTTGCTCACCAACGTGATCATTACTTAGTCGCTCGCAACTTAAGTTTCTAATGCCTTAACATAAAACAAGGGTCGGATCACAACAAACTTTATATATATATATAGAAAGGCCAAACATTGTTTCTGGCCATAATAAAAGTCTTTACAAAAAGATCGATGTCAAACTCAGCTATCTAACTAAACACTCTTGGGAAGGATTTCATCTCCAACTTTTTCTGCTAGGTCCTGCGCCGGGGGAGCCGCTTCCTTCTCAATTTTGTCCAGCTCGGCATTAGTGTAGCCAGACGTGAAGCCCTCACTGATCACCGATAGGTCGATGTTAACGTAGTGGGAGTGGGCCATGGCGAACGCGCGATGCACGCCGGTGTATAGGGCCTCCCTTGTGAGTGCGCACGCCCGATCCGGGATCTGGGTAACTCGGACTATGAGCGGCTTGTCTCCACGATCGAGGTGACCCTGAGGTCATTGAAGACCAACCCGATGGCAGTGCGCAAGGTGTCGTGGTCGTCGCTCTTCGACTAGAGTTGATCTCGCTCCTCGGAGAGTTGCCTCTATAGGACTGCCCAAGCCGAACATCAAAGAGCGACAAAAAACTGACTGCAAACGTCAAGCGAAAAGGTAACCAGGGCCTCACCTTTCAATTGCTCCTCGAGGACCATCTTCTCCCTCTGGAGCACGCCAACATCCCTAGCCAAGGCAGTCGCCAGGCCTTTGGCTTCTTCCTTCAACTTCTAATTGTTTTTGAGCGCGCATTGAGCGTTGGCGCTCTCTTGATAGGCAAGGTCGAGGGCCGGGCAGAGTCGTCCAAGTTCCACGGCATCTTCCCTAGCCTTAGCAACCATAGCCTAGAGCTTGTCCTCAGCCTTGTCGTCGTGTTGACGGGCTTCCCGTTCCTTGGTCTAGAGGCTCGCCACCTCCTCCCGCAACCATGACACTTCGGTAGTGAGCCCCTAGACCTCCCTCTTGCGATGGAGGAATAGGGATTTCTCCTGGCTGCGCATTGCAAGGGACTACAAAAAAATTAGGTTAGAATTACATAAACAGGGCTCGAAAGTAGAGAACATGAAGACATGACAAACCTGGCCGGCCGAGGCGACGTCATCCTTCAACACCCCCAACGCGTCAGTCAGAAAGCGGACTATGGACTCAATGGACTCGGTATCTTCCCCACACCTGGCCCAATGGAGCCGATCTCTTCCCCACGCAAGTAGATCATCGCCCGGCCAGACAAGGGACCGAGAGGGCCTAGCCACAACCGAGGGGTCAGCCATCGCAACCCTCGGTGTTGGCCTAATGGGAGCCGATGGTACCTCCTCCGTCGCTAGTGCTCCCTCGGGAGTGGACCCTCTGATGGCAGAGGAGGCTGGCAGCTTGGGCTCCAAAGTTCGAGCTGTCACCACATCTGCAAGGGACACCTCGGTCGCGCCTCCCCCTATCTACCCCACCTGCTTCCGCCAGGCCTTTGGCTTCTTCCTTCAACTTCTGCTCGTTTTTTAGCGCGCGTCGAGTGTTGGCGCTCTCTTGACAGGCAAGGTCGAGGGCTGGGCAGAGTTGTCCAAGTTCTGTGGCATCTTCCCTGGCCTTAGCAACCATAGCCTTGAGCTTGTCCTCAGCCTTGTCATCGTGTTGATGGGCTTCCTGTTCCTTGGTCTAGAGGCTCGCCACCTCCTCCTGCAACCACGACACTTCGGTAGCAAGCCCCTAGACCTTCCTCTTGCGATGGAGGAATAGGGATTTCTCCTGGCTGTGCATCGCAAGGGACTACAAAAAAATTAGGTTAGAATTACATAAACAGGGCTTGAAAGTATAGAACAACCTGGCCGGCCAAGGCGACATCATCCTTCAACACCCTCAACGCGTTGGTCAGAAAGTGGACTATGGCCCAATGGAGCCAATCTCTTCCCCACACAAGCGGATCGTCGCCTGGCCAGACAAGGGACCGGGAGGGCCCAACCACAACCGAGGGGTCGGCCATTGCAACCCTTGGTGTTGGCCCGATGGGAGCCGATGGTACCTCCTCCATCACCAGCGCTCCCTCGGGAGCAGACCCTCCGATGGCAGAGGAGGCTGGCAGCTTGGGCTCCAAAGTCCGAGCTGTCGTCACATCTGCAATGGATGCCTCGGTCGCACCTCCCCCTGTCTACCCCACCTCAGGCGCGTCGACTGGCGTGGGCACCGATTCCATGAGCACCTCCTCCGGCACAGTTGGCACCTCCACCTCCCCTGCTTCCTCAGGCGGCGCCATATCCACCAAGGTGACATCACGGCGTGCCCCCAGCACCATGCTAGTCGGCTCCTAGGGGATTGGCCGATGCACTAGTATGTTCTACGGTGCCAACACCAGGCGTTTGCTAGGGCTAGTCCTACGGAAAGCGCCAACGTCACACGATGAATTCCGAGAACACAATGAAAGGGCGAAGAAGTCATTAACTCACCTCAATGCCATTATCCGAGAATGTTTTGGGGGCTGGTCGCTCAACTCCGACTCTGCCACATCGGTAATTGGCCGCTTTGATCCCCCGATGGGGTCAGTTGGAGCGGGGCGGACTTGCTCCTCCGACCTCGGGGGCGCGTCCTCCCCCGCTGATCTTGGAGGCGCATCCTCTTTGGTTTGCGCTGGAGCGTGCTGAGGAATAGGGGTCAAGTTGGCCTATCCTGCGTTGGGCTGCTCATCGTCACGCGCAAGCACGCCACATGGGATGTTGGGGCCAGACTCATCCTCATCTTCCTCCTCCTCGTCGTCGTTGTTCTCCTCCTGGCCATGTCCTCTAGTAGTGGCGGGTTGGACTCATGGACGAAGAAGCTAGGCTGCAAATCCCGGCGTTAAGAATCTAAGAACAGACAAGGACCGGCTAAGGAAGGAAACTCAAAGAAGGCTTACCAATTCGACGAACCTGTGTCCGGCCACATCGTAGGATGCCCTAGGACTGGGTACATCGGGGCGAGATCCACCGATGGATCCACCGGGCACTCCATTACCTCCTTGATGCATTGTGCCATTTCGTCGTAGCTAAGGGCCTCATCGGCGACCATCACTGTCCCATCGAGCATGGAATCCTGATGTGGTATGCTCCGATGACGCCTGTCCCGCGAAGACCGTGGCCCTTTAGAGTTGCGATGGCTTTAAGAAGGTCATCGAGCCTCTTCTACTCCTTCCCGATGGGCCCATACCTCCACACATCCGGTGCCTCCTCGATCAGGCAGTCGGTGAAGATCGGTAGGGGGCGGCGGCGGCGTTCCTCAGGTAGAACCAGAGCTTATGCCACCCCATGTTGGACTTCGACAATGGGGTGGACATGTACTCTGATGACCGGCTGCCTCGAAGATGGATGCTCGCACATCCCATCGGCATCACCAGGTCTGACTTCTTCCTCTCCTTCTTCTTCTATAGCTCGACGGTGAAGAAGTACTTCCACAGCTCGAAGTGGGGTTCGATCCCCAGATACCCCTCGCAGAGCACGATGAAGGCTGAGATGTGCTAAATCCCACTAGGATTAAGATGCAGCAGCTCAAGCCCGAAGTAATGCAGTAGCCCTTGGAGGAATCAGTGGGGAGGAATCACAAACCCACACTCATGGAAGGGGACAAAGGAGATGACATAGCCATCGGGCGGCGACGGCTCATCCTTGCCACCAGGTACGATCCACTCCATCACCGCAGTCCTTGCGTGAAGGCCCTTCTTAACTAGACCCTCCGTGCACGCGTGGAGAACATCAGAGTGAGGCCACGCTCCATCGAGGAATAGGGATGGCGATGCAGAAGATCCGGCGGTGGTGTCGGTGATTCGAACAAACACCAACTAGTAAATTTATATTTGTTGCGCATTTGGCTTAGATGGTGTACTAAAGGACATAAGGTTTATATTGGTTCGTGCAGAATGTTCCTACATCCAATTTACTGCTGCTCGTGTTATTAGAATTGAAAAAGGTTCATAGTAGGGGGTACAAATGGTCGAGAGAGGGACATCTCCCAAGTCTCTTATGGAAGGGTCGAAAGAATACCAAGTGCTCAGTTGCTGCTTGGCTGTGTGTTGTGTGTGGAATCAATCCATCCCCTTAGTGGGGCGTCCTGCCCTGCCTTTTATAGACCAAGGGGGGAGCAGGGGTTACAGATGGGATAAAGAGGAAAAAACCAAAGGTAGAGAAGGTCCATCAAAGGTGTCGGGTCTTCCTTTTCCCTTAAGCATGCCCTACTGACATGGCAGACCATGCTAGGGATAGCATGTTTCGCTGATCCTAATAGGACCGGGCTCTGGCTTTGTTTCAGCGAGTGGTCACGTCCCATCCTCCCCTGGCGGACGGTGTGGTGTGTCAGGGCGCCGAGCCATGACTCTATGGGGAGTAGACAAGGTGATGACCATACGCCCATCACTGTAGATGATGTGAGTTCTTCCTTGGATTGTAGTGTTTGTCATATGCTTGTGTTAGGATCCACGCCCGAGGGCTGATGGGCGCCTACAACACTGTAGGACAAAAGTCGGCGCCTACAACACTATTCGGGCTCTACCATGCCTGGGAGGGCTTAAAGCGTCCACCCCGTCATATCCAGACAGTACTTTTCTGTAGGCGTGCAGGGTATGGTCCTCGGTACCGCGGTTGACTTGAATGTCCTTTCTTACCTCGTGCTCGTCATCATGAAGGAGAAGGGCATAGTCATCGGGTGAGGTGGAGCCTGCCCTCGGACATCGGGCGAGGCAGAGTCAGGCCTCAGCCATCGGGCGAGGCGGAGCCAGCCCTCGGACGTCGGGTGAGGCGGAGCCTGCCCTCAGCCGTCGGGCAAGGGGGAGCCTGCCCTCAGATGTCGGGTGAGGCGGAGCCAGCCCTCAGTCATCGGGCGAGGCAGAGTCTAGCCATCAGGGGTCGGGCGAGGCAGAGTCTAGCCCTTGGGGGTCGAGCGAGGCAAAACCAATCTTCCATCGTTCGGGCAAGAAGCGTAGTAGCATTCTTGTCTGACCGGAAGCGTTAACACTCGATGGTTATTAGTTTCACCTCATTGGGTACCCCGGTATTAGGTCCCTGATAGTAGCCCCCGAGCCCTCGGGTGATTCGGATAGAATCGCTCGGGGGTGATTTGACTTGCCAGAGGGTGCGCGCGAGCACACCCAATGGGTGTAGCCCCCGAGCTCCCGGGTGATTCGAGCAGAATCACCCGGGAGGTATTTCGATTCGCTAGAGGGTGGGCGCGAGTGCACCCGTCGGGTGTAGCCCCCGAGCCCCCGGGTGATTCAGATAGAGTTGCTCGGGGGGTAATTTCGGACTCTTCGCGGGTTTGGCTGTGAGATTTGGTTTTTATCAACTGGACTATTTAAAGGGAACCCTGGTATCCCATTCACGGGGATTCATCCAGGGTTAGCCCGGTTGAGATTTGTTTGCGGATCAAGACTCCTTTGAGGCACGTGCGCCTGAGTTTTGACCGTTCACGGGCCCATCCCTCATTAGGACGACCGTCGAAACTATTGGGCTAGCCCTCGAACTCCTAGGCCTAGGCGGGCCAAAGAAATGCTTTTTGACCCATATCCCCTCTATGAGAAAAGAGTCCTGGTCTGCTCGGGAAGGCAAAATGTCCGACACAATTTTGGTGGGAAAGGAAAGAGATTGCGGGTGCATATCCCGCGACATGACGTGGTGGTGTATCATGGCAGGCTTGGAGACCTAGGCGGGTGGTTGGTCTTCTCGCATCCATTGCCCCTATAAAACCAAGGGGTTAGCCCCCAGGGTTCCGTACTTTGCCTCCTCGCCTTTGCATCTGCAACCTCCACCACTAATCGCCTGAGCCTCCCACACCTACATCGCAGCCGCTGTCAAGCTCGCATCTGCATCGCAGCCACCATCAAGCTCACATCCACCCCCTCCCCATCATTCAATGGAGCTATGGTGCAGATCTGACATCATGCCTCAGGGCCTAGAGGGCCTCGTTCACCGTGGCCTCCTTTGCTGGCTGACCGTCGCTGAGGAGTGGTGGCTGCTCGGTAATGAGGACGAGCCATCACCCCCCCGAAGGGTATGTCATGTCCTTCGCTCACTTCCATGAGCGGGGATTTGCGATACCTGCCCACAAGTTCCTTCATGGGCTATTGGATTTCTATGAGGTGGAGTTGCAGCACCTTACTCCCAATGGGGTCTTGCACATTGCGGCGTTCGTCGTCCTGTGTGAGGGGTTCCTGGGGATTAGTCCCCACTTCGACCTGTGGCGGTATCTTTTTGCCATCAACCTTTTAAAGAAGCGGGTCAGGAAGCAAGAGCTAAGCGTGCTGGTGGGATGTGCCGACATTCATCTTCGCAACAACCGGGTGAACGAATACCCATCGATGCGTCTGACGACCTCTGACAAGGGGTGGCATTCGCATTGGTTTTATGTCAAGGACGACGTTGCCGCCCCCTTACCAGCGTTCTCCGGGTGCATCATCGAAGAGGTCCCGGGGTCATGGAAGTGGGGTGTCCTAGACAAAGACAAGAAGAAGATCAAGGACCATCTCGCCGCCCTCCAAATTCTGAAGGAGAGGGGCGTGAAGGGATCAGAGATCATCGGTGCCTACCATACGCGGAGGGTGGCACCACTGATGAGCCGCGTGCTTCCCCTATACCTGATGGTGCCTGGAGCGTTGCATGTAGGGATGACACTTGTCGACAAAGTGCTCCCCCCACCCTGAATTGGCGCAGCGCATCAAGGAGGCGATGGAGCCTTCGAAGGATAACGTCGGTGTTGTCCTTGATTTCGTGTATCCAGTGTCGGGGCATCCCCCAATGCGGCTGGAACCGGGGTTCATTGATTTCGTAAGTTCTCTTTCCTCGTGCCTCCTTTTTACTTGAATTCCTAGCCCTTGATGCTGACCTCGGGATAGCGTGACTAGTCTAAGAGACTGTAGCACCCGGTTTTAAAGATAAAACCAGATACACACTATATGTGAGCCCAGGAAGTCAAATCTCACATATAGCCACAAATAAAGGTAATATCAAGAGACAATACTTATTACATAACGTATTAGTAAAAGGAAAATAACCTCAGAATAAAGATAGCAGAAAGTTGACTCCGATCTTCTAGCGAAGACTCCAAATCCACAGGGATGACTGACTAGTTGACCACAAGCCTAACTCCTCCAAACCAGCAATCTAGTACCCATCCAGGATTTTTATCCAATGTATAGAAAAGTAAAACAAGCGTAAGTACATGTCGTACTTAACAATTATATCATGGGGTTCATGAGGCTCAAAAAGGCTGACACTGGTTTACTGTGATTAGCTTTAATAGATCATCTTTTTAAGCAATTGAGTGGCAAAGAATTTATCATTCCCATAAACACATGATCAGGTAAACATGATAATGTATAGCATAAACAGTTGATCATTAGTACCATTATCCATTAGTGATCATCTCTATTCCATAAGGGTCTAAGGTCTCTCGTGCCCGTGAGCACGGCTGATATATTAGTTTTATACTCTACAGAGTTTGTACACTGCAAGTCGTGATTTACCCTTTTGCCCGAGGTGATCAGCCTCTTGACCCACTACCAAGGAAGGTCGGCAGGGTTCACTATGAAACCTTTCAAAGGTTCGTCTAACAAGTTAGGGCCGCTAGGCGTATGTGGCCCATCTCTAGAAGTGGCATGCGTGGGCATCGTAGCACGATACACACCACCTAGCAGACAAGGAAACATACCCTCATGTGCCTTAAAGGTAACCACTAACAAGCTAGAAAAGGTCCTCATACTGAGCTAAAGCCAGAGCCATATAGCCCTCACAGCTGTACTGTAAGTCCCGGATGATCGCTTATAGATAAGTCCTTAGGGAGAGGAATCTGAAGCATTTAGAAAGTAGCTAAACACTCCAGCCCCCTATGTCCATGTTGCTAAAAAGTCACGTTTTAATGTTTATTGCATATACCATTAGTCAAGTTACAAGATCATGGTTTTGATTAAGCACTAGCAAAAACTACCCAATGCATATCCCAAAGGTTTCAAGGTACAAGATATCAAATATCTAGGATATCCTTATTGGCAAACAAGGTAGACACATGCAATATGAATTAAGTGGTTAAATGTGAATAGGTAACAAGGATGGTGCCATGCTATACTTGCCTTACACACCGATCCTTCGGTAAGCTTTAATGTTCAACGTCATTCTTCTGCTTCTGGATCACCACGTGTATCTCACCGACTGGACGTAATCGTAGAACACCACACAAACATCCATACACATACATGCATAGCATACAATTGTAGCTATATCAGAACAGTACACCAATCAGAGAAAAATAAGTAAAAGAGATTGAAACACGATTCTACGTATCGCTACGAACACACAGTCGCGAGAGGCACGCTAATCGGAGCTACAGTTGAAAAGTTACAACTACCGAGAGATTTGCTTAATACGTGGAAAAGAAAACTATAGGCTTTGTTTATGTTAACCATATGAATTCATATACAAAAGATATTTTATAAACAATATGGATTGAATTAAGTCAATTTTAGATTTAAATTATAAAACAAAAGTAAAACAAATTATATTTTATGTATAAAACCCAGTTGCATAATCATTAATCAAGATATGATTTAAACCATGTTATTTCAGAAATAACAATATAGTAAACACTATTACTAACGCGTAGATCTCGTCGTTATGAATCCAACGCAACTTGAACGAACTATTTCGGAGTTAAAATGAATAAGTTATGATTTAAACAAGTTTTGCTACAGTTAAATAATAGATTACATCTACCCATGAATTTCAAGTGTTGAAAACATGTCTAACAGTACTATAAACATGTGGAAAACATAAATACGATCCTAACGCAATTCGAACGGGTCAAATTGGACTTAAAACGCAAAAGTTACGCATGAAATAAGGTTCAGTGGCATTTCTGTAAATAACTCAAACTCATTTTTGAATTAAAACAATTAAAAATCTGAATTTAAATGGATTTTGGTCTACACGCACTAATTCTGGAAACTACAGGGGCTAAAATGAATAAAAATAATACTGAAAAACAATTCTTTTGAACTAATCTGGATTGCGGGTTGATTCACTGGAATCTGAGGGGCTTTACTGCAAAACTGGCATGCTTGACTATGGGTTGACTGTGCTGCTGACCGGGCAGCCATGTGGCAGCACGTGATTGGTGCGGTGCACCACGTGGGTGTGGGCGCGCTGATGTGGCGCGGTGCACCGAGTCCACGGGTCCTGGTGGATCGGTTACTTAACCCCGAAGGGGTATCTAATCTGGTCCGCTCGTTCCAAATCTGACGGCGCAGGCATGATGGAAGGAGCGGGTCACCGGGGAAGACACGCAGGCCGGCGGTGCCATGGCCGGCGGCGTCGAATGCTCGTGGCTACATCGTTCTAGGGCGCAATATGATGAACGGAGGGCACGGGAGGAACTAGAAGCTCACCACAAGTCCAACGGCGGTGGTCTCGGTGTCCGGGAGGGCTTCGAAGGCACGATCAACGGTGACGGCAATCTGGAGAGACAGAGAGAGACGTGCGGGTGAGCGGAATCCAAGCAAATCAGGGCTAAAACGGCGAATGGAAGGTACCTAGGGCTACGGGAGAACCCGGCGGAGCTTCTAGGCGCGTCGACGACGTGGATTGGGCACTGGAGTGGGGGATTCACCGGCGGTAGTGGCGATCTGAGAAGGGGCAGAGGAGAGGGCTCGGCTCGGTCTTTATAGGCGGGTGGGCGTAGAAGGAAGGGGAGCGGGGCAGAATGGGCACTTTCCATGTAGGCGCGCCAGCGCGGTGGCTTGCCGTCTTGGCGTGCGCCATCGGAGGGCAGAGGAAGGAAAGAACAGGGAAGAAGAAAGGAAAGAAGACGGCTGACGAGTGGGACCCGTGAGGCGGGGAGGGAGAAAGGGGCGCAATGCATGTAGCGCTGTGGGCGCGGGGTGAAGGCCGAAGCGGAGCAGTGCGGCGGTGAAGGACCGAGCAGACCGGGCCACCGAGCGGTGGGCCACGCGGTGCTGTGGGCGACTGACTGGCAGGGCCAGTGGAGCAGCGAGAGGGAGAAGGAGGCGGCGTGCGAGCGAAGGTGCTGCTGCCAGGCTGATGCGGGCCGCGGTGGAGCTGGGCCGCGCGGGCGACGTGAAGCGGGGGATGGGAGCGAGCAACGGGCCGCCTAGCTATGCTGGTGCGTGGGAGGCCGGAAGGAGGGAAAGGGGGCGCGCGCTGGGCCAGGTGACGAGCTGGGCCGGTGGAGAGGAGGAGCGGGCCGGCGCAGACAAAGCAGGCCAGGCCGGTTCCTGCAGTTGGGCTAAAAAGGAAGGAAGGGAGATTTTCCAATAAAAATCATTTTCTATTTCTAGTTTTCAATTCTAAGCCAAATTCAAATCAAATTCGAGTATGGTTTCAAATATACTTTCCTATTCAAATAAAAATGGACAATTCTATTAGGCTTTCCAAGATAAACTTTACAACTTTTAAAAATACTTTTATTTTCTAATTTTCTTTTCTTTCTTTTCTTTTGTTTCAAAGCCATTTTTAAATTTCATTTCAAGAGCATTTTAACCATTTTGACTTTTCAATTAAAACCACTCAACCAATAAAATGAAATGCAATGGCATGTATGCTCAAACATGTTGCTACCTTATGATGCATTTTAATGAAAAATTTTGTTTTTCTATATTTCATGTGCACAAAAATTCATAAATAAATCATTTTAGCTCTATTTCAAAAGAGGCAAATTTTAGGGTGTTACAGAGACTCATCCTCACGAATAGCCCGGCTCCGCTGCCGAAGGATCGGCTCGTGGCGACAGCGAATCGCACCATGGCCGAGTGGGATAGGAAGATGAAGGAGCTCAAGAGGAAGAAGATGCTGCAGAAGCAGTAAGCACGAGAGCGAGGAGAGGAGACAGACAGTGACGATGATGATGACGATGATGACGAGGAGTATGATGAGGTAGTTGCCGATGTGGAGTGGGATGTCCTGGAGGGCGAGGATTCACTGACAGGTGCCCACTCGTCCACGTAGGGAACCTTCCCGTTCCACGCGGGGGAAGTGAGTCTGTGAGGCCGGCGGAGATGGGCCAAACCATCGGCCCATCCTCTGGACCGGTGGGAGCGGGCAGATCTGCCACCACGCCCGGGGTGCCCGGGGTGGGGGTGGCTCCACTGTTGTGCCCCACAAGCTAATGGGGCGGGTGGATCTACCGCTGCGCCCAAGGTGGTGACAGAGAGGGGTGGCTCCACCGCTGCGCCCTCAGAGGCAAGGGAGACGAGCCCCTCTGATCAGGAGCAGGGGGCAGGCTCAAAACGGTCCCGTCCAGATGAATTGGAGCCAAAATCTAGGGGTTTGTCCCCAAAACATTCCTATCGCCCAACAACGCCAGCGTAAGTCACCGGTTCCTCTATTTTTCCTATTTTTCAGTGTGACCCATGCTGTTTAACTCTTGTAGAATCTTGATTCGGGGCCGCTCTTTGGCGCTGGCACCCAAGAAGAGCGTTGCTCTTTAGGCAGGACGAGCGTCGTCGCCCGATGTCGCTCCTATTTCGAGCAGGAGCAGAGCCGACGTTGCGGCCTCATTGGCCGGTCAGGCACCGCCTGCGGTGGCGCCCGTGCCCTTGTCGGGTCAAGCAGGCGTCGGGGCTGAAGAAGCACCCTTGGGGGTCATCGAGCAAACGACGGTGGAGGTGACTCCACCGTCTACGTCAGAGCGGACGGAGCCGCCGCCCACGCGTGACTCCACCGTCTACGTCAGAGCGGACGGAGCCGCCGCCCACGCTTGTGGCGCCCACGCTTGTGGCGCCCACCGTGGTGGGTGCGGTGTCGCAAGTTGAGGCTCCAGCATCACAAGCGTAGGTGATTGCGACCGTGACAAGCCTGGCATAGCCGGACGTAGCCACGGTGGTGTTCGAGGAAGCAGCATGATCTGTGCCACCAGCGGCCCAGGTGACGGAGTTCGAGGTGGGCCGGATGGAGGAGGACATGGCCGGAGGGTCCCCGGGCATCGTGGCGGTGGTGGAGAGGACCAGCGGGGGGTCGCCCTTGGCCCTGGTATCACGGGGCAGCCGCTTGCCCATGCAGGGTGAGTCGCTGCTCTAGTGGATGGATCCCCAAGACCCAACATCGACTCTCTTCTCGCTCGACGATGCTATCGAGAGCAGAGAGCGGGGGAGCCTCAACAAAGGGATCTCGACGATGATGGATGTCCTGAAATAGGCGAGGGGCGTCCTGCATGACGTCATTGTTCCCAATGGCCGGGTATCCGCTTGATCTTCCCTCTCGCTTTCTTCTTTCTTCATGTATTTTTCTATTTTTGACAATGATCTTCTTTTCAGTCCCTCATTGCTCATAGCCGGGAGAAATCCTAGTTCCTCCGTGAGCAGAAGGTGGAATGGGACCGCCTCAGTGAGGAGGCCCAGCTACGCGGAGATGTGAGCACCTAGCTTGCTGCCGCCCAACAGCGGGAAGCCAAGGCGCGTCCGGACACGGAGGAGATCCATGGGATGTTCCAGGATCTGTCGGCGAGGGTGCAGCAGGACAAGGAGGCAGCCACCAAGGCCCAAAAGGAGCGGGACAAGCTACTCTAGAAGGATGTCAAGTCCTGACAGTAGGCCATCGACCTCCTCGCTAAGCTGGAGATGGAGCGGGATCTCAAGCTAGAAGCCGAGGATAGGTCCGCGGCCCTGTAGCAGTGGGCGAATCTAGATGCCGAGGTAATTGCCCAGCTACATAGGGAGCAAGACGAGCTATGCCAGACTACAGAAAGACTTCGCTTGGAACATGGCACGGCCCATGAGGAGTGCGACTAGGCCATCCGAGAGCGCAACGAGGCCCGTTAGGGGATTAGCTCCCTCTGGGTGGCTCTTGGAGCCACGGTGACCCAAAGGCTGGAGGCTAAGAGCATCTCTGCCTAGCTGGGCACGGAGCTTGCCAAGGTGCAGGGGATTCTTCTGGCCGAGAGTGATGAGCACGACTCCTACGCACCGCCGTCGGGGTGGTTTTCGATGACCTAGGGGTGGCGCGGCCAGAGAAAACCGGCTCACTTGCAGCCTGTGCCGTAGATATCACGGCGCGGGTGTGCCAGCTTGAGGAGAACATCTTTCATGTCGGGATCACCCAAGCCTTTGCTGTTGCCCACTCTCATTATGATCAGGAAGCTCACTTGGAGGCAATGAGCCTCGGCTTTGCGCCTGGCTATGAAAACTCTGAGCTGGATGAGATTGAGAAGGCGGTGACTCCTATTGCACGGAACCTGGCGGACAGGCTGAAAGACATAGTTCTCCCTCTGAGGAAGTAGTTAGTCAAATGAGTCTGATAAACATTTATCTGTAACATGTGGACAAGTGTTGGTACTTTTGTGTCCAAAAATGGATTCGTAATTTCGTTTTGTAATTTTGTTTCATTTATCTGAACTTTACTTTCTTCCCTTTTGCATTCAAGAAAAAAGTTTATGTGATCCGACCCTTTTGTTCGTTAAGACCAAAGGGCCCGAGGTGCATAAGGGGGAAATTTTGATTTTACTGGTGAGCAAAGTTAGCATAGCCGTCGGGGCGTGGGTTTTTTGCAGTCTTACCAGGCATGCTCGTTTATCTGTTCCCACAAACCTTGCCGTCAACCTTAATGTGAGGAAGAGGTTTGATGCAACGACTGTTTCAAAAAAAGGAGGTATTTATACCTTTATCAGCCCCCGAGTGAGATCAGACCCCTTGCGGTCGCTAGGGCCAGATGTTACTGGAGACCGAAGCGAGGGTACCAAACTTACTCTTGTATTCGCACATACCCCTTACTTAGGATTTTAACGATCGTTCCATGACCGTGCGATTGGTCTCATTGCTGGCCCGGCCTTCCTTGAGCCCCCACGTGTGGTGGGATTCGGTCAAGGGTCGACTCGTTTTGTGACTATCGCCCTATCCACGGTTTCTGCAACTAGAGGGGTTGAGGCGATGTCACTTGCCTTGACAGCTCGAGTGACATGCTTGATGAGCTCACTAACAGGGATGTTCAGATGGAATCTGATCCCATTGGTTTGCGACAGGGCAGCAAAGCCCCCGGGTGGCGTTCCATTGCTCCTTGACCTGCCTTCCAACAGATTCCCCCTCAATGGGGATTCTATGGGCTCACCTAAAGGCTAGATTGAACTAGAAGGTTGAGAAGACCCTATCCGCCTCAATGCGGGTTGGTCAAAGGCCACTGAGGCTCATCTGCGTTTTCTCCCTTAGCTCTTGTTTGACGTGGCTCGGACCCTTCATGGGCCAGCCTTCGAACCTTGATCTCTTGATCTTGGATCGAGTGGCTCGAGCCCTTGAGCCCCTTGGGGCCTAATAGGGGTCGGTCGTGTTTTGTGTGTCACCCCATCCCCAGTTTCCGCAACCGAAGGGGCTGAGCTGATGACACTTGCCTCTGCGGCTCGAGTGTCACGCTCAATGAGCTCACTAATGGGAATGTTCGTGTGGAATCCGGGTCCATCATTCGCTGATGGGGTCAGCAGAGCCCTCATGTGGTATTCCACTACTTCTTAACCCGCCTCCCGACAGATGCCCAAGCCGTTCGATAGGCTTAGGTGGCTCGTTGGCCTCTCCTCGATGGAGATTCTATGGGTTTGGATCAAGGTTAGAATCGAACGAGAAATGTCGAGATGTCACTGTCCGCTTCTGAGCGGGGTCGGGCAAGGCCGCTGGGGCTCCTCTTGGTTTTTCTCCCCTAGTTCTGTTTGATGCGAGGTGGCCTCGAGCCCTTTGTGGGCTAGCCTTTGAACCTCGGTCAGTTGCCGCTCATATCGAATGAGGCGACTACCACTTCGTGATGTGACACAAAGCGTTGAGATCCAGTAATTGCATATGCAACGTTTTGGATATACGGGATCAATGTACGATTTAATTAAAACAAAGGCGGGGGTCGGTAATGTTACCTTGGTGGTATGAGCGATGGGAAGCTCTTACCAAACATGTTCGTGCGGGGTTCAAGACCGACGTTCGTGACGGGGCCGGTGTAACCTGCACGAGCATCGCAATTTTTCATTTCTATCTCTCAGTGGCGATCCGAGCCGTTCGATTGACTTTAGGCGACCTGACAGCTTCTCCTTGAAGGAGATTCTGTAGGTGGACCCCTCCAAACCCTCCTCGAGAAGGCGGATGCTTGGGGTGCGGCGAACTATGAATTCAATTATGCTGGTGAACAAAAACACCATAGCCGCCGGGGCGTAGGGTCTAGCGGTTCGTCTAGTTTTATTCAAAGTTTTACATCCACACCCCATGTCTCCGGTTTTCAACGTAAGGAGGGTCGGGCGAAGAGGATGTCTAAACAAGTAGACACTCTCGGCAGCCCCCGAGCGATGTCCATGCCCCTGCCGTTGCTGGGGTGGGAGGCTCGGTAATGAAATTAACACGCAAAGTAAGTAAACAGAAGTGCTTATCTTTCGGTGGCCGTTCGTTCGTCGTTTTTCCCTAGGCTGTCCGATTGACCCAGGAGGTCCGTTGGGCCCCCCTTGATGGGGGTTCTATCGTCGGGTCCTTCCAGATCCTGCCAGGGGAAGCGGAGAGTCGCCTGCATGCAGGTGTGCCCTGATTCTCATGCCCAGCGTGCGGTAGTGGTGGGCCACGCCCAGGCAATGTCCTGTTTGACCAGTCAACGTCCTGTCGATTCAGAGCGCATCCCGTCAGTCCAGGCGCGTCCCATTGAATTCCCCATCAGCATCGAATTCTCATCTGCATTGAATAGGGGAAGTGAGAGGGTTTTTTGTCCCAACCTTTCGCCTTTCTCCCACCGCTATGTCTCGTCCTTAAATTGGGGGGGAGAGTTCTCGTCCCATTCCTCCGCCTATTCCTGAGCTGCCGCTTCTCCTCCTTCTTCCTTTTCACCGAGCACGTTCGCATGTCACAGCGGTTCCTAAGTGAGAGAGGGTAATACAAAGGAGAGGAGAACTCACAGATCCATTCGTGAATCTAGAGCGCGATGTCAAGCTAGAGGTCATCCAACGTAGATGAGATGGTGTCGGCTGCCTTCGCCGAGAAGGGGCCACTTCCGCCAAAGGAGGAGGCGCACTGGGTGGTGCTGAGCATCATTGGTTTTGCCTTCATCAGGACGGAGCCATACGGGAAGCTCTTCCGACGGATCTTCTCTGGGTGAGTCTCGTTGGTGGGGAAGCCGCCTAGGACTGCATCGATAGCGGGCTTCACCCTTGTGGCCGCTTAGATCAGCCAGTTCACGAAGCTAGATGAGATGTCAGAGACATCCATCAGCCATGGTGGCCTTTCCTCGACGGGAGTGCCCCCCGTCCAGATGCTATTATCAGGGTTGTGGCTGATCACGATGGCATAGTCTCTAGATGCCCCAGTGGAGGTGCCACGGTCACCGGCCTGGTGCTCGACGTTGTAGACGACGGCACCCTCAGGGATCCCTCGGAGCGGTAAAACGTTGCCGATGGAGAGCATGGCACAACGACCGTAGTAGTACTTAGAGTAGAAATGGTCAGCAGATGTAATTGTTTAATTTATGGGGGAGCCCCCGTGTGAACTATTTTATGTATTCATGAATACATCAGTCCCTTTTAGTGATGAAATCACTTTGTAAGCGATGAATTTGTGCAAAAATGAACATGTTCTCAAATTTCGTTATGGCAAACAGCTTTTTAGCTCTTCTCCCTCTTTTTGGTAAAAGAGGTTTAATGCCTTCCGACCCTCCCCATAGTTACGGTCGCAAAAGACTCAGAGTGTGGGAGGGTCAATTCTGATCACGCTGGTGAGCAAAGAGACCATAGCCGCTAGGGCGTGGGTTTCCCGTAGTCCTCTAATTATACTCAGATTTGGTCCTCAAAATCCTAGCCCTTAGGACTTGCCGTGGGAAAAGAGGGAAAACATAGAGAATGTTTGCAAGATAACACAGAGAATGTATTTGCAAAGTAAATGTGCTCATACTAGCCCCTGAGTGAGGTCTGACCCCTTGCACTTGCTGGGGTCGGATGTCACGAAAGATCAGGGATTTTGATGACAGAACTGATAAGAGAAAGTATGTGTTTATTTAAGGGTAAAAACGACATAGCTACTCAATGTTCCAGGCGTTGGTGAAGACCTCGCCGTCGATGGTTTTCAACTTATAGGCGCCTAGCCGAAGTACTTCCGCGATGACGTATGGTCCCTCCCAGGGCGAGGAGAGCTTGTGACGGTCCTTGTTGCTCTGCACGAGGCAGAGAACTAGGTCCCCGACGTTGAAGGCTCGGTCCCACACTCATTGGCTGTGGTACCGACGCAGCGCCTGCTGGTACTTGGTTGAGCGGAGGAGGGCGACGTCGTGAGCTTCATCTAGCTGGTCCATGGCGTCTTCATGGGATGCCTCGGCTCCCTATTCGTCGTATGCTCTGATTCTTGGCGCTCCATAGTCAAGGTCGGTTGGGAGGATGGCCTCGGAACCGTAGACCATGAAGAAAGACGTGTAGCCGATGGCCCCGCTGGGAGTTGTCCTTAGGCTCCAGAGAACCACAGGGAGCTCGGCGACCCAGCGTGCACCGAACTTGTTTAACCGGTTGAAGATCCTAGGCTTGAGGCTCTATAGGAGCATGTCGTTCGCACGCTCAACCTACCCATTCGTTTAGGGGTGCGCGACGATGGCCCAATCGACCCGAATGTGTTGTTCATCATAGAATCGAAGAAATTTTTTGCCGGTGAACTATGTGCCATTGTCTGTGATGATGGAGTTCGGTATTCCAAAGCGATGGATGATGTCGAGGAAGAATAGCACAGCTTGCTTGGACTTGATCACAGAGATCGGGTGAGTTTCAATCCATTTTGTGAACGTGTCTATGGTGACAAGCAAGTGGGTGTAGCCCTCGGGCGCCTTCTTGAGAGGCCCAACCAGATTGAGCCCCCAGACCATGAAGGGCCACGTGATGGGGATCATCTGGAGTGCCTAGGACAGGAGGTGATTTTGCCGAGTGTAGTACTAGCACCCTTCGTAGGTGAGTATGATCTGCTCGGCGTCGGCTACTGTAGTGGCCTAGTAGAAGCTCTATCGGAATGCATTTCCAACCAAGGTTCTAGGCGTGGCGTGGTGACCGCAGACCCCACCATGGATATCGCTCAGCAAAAGCTTCCCCTGTTCGACGGGGATACAGAGCTACAAGATCCCGATGTGGCTTCATTTGTAGAGTTCGCCCTCTACAAGAACAAAGGACTTGGCGCGACGTGCGAGCCGTCGAGCTTCTGTCTTGTCTGTCGATAGCATGTCATGGAGAGGTAGTCGAGGTAGGGTGTTCTCTAGTCATCTAGAGGGTCAGGCTCTGTCGCTGGATCCTCTTCAAGCTCCATGACCTCGGGGCTGGACGGAGCCATCGATTGGTTAGCCCCTGAGGTTGGATTGGACATACCATCGTTGGCCCATTCTGACCCTTCGTAGTGCACCGAGGGCTTGTGTTGGTCGCTGGCGAAGACACCAATTGGCACCGGCTCTCGAACGGATGCCGCTTTTACAAGCGCATCGGCCGCCTCGTTGAGGCTCCTTGGGATATGATTGAGTTCGAGGCTGTTGAACTTGTCCTCCAACTGTCAGACTTCTTGGCAGTACGCATCCGTCTTGGTGTTGTGACAGCTCGACTCCTTCATGACTTGGTTGACGACCAACTGGGAGTCACCTCGGATGTTGAGGCATCGGATGCCCAACTTGATGGCGATATGTAGGTCATTGATGAGCGCTTCATACTCAGCCACATTATTGGATGAGGGGAAATGGAGACGAACCATGTACCTCATGCGAACCCTAAGGGGTGATACGAAGACTAGCCCTGCGTCGGTGCCCATCTTCATCAGCAACCCATCGAAGTACATCATCCAGTACTCTTGATTGACGACCACTGGTGGTGTTTGGACCTCGGTCCATTTCACGATGAAGTCAGCGAACACCTGGGACTTGATCGTCGTTCGAGGGGTATACGTGATGCCTTGGTCCATCAACTCGAGCGCCCACTTTATGGTTCTTCCCATGGCGTCCTGGCTCTGGACGACCACGCCGAGGGGGAACGATGTCACGACCGTCATGGGGTGTGACTCGAAGTAGTGGCGTAGCTTCCTCTTGGTGCTGAGGACGGTGTATAGGAGCTTCTAGATTTGGGAGTAGCGGGTCTTAGAGTCAGATAGTACCTCACTGAGGAAGTACACAGGGCGCTGCACCTTGAGGGCATGCCCCTCTTCCTCCTGCTCTACTATCAGGATGGCACTGACCACTTGCATGGTGGCCTCTATGTATAGCAGTAGGGATTCTCCATCGCTTGGAGGAACTAAGATCGGGGGCCTTGTTAGAAGCAGTTTGACCATGTCAAGTGCCTCCTGGGCCTCGGATGTCCACTCGAAGCGGTCGGCTTTCTTCAAGAGTCAATAAAGGGGGAGACCTCATTCGCCGAGGCACGAGATGAATCAGCTGAGGGCAGCGAGGCACACTGTGATTCGCTGGACCCCTTTATGTTCTGAATCGAGCCCATCCTTGTGATGGCTGAGATCTTCTTTGGGTTGGCTTCGATGCCACGCTCAGAGACGATGAAGCCTAGCAGCATGCCCATCGAGACCTTGAAAACACATTTCTCGAGATTGAGTTTGATGACATTCGCTCAAAGTTTTGCAAAGGTTTGCTCAAGATCGAGAACGAGGTGGTCAGCCCATTTGGACTTAACTACGATGTCGTCGACGTAGGCCTCAACGGTCCGCCCGATGAGGTCCCCGAAGCATCTGAGCAAACAGCGCTGGTACGTAGCCCCAGTGTTCTTCAGTCCAAACAGCATTGAGACGTAGCAGAACGATCCGAAGGGTGTAATGAAAGACATCATGAGCTAGTCGGACTCTTTCATCGCGATTTGATGGTAGTCGGACTATGCATCAAGGAAGCAGAGGGTTTCGCACCCGAGGTAGAGTCGACTATTTGGTCTATGCGCGGCAAAGGAAACGGATCCTTTGGGCATGCCTTGTTGAGACCCATATAGTCTACACACATCCTCCATTTCTCACACTTCTTTCATATAAGAACGGGATTAGCTAACCACTCTGGGTGGTATACTTCCTTGATGAATCCAACAGCCGACAGTTTTGCTATCTCTTCACCGATGGCCCTGCATTTCACCTCATCGAAGCGACCTAGGCGTTGCTTCACCGGCTTGGAGCCTAGATGGATCTTCAAGGTATGCTCAGTGACCTCCCTCGGAATGCCTAGCATATCTGAGGGTTTCCACGCAAAGATGTTTTTGTTGCCGTGGAGGAAGTCGACGAGCGTGCTTTCCTATTCGGAGGAAAGTGTGGTACCAATGCATACCGTTTTACCCTTGGAGCTATTGTGATCTATGAGGACCTCCTTGAAGCCCTCTGCCAATTCGAACGACCTGGTCGATTTCTTTTGTGTTGGGTGCTTCTTCGGTGACCTCCTCCTTGAGGGCGGTGAGCTCTCCGGAGGCGATGATTGCTGTGATGTGGCCACAGCACTCGACCTCGCACTCGTAGGCTCGCTAGAAGGAGGTGCCGACGGTGATGACCCCATGGGGGCCCGACATCTTCAGCTTGAGGTATGTATAGTTGGGGACGGCCACAAACTTCGTGTAGCATGGACATCCCAGGATGGCGTGGAAAGTTCCAGGGAACCCAACCACCTCGAAGGTGAGGGTCTTAGTCCTGTAATTGAACTGATCCCCGAAGGTAACAGGCAGATCGATCTGCCTGAGTGGCATGGCCGGTTTCCTAGGCATGATGCCGTGGAAAGGTGCTCGGGTTGGGTGGAGGCGTGTCCGGTCGACGCCCATCTCGTCGAGCATCTTGGCGTACATGATGTTGAGGCCACTGCCTCCGTCCATCAGTACTTTGCTAAGTCACTTTGGGCCGATGATATGGTCGACCACAAGCGATCACCGAGGAGCGAGGAGTCCCTAGCATCGCTGGCGATGTCCGAGCACCAAGGAGGGAGCAGTCCCCGGCGTCGCTGGTGATGTCCGAGCACCGAGGAGCGAGGAGTCCCTAGCATCGCTGGCGATGTTCGAGCACCAAGGAGGGAGCAGTCCCCGGCGTCGCTGGTGATGTCCGAGCACCGAGGGGCGAGGAGTCCCCAGCGTCGCTGGCGATGTCCGAGCACCGAGGAGTCCCCGCGCGTAGCTGGCAATGTTCAAGCACCGAGGAGTCCCCGACATAGCTGGCGATGTCTGAGCACCGAGGAGCGAGGAGTCCCCAGCGTCGCTGGTAATGTCCGAGCACCGAGGAGCAAGGAGTCCCCGGCGTCGCTGGTGATGTCCGAGCATCGAGGAGCGAGGAGTCCCCGGCGTCGCGACGATGTCTGAACACCGAGGAGTTCCTAGCGCAGCCGGTGATGTCCGAGCAGTGAGGAGTTCCCAATGTAGCTGGCGATGTCCGAGCACTAAGGAGTGAGGAGTCCCTGGCGTCGCTGGCGATGTCCGAGCACCGAGGAGTGAGGAGTTCCCGGCGTCGCTGGCGATGTCCGAGCACTAAGGAGCGAAGAGTCCCCGGCGTTGCTGGCGATGTCCGAGCCCTAAGGAGCGAGGAGTCCTCGGTGTCGCTGGCGATGTCCGGCACCGAGGAGCGAGGAGTCCCTGGCGTCGCTGGCGATGACCGAGCGGTGAAGTGTGCCCACTTAGTCCTCGAGCATGAAGAATCCGAGCGCTGAGGAGTAACCGGCGTATCTAGCGATGAAGCACGAGCGACGAACAGTCTGGTCAACTGGTCGGCGGCAAAGTGAGCATTGAGTAGAAGCGACCGGCGAACAATCCAATCAACTGGTCGGTGATGGAGTCCATGAACCAAGCGATCTGATCAGTGGGCACACTTCACCGCACGGACGTTGTCAGCTACGTCGATGCTCAGACATCGCCGCCTACGCCGGGGACTCCTCGCTGCTCGATGCTCGGACATCGCCACCTACGCCGGGGACTCCTCGCTCCTCAGTGCTCGGTCATCGCCAGCGACACCGAGGACTCCTCGCTCCTTGGTGCTCGGTCATCGCCAGCGATGCCGGGGACTCCTTGCTCCTCGGTGCTCGGTCATCGTCAGCGACGTCGGGGACTCCTCGCTCCTCGGTGCTCGATCATCGCCAGCGACGCCGGGGACTCCTCGCTCCTCGGTGCTCGGACATCGCCAGCGACGTCGGGGACTCCTCGCTCCTCGGTGCTCGGTCATCGCCAGCGACACCGGGGACTCCTCGCTCCTCGGTGCTCGAACATCGCCAGCGACGCCGGGGACTCCTCACTGCTCGGTGCTCGGACATCGCCAGTGACATCGGGGACTCCTTGCTCCTCGGTGCTCGGTCATCGCCAGCGACGCCGGGGACTCCTCGCTCCTCGGTGCTCGGTCATCACCAGTGATGCCGGGGACTCCTCTCTCCTCGATGCTCGGACATCGCCAGCGACGCCGGGGACTCCTCGCTCCTTGGTGCTCGGACATCGCCAGTGACGTCGGGGACTCCTCGTTCCTCGGTCTTCGGTCATCGCCAGCGACGCCGGGGACTCCCTTGCTGCTCGGATCTTGCTACGTCTCGTCGGTGTGCTATCAAGCTGCTCCATGCTGTTCGGATCAGGGTGCTGATCTTGGGCAGCACGTCTGGGGTCTTGATACGCGCATGTCAGATGACGTCGGCAAGCTTTCAGACTTCTTTAACCCTGCTACATGATTCATTCTTCATCTTCCAGCAGGCTCGGGGACTAAGTGGGCATACTTCACCTTGTGGTCAATGTGCTTGTTCTCATCTCGAGGCTACGCCTGGGGACTGGCTGCCTACTTGGCTGGTCTTCTACTTTATGACCCTAGCACCACGTGACTGCGTCACCTACTGTTAGGCTCGGAGACTAGCTGTGGGGGTATGGCCCCTGAGACATGGGCCGCACCATCAGAGGTGGCCCGGCCCACAAGATCAAGGCATGCACGGCGCTGCTCGGTGTGCACCGCAAGACATTGTATAGTACCAAATAGGATACTTTACTTGTAACCCTGTTTCTCCAGACTATATAAGGAGAGGCAGGGGTCCCCTAGCAGATAGGATCTATCAGATCGGATCTACATACAGATCAATATAATACACCAAAGACACAGGACGTAGGGTATTACGTCGATTAGACGGCCCGAACATGTCTAAATCACTGTCTCTGCGCATTGTGTCACCATCCGGTTCCTAATCACATGCACCCCCACCGACAAATCTACCATCGTGGGATACCCCTCGGTGGACTGCCGAGCATATTCTATCGACAAGCTCTCAGGGGTTAGGCGAGGCAGAGTCTAGCCCTTGGGGGCCGGGCGAGGTGGAAACAATCTTCCCTCGTTTAGGCAAGAAGTGTAGTAGCATTCTTGTCTGACCGAAAGCATTAACATTCGATGGTTATTAGCTCCACCTCATTGGGTACCCCAGTATTAAGTTCTCGATAGGTGGCGTAGGGCTAGAGAGAGAGAACTTCATTGGTGGCGGAGTGAAAATAGGGGAGTGAAGGCCGGAACTAGAGAGCAAAAGGCAGAAAGACTAGAGGGGTAAGGATGCGGCTGCGCGTACGGAGGCTAGGGAGAAACGGATCTATTTATAAGGTATAGGCAGAACGAGCAAGGGGCGAACCATCCGCCTAAATTAACTCGTCCCACGTATCGCCAGATTCATTTCCTTTGGGGATCATGCCCTCATTGTTCCATGATGCATTAGTTGCATCGCTGCCTCGAGAGACGAGCGCATGCTTGTCCAAATCTTTCCCGTGAAGGATCCATCGGGCGATGGTTCACCTTCAAAGGCTATGGGCCGCCATAGGTAAGTGGGATATGGAGCTAAAAACACTCCCATGGCCCATTAACGCCCAAGAGTTCGAAGGCTGCCCCACCAGTGGATTCACGGCCGCTCTAGGGCATCCTAGAGTGAGGGGAGGTTAAGGACGGGTCTGCTAGCGGCCAATACCCAAAGCACATGAAGTGCCACGGGTGTCCTGACCCTCATTTTGAGTCTTGGATGATGCAAGGTCCATGGTTTTTCTCCGAAGAAAGGCATCGAGCCCTTGGACCGGTCGAACGAATTTGAGAACTATATGGACCGGCCTCTAAGAATCTAGAGTCAGTCACCAGCTAATCTTGAACCGGGCCCCCCGTGAAGGGGATGCTGGGGCTCTACTCGAACAAGCCCGTTAACAACTCACCGAGCATCGTGCTCCGTCCAGCGAGGAAAGCACGGCACGGCTCAGCCCCTCTGTTCTAGCAAATGGACGCGTGAGGGACGATGATCACAAGACGAACTGACCCTCTGGCCGGACCCCTGCTACGCGTGGGGGCTCAGGGGTTCAGCATCGTAAAGAGATCGAACATGCGGTCGTAGACAAACGATGAGTGTCATACTCAGCTCGTCATCTTGCAAAGCGATAATAACGAATAGTACTCCCATGCGCCCTCAAGCGACGGATCGCAAAAAGCCTTTGCATGAGTGTCTCACTCCTCCAAAGGCTCGGGGGCTACTGTTGGATATCTATACCCGGGTATCCGAGCTAAAGGATTAATGAGCGTCACGGCGCCTCATCCGATGGTTAAGGATGCAACTGCGGCCTCGTCCGACCCCGAGGTGTGGGCTCTGACTCGTCCGGTCCCACGAGGAGGGTTTCGCCTCATTTGACCCCTATGGGTCAAATTTTGTCTCGCCCGGCCCCTAGGGCGAGATTTCCACCACACCCGTTCCCTAGGGGTCGGATTTGCTACCAGACAAAAGGAGTGGCCCAGGGTGGGACCCTAATCGCTTCAACCACTACGGCGTGGAGGCGCACGCCCGGGAGCACGTCTCGGGCGTGTCCTGATGCGACTAGTGGTCGCATCAGGCCATGCTGGGAGACTCATGTCGCCCACCGCGTCAATAGGGCAGCACTGTGCTGCCAACTCCCTACCTGACCACTGTCCAACACCAGTCGACCGGCGTTAGTTGACTGGCGCTGTACCGCCAGCTCCCTGTATGGCCTTTATCAGGGGACCCTTTGACCATTCTTTCCGCTCGGATGGGATGGAAGACAACAATGGCGTATGACGCCCGCGCGTATGCTACAGCGACCAACAGGGCCCCGATGCGACGCTGCTACCACCATTATCTATAGGGTCAGCGGGACCCACGCGAAGAGGAGGACGGCACACCCCTGGGAACCTTATTTCTCTTTCTTTTTTCCCTCTTCCCTTTCGTTGTAACCCCTGCTTTCCCTTGGCCTATAAAAGGGAAAGCAGGACGTCCCACTAAGGGGCATCGGTTCACCACACCATAAGAGATCAATCGACAGATAGATCCAGCAGTAGAAACATCGAGTAATCGAACCACAGAGACTTGGGAGGTCCGCCCTCTCTCGCCAGTTTGTAACCCCCTACTACAAACTTAGTGCTAGTAACATGAGCAGCCTGAAACTAGACGTAGGGACATTCGACCCAAACCAGTATAATCCTTGTGTCCTCTTAGCACACCATTCGGGTTAGACGCGCAATATACAAATTTACTCGTTGGTGTTTACTCAAAACACCGACAATATGAATGCAAGACCTTATAAGGTGTCTTTTGTATCACTGCAAACGCCTATAACCACCTCTTCAATGCAGGGAGGTCCTTTAATACCCTACCCATCTCAATTACCATGTTAGGGCCTCCCTCAAGAGCTTCTAGGAGCTCATCATCATGTCCTTCTACACACGCTTGATCGGAATGAGCAATATCACTAAACTCGTAAACTCTTGGATCACGGTGCCGGGAAAGATACGCCTCAGCATCTCAACATCACTCTCTGTCAACTCTCTAATAGGACGATCATCATTAGAATGAACAGCCCTTGCCATCTCATATGGCTCTGGATTATTTATAATTTCAACACTATTGGAGCCACGGAATCCATCTCCACAGTGCACTTACACAGCAACAGTGGGCATATCCACATTGTCAGGAATGTCTCCTACAACATAAGTAGAAAATGAGGAAAGAATGAAAAAAATGGATGTAAGGAAGGGGGTAAGATCCCAATAACCATGCGGATAAGACACTTACTCGGATGATTCTGTGTCAAAGGGATCTCATGAGAAGGATCTGCCACAACATCATGAGTCCGACAAGCATTTCCAACTAGCTCATTGGGGGTAGATTGAGCATCGAGAACTGTAGGTGCAACCTCCACATCCATATCAGGCTCCGGGACGGGAGGGTCGAAGTGTGCCTGCTGACCAATTGGTGGGGAAAACCCATGAGGGATGGGATCAACTAACACCCGACGCACAACCACGTCCAAACTTTAGAACTGGCACTTCATAGCCGATCTCACATAGTTCTCCCACTGGTCTGCACATCCAATTGGGATCATCATCCTTAGGATGTTGGGAGGGGAACCTAGGTGAAGTACACCCTCCACTGTGATGCCATCATCATCATCATCTCCATGGCAATGTAGCTCCTCCCGAGCCCTTGCAACCAACTCACTAAATGAAGGCTTCTCATTGAATAACACAGGCACGCTTTGCATCTCAACAAACTCAACATATCCATAACGATCTCTTTCCACGGTGCCTTCATGATATATGTTCACTAGGTTGTCCATCTAGTAGTTCAAACAAAAATTGAAATACAGTTCGTTTAGTCCAAAGTAGCTGCTATATAGTACCTCTCTAATAGATACTAACCAACTACACCCTAAATAACTATGTTCAATAGCTATCTAACTATATTTATCTCACTAACTAAATCAACTAGCTTATCTAATAACTATATCTATGTACCTATGTCACTAGCTATCTAACTATATCTATCTCACTAACTAACTCAACTACATACATCATCAAATTTACTAGAAACTACCAAATAATCAAAGTAGCACTACAATTCAAGCTAACTAAGTACCTACATTGCATATTCAAAAAATTTACCTGTCTAAGTCAATGCAACGATGCGACACGGACGCGGACGTCGGGACCAGAGCAAGGACAGGGGACACGGAGGACGAGATCGACGGCAAGGTCGCGGCGCGCTGGGAGCAGAGGGCCGTGTCGCGGCCCGGGGTCGCCGGAGGGAGCGCCTATGCACGCGGCGGACACGGCGAGCCGGGACGGACGAGGCGGCGCGGGCCGGGAGGGGCGGCGCGTGGCCGGCACGGCAGGGGCCGCGCGCGGGCGACGGCCAGGAGGGGCGGCGCGCGGCGAGGCAGCGCGAGTGGGCTAGGGCCACGGGCGGCCGGCACGGCGAGGGCCGGCGCGGGAGCGGGCGCGGGCGCGGGCGCGGCGGTGTGGCAGCGCTGGCGGCGCCATGGCTCGGGAGCGGTAGAGAGAGGAAGAGAGAAAGGAAGAGAGGACACATACGTAAGACAGGGTTTGGCGCCAATAACCACGGCGCTAAGCTCATTGCTAAGGTGTCTGGCAAGTCACCGCCACGTCTGCGTCGAGCCCAAGATCTAGGCGTTAAAATCTATGGCGCCGAAACATGTAAGGCGCCGAGCTAAGTGTCAAGATTTTAAAAGCAAACCTCCATAGGTATATTTGTGAAAAATTAAAAAAAGGCTAAAAAACAAAAAAAAAATCGGTTACGTGGTAAGCCATCGAAGCATGTTCTAGCTTGTGGCTTGTGAACGCGTAAGCACACGGGCAGCGTTTCCGTCGAAGGAAACTCAGACGCAGAGGCGGCCGGCCTGCGGCCACCGCAACACCAACACACACAGCATCGCTCGCCCCCAAATCAGTCAATCACGCATCGGCCAGCGGAGGCGCGCCTGCACCTCGGCTCTTCAGGCCACACACGTCGTCGGTCGACCAGAACTCAGCAGACCCATGGACAGCCACACCTTAGAATACGATACGGTACTCGATACAGGAGTATCTTTTTTCGTTCAGAAAAGGATAGGGTATCTTTGCTTTCTCAAAGGGAACGGCAAGGATGGCGTACTTCAAGCAAACGCGACGCGTCGCCAGAGAGACATCATTGGCATCAAGATGCACACTGGCTGGCAGCAAGTCAAAGCGGACGGCCTTTCTGCTCAAAAGCCGGCGAATGCAAGCTGGGTCTGCGCCCCGTTGCCTCCCTCGCCAAGCATTTCCAGCTGAGCCGCACATTCGTCGGCCTTCTTTTTGATCAACCGACCGGAAGGCTGGAAGTTCTGTCCCCGGCACCGGCACCGGCACCGGCAGCAAGGAGCCCACGAGGACATGCCAGCCTAGCTGCACTCATCGACTGTACACAATCATTGGAGAAGTTGTCTTGCGTTCGTACGAAATTGGAGAACAGACGAGAGAGTTATTGCGCATGTTAGGGATGCGAACATCAGAACAATGGAGCTGAAGTCACACTGCATGGAGCGATTTTGTTGCTTTCCTTTGTATTTTCTTGAGACAGGACAATAGGTAACAATGTTTGGTGGAAAAAGAAAAAAATATACGTACTACAGTACTAGTATCTTGTATTCACAGTTGATCAATTACTCACAGCCCGAAGCACGGACCAAAGAATCGTGAAGGCCTTAACGGCCAGAGAACAAATTTTGTACAAGAATCGTGGTAAAAAAAGTGTTTTGGCTTCTTTTTGGAGCTTCTATCTACTACTGATCGTCGTGCAGATCGTCGTGCAGTAGTGGATTTCACGACGCCATCGTGAGCGCCGACGCGTCGCCGGAGGTGGGGCACTCTGTGGCGCCCTGCTCCGCGTTGGCGGCGGCCGCCCACCGCCGGCACGTCCCTGCCTGAGCGACGCGGCCTTGCGGCGCGCGCGGTCCGTGCCGGTGCCCAGCAGCTCCCAGATGGCCCATTCCACGCCCGGGACCGCCACCACCTGCGACGCCGCAGGCGGCGCCCTCGCGCCGGCACAGGAGCACCAGCGCGGCCGCCGCGCACTCCCGCGACCACTCCGTGCCGCGCCGCATCTCGGCCACCAGCCGCGCCACGGCGCCGTCCAGCGCGACGATCGCCTCCGCGCCGCCGCGCTTCGCCAGCGACGCCAGCACCGCGGCCGCGGCCTCCGCCTCGCCGCCCATCGCGGACAGCGCCGCCTCAGCGGCGCCGGCCTCGACGATCCTCGGGACGTTCTCCCGCTCGGCGGACAGGCACAGGAGCGCCGCCAGCGCGTCCTTCTTGGTGCTGGAGGGGCCCGTGCGCGCGAGCCGCACGACGCTGTCGACGACGAGCGGGTTGCGGCCGAGCCGCCGGCGGTACGCGTGGACGGCCGCCAGGCTGAGCACGGTGGCCGCGGCGTTCTCCTTGGCGCGCCACGTGGCGCCCGAGCGCATCACGTGGCAGAGCGCGTCCACGGCGCCCTCCGCGTGCATGATGCGCTTCTTGTTGGCCTCCAGGATGGAGAGGTTGAGCAGCGCCGTGACGGCGTTGACCTGGAGAGCCGAGTCCTCGGACAGGAGCAGCGGCACGAGGAGCCCCGCGGCGCCGGCCTCCCCGATGAACGCGCGGTTGTCGGACCCGGACCTGGCCAGCTCCCGGATCTCTTGCACCACGCGCTTGGTCGCCTCAGGGGGAGAACGAGGCCGACAGCTTCTTCACGAGGAACGACGCGGTCATGCGCGCCGCCTTCAGCGCGGCCTTGTTCGCGCCTACCATCCACCGGCGCCGGCTCGGCTTTCCCAGACTCGCTGCTGCTCTCCATGGGGATGCCGTTCTCTCGGCACCAC
The DNA here is from genome assembly GCF_019320115.1 of Miscanthus floridulus. Taxonomy (NCBI): domain Eukaryota; kingdom Viridiplantae; phylum Streptophyta; class Magnoliopsida; order Poales; family Poaceae; genus Miscanthus; species Miscanthus floridulus. The sequence continues at coordinate 85,556,856 of NC_089596.1, read as the reverse complement.
CGCGATATCAAGTTCTTGAGCGCCTTGTTGGGCACGAGCTCCAGATTCGGCAGCACCTGCCCGGTCTTGGGGCACGTGGATTTGCCGGCGCCGAACCACCGCGTGATGGAGTCGCGGTCGTACGTCTGACCGCTAGAAGCCACGACGGGGTCGCCCATCAGCTCGAGGGAGATGGGGCACCGGAAGTCCGGCGGCGGCGACGGTGGCTCCGCGTCATCGTCGCCGTCGCCGTCGTCGAGATCCACCTTGGAGTCCACGGACCGCGGCGTGGCGGCACTGAAGAGGACGCACTTGGCGTAGCGGAGGAGGCCGACGAGGGCGATCATCGACGACGTCCACCTCTCGGCGACGCGGTCGCCGATCTCCCGCTCCAGTGTCTCGATCTCGTCGCTGCAGCTGGCGGGGTCATTGATGCCCACGTCCTCCAGGACGCCCTCCAGCCTCTCCCGCTCGGGCACGATCTCCCGCTCCACCTCCTGGATGAGCGCGAGCACGCCGGCCTTGAGCTCCAGCTCCGGTGCCGCCGCGCGGCGGCACTGCCGCGACGCGAGCGCCAGGAGGTCTGACACGTCGTCGGCGAGCCCGAGGTCCACGACGGGGAGCAGGTCGAGGAGCGTGGCGAGGTCGTGCTGGAGCTCCCGCGCGCGCGCCGCCACCTCGTCCGACTGGAGCAGCAGGCGCGTGCGGCTGCGCGCGGCGCAGTCGGCCACAAGCGCCTTGAACCGCTGCAGCACGAGGAGGAGCTCCCTGAGGCACAGCGACGCGGAGCGCGGCAGTAGGAGAAGCGGGCCCGCGGCCGCGCCGCAGAGCAGCAGGTCGTCGAACACGGCCGCGAGCAGGCGCGCCCGCCTGGCCACCGCCACGAAGACCGACCGCAGGAACGGCGCCGGCGCCTCGGCCGCCGACAGGTCCCGCGCCAGGCGGTGCAGGGAAGCGCAGGACCTCCCCGTCGGGCGCCGACGAGGAGTAGGGGGAGGACGGCCACGCGTCGCTCGTCGCGCCGCTAGCCATTGTTGTTGGTGTATGTACCTTGAGTCTGTAACGATGCAATCCGATTTCAATCCCAATACGAAGAGAAGGCGGTGAAGCAACACGAACACGGATGGAATGGATGGATGAGTGAGACGAGTTCGAGATGGGATGAGATGAGAGAAGAAGACACGGAGGGGTGGCATATATATGGGGGCCTGTGGAGGCGGTAGGCGCGTTGAGTTGTGCGCGAGCTGGGGTTGAAGCGGCTGGAAATCGGGCGGAATCCTCCTGACTTTTTGTGGCCGCTGATGTGATGGATGCCCATGTCAATATGTCATGGCATGTGCATTTTCCTTTTCTTTATTGCTGCCGTTCTCCCCTCAGCACTACTAGTATTATCTTTTTGTTCTAAATAAAAAAACACACTAGTATTATCTTTGAGGCGAAATGGTTTGAAGCCGAGATCTTGTCAACTGCTGGCGCGCTGAGCGCTCGATCTTGGTGCACGGACGGCCGGATTGGCCGGGGTCCTGGCGTCCTGGGTGACTTGGCTTGGGTCTGGCAGTTGCGAGAGAGGGGTTGGTTGGTAAGCAACAACGGGTTTGAGCGGATCTCGTCCATGGTCTTGTTCTTGTTGCAGGCCGGGATAAGAAATGGAAAGCTTCAATTTTCATCAAAATGGAACAAACGAAATGGAAAGCTTCCAAGCTTGTGCTGCAGTTGCAGGCCGCATGACAAATTCCAATTCCATGCCATCATCCCCCCGATCGGGTGAGGACAGTTTCCTGCAGGTTCTTTGTCAGCATCGACACGCAGTTGCTCATTCCCCCATGTGGAAATCGAAAGATGACACTGGATCACAGGACCCGACGGGCTCTACGCTCCTGGAAGGAGAGGAGAGGCTGGTTGATGCCTGATTGGTTGCTACTTGATGCACGTGTCGCAACCCAGGCGGATCGTGTGTGATATAACATTTTGCCTGTACTGGCAAAGTTAGTTTGCGCATGACATCCTCGTTGCACCGAATTGCCAAATACGGTTCGTGCCACTACTACCCTTCTGTTGGACCGCAGTGACCAGTGATGGAGCATAGGTGTACATAATGAACGGCCAACTGTGGCAGGACAGAAACAAATGCCTAATCGTGTCGTAGTGCTTTTGCCAAGAGAGGCAAGAGAGCTGCATATGGCGACCAGGCGTACGGGGGGGCTGCATTCACGTCGTCAGAGACGGGCGGCCAGAATTGACAAGTGCCCGTGCCGAATCCACCACGTACCGCCGCATTCACGACTCCCACCACGTACGTGCGCCGGACGCTAGCTTAGGCTGCGTTTAGTTAAAAAAAAAAATTCCCAAAAAATGTTACAGTAGCCACCACGTCGAATCTTGCGATACGTGCATGGAACATTAAATGTAGATGAAAAAAAACTAATTGCACAGTTTGGTTGGAAATCGCGAGACGAACGTTTTGAACCTAATTAGTCCATGATTGAACATTAATTGCCAAATAAAAACAAAAGTGCTACGGTAGCCAAATTCCCAAATTTCGCAAACTAAACCCGTACGCCTCCGGCGAGAAATAATCTAAAAGCAACCTCTGCCGCGGCGGCCCGATCCCGTCCCGAGCAGCGGTCAAATTAAGCTTCGGCGGTAAAAGAACCACTTGACGACCGAAAGTTACCGAGCAGTACGTGCAGTGGGCAGGCTTCACAAGTTACGGCCAGGGGCCAGGTCGGTCTGTCCTGCTACACACACGCACGCGATAGAATACTGATTAGCTTTCCCTTCTTTCTCAAGGAAAAAAAATACGCAATTAGCCAGATGTTAGGTCCAAGAGCCACACATCCCTCGATTAACAAATCCACGCTGCGTTTGACTGGATCCATCCATCCGATCCAGTTAAGACTCAGGTTGTGAGGCGTGGCAGGATGCCGCGTGGCAGCAGCGGTAAATCTTTGACGAGCCGTTGACGGCCGCGCCGGCCGGCGAGCGTCGAGGCAGTGGCTGAGTGGTGGCAGGCAAATCTCCAGCTAGCACGGGTTCGCGTGGACGGCCAGGCGTGCCGTCCGCACGACAGGCCGGCCGGCCGACGTGGAGCCAACGCCGTCCAGAGCCTTCGCCCCGCCGCTCCTGGGATGAAGGATGCGGTAAAAGCGACGGCCGCGTCTCCCTCCCACCCCCCGCGTGCGGTGCGGCGCTGGGGGCGATCTTGCCTGCCGTGGCAAAGCAAGGCCCCGTGCGTGGTGCGTGACCGAGGCCGTGACGGCGCGGCGCCGCAATCGTGACAGTGCCAGCCGAGGAAGGAAAAATACAAATCCCGTGGCGCTGGCGCGCACGCGCACGTTGCGTGACGCCCAGGGCTAGTTTTCCCGCTGGTCCGTTTTCTTCTAGACCAACCGGCCCGCGGCCGCGGTTGGTTTTTGTGGATTTGCTTGCAGCTGCAGCTGAGGACGAGAGCGACCTCACGTCGCGGGCGCGGCGCGCGGGGCCGACTTCGAAGCCGTTGGCCGGTGCGGCCGTGCGGGTGGAGCAAAGCGTTGACAAACGCGGCTGTCGGGAGAGGAGCTTCGCGTCCACGCGCCCTGCGGGTGCGGGGGATGGATGATAACACGGACACGGAGGGTGTGACGATGATACGAGGATCGGTGATGATACTGACAAATGCGGAGTTGCGGACCCGTGTTGTTTTTTAAAAAGATCTTTTTTTCTCTCTATTTGGAAATAGCCGTGTGGGGATTGGGGCTGTGCGTGTGACTTGTGAGCGTGACATCCACTGGCTGGACCGTCCGAGCTTAGCGACAACAGGAGGAGTAACTAGTAACACTCACAATACTAGACCCAGTGCCTGCCCCACCAGTGGGCTGATGTGTGAGTGTGACACTGACATCTACGTATGCACGGTCCATTTTGAGTTCGCGTTGTGTTTTGTGGTCCAATAAAATTAGTGCGCGAACGATGCAAGTGCCGTTGTGGCGCTTGCATATACTGCCTACAACTCGACAAAATCGACCACGTATTTCTTTGTTACCAGCTAGATCATGTTTATGTTTCTGTGGTGTAGATAGACCGTCAAGTGAGAATCTGGCAAAGGAAGGAGAACGACGAATAGAGATCCACTAAACACTGAGGCCCCGTTCAGCTTACCTTAATCCGGTTTGTTCGGCTTCTTTTTTTCAACCGGAACAGTATTTTTCTCTTACAATATTTTAGTCAGAAGAGTGTTTTTCAGCTAATTTCAGCCAAGGTTCAGCAAGCCGAACGGGGTCTGAATCTTCTGTTCTCCATCTGTCATAGTATCTCCCTGAGAATACATCCCAACACAAACAAGGGAACAGAGTCATGTCTCACTCTAGCCTAATCCGTCACTAACTAGTCTCATCACTTCAGCGGTTGGTCTGGTCCGGCCAAGTTCCATCACACGCCACACCATGGCAACAACTGGTGCACAAAACACAGCAGGCTTCCGTTATTGACGCTCCGGCATCAATCAGAATTTAGATCACCATCGTCGTCACAAGATTCCGGATTCTCAAGGGGCAGTTGCACTAAACTAATGCTGCCTCGTCAATTCCAGATCAAAGGAGCTTGGTTCCTAAAGCTGACGCCGCAGCAAACGCAAGCAGATCTGCAGATGCGAGTGCCACCACGGCGCTGAATCATAGCCATGGCTGCTTTCGAAACGAACAAAGATCACCAGATGCTCTACGGTGGCAATTAATCCTACGCGATAAGATTAAGAGCGAGCAGTATTTCGAGCAACGTTTGAGTAGAGGACGCTGCTGCGCGAGCACCGCCGCACCGCCACCGGAGTCCGCAGGTTGTTGCGACGCGCAGCATTTTGGCACTATGCACGATTGCAAGTTGGGTTCGGCGACCTGCGGCTGGCCTATGCAATCCAACCCATGCGGCTGGCTGGCCCCGCGCTGGGTTCGGCACGGTGTGCCGCCGCTCGTTCCCAACGCAATTGGCGTACGCAGCGGAGGAACACATGGATCCAATAGTATGTAAAAAATAGAAATGTATAAAATAGTCTTTTGCTTTTGTCTTCCACCTCCACGTAAAATAGCTACTTAGGACGTCCTGGAGCTGTGTCAACTCCACGTTAACTGTCTGTCAACCACATCTTTGGTCTTGTTTAGATTGCAAATTTTTGCAATCTGGACACTGTAGCACGTTTTATTTGTATTTGATAAACTTTGTCCGATCATGGACTAACTAGGCTCAAAAGATTCGTCTCGTAATTTACAACCAAACTGTACAGTTAGTTATTTTTTTACCTACATTTAATGCTCCATACATACATCTAAAAATTGATGTGATGAAGAGAGAGTGAAAAAACTTAGAATTTGGAGGCGATCTAAACAAGGCCTTTGCTTTCCTTCTCGGAAAAGACAGAGTGCGTGGACTGCATCCTTTTTCGGAGCCGCAGTGCATTACTCCTGCGTCATCCACGGACCACGGCACATGCCAAGAAGATTTTTCTATGAAAATTTCCCGTTGCCCTTGCCCAACACACACAAGCACTGCCGACGTTGTGAACCCAGTCACCGCCTCTCCGGTAACTCGTGTGCACTTAGGATGTTGAAACTCCGGGCTTCAAGAGGTCTTTTGATTTTGGGTATGATTGAACTATAGTAAAAAATTTATATTTATTAGATCATATATAGCTTAGTTATAGATTTATTTATATTTAACCAGCATAAACCTCTCTGCCGGCCGGCGGCCACCTGGAGCTGCCCGTCCCCGACCTGCCGCGGCGCCCGCGCAGCTGGAATACCGCGCTGCTCTGCTGCGACCAGCACGGCCTCCAGGACCACGCCGACGGGCCCTTCCGCGTCGTCCTGGTGGGCACGGAGCCCGAGGGGGCCTTCGCTTGCGTCTACTTCTCGTTCGGGCCTGCGGCGTGGAGCGAGCTGGCATACGCAGCGCAACACACGGACCCTGGTGATGTTGGTGGTGGCCGTATCGTCAGGTTGCGCGGTGCCCTCGTCGGGAACGCGCTCTGCTTCCTGTTCCATGACTGGACCAGCATCCTCAAATACGACCTGGCCACGGGAGACATGTATGTGATTCGGCTGCCTCCGGCGCGCGCGTCCTATTCGCGCATGGTGCTCACGACCACGGAGGACGGAGGCCTGAGATTCGCAGGAGTGGTGGGCAACAGACTCCAGGTTAGATTTAATAGCTACAACACACCACTCTATTCTAAAATAAATATTTATCTTTGGATCTTTTTTGTCCAGGAATTATAAGCTTTTCCTTAAACTCATGCCAACTACATGTTCTCTGAACACGTTGGATGGTAAGCCTTTTGTAAGCGGATCCGCGAGCATCTTTTCAGTACTTATGTGCTCAAGACTTATGACATGATCCCAGACTTTATCTTTCACAACATAATACTTTATGTCAATGTGTTTGGCAGCACCACTTAACTTATTGTTGTGAGCATACTGTACTACCGGATTATTATCGTAGTATAACTTAAGTGGTCTATAGATGTCGTCAACTACATTCAAACCGGGTATGAACTTCTTTAGCCAGTTCACCTGCCCCATTGCCTCATAACACACTACAAACTCGGCATACATTGTGGACGATATAGTGACGGTTTGCTTTGAGCTTTTTCATGAAATAGCCCCCCCTGCGAGAGTGAATACATATCCAGACGTGGATTTTCTATCATCTCCCGCATAATCAGAATCTGAATATCCCACTATATGGAGTGAATCAGATCTTCTATACGTCATCATGAGGCCTTTCGTTCCTTGCAAATAACGCAAGACTTTCTTTACTAATTTCCAGTGTTCTGTTCCAGGATTGCTCTAGAATCTGCCAAGTAACCCGGTAACAAATGCCAAGTCAGGGCGCGTACATACTTGAGCATATTACAAACATCCGACAGCTGAAGCATATGGAACCGCTTTCATTTGATCGATCTCATATTGGTTCCTGGGGCATTGAAAATCCCCATATCTGTCGCCCTTAACTATAGGAGCAGGTGAGGGACTATATTTGTGCATACTGAATTTCTTTAAAAAAATTCTATGTATGCCTTTTGTGACAGTCCTAATACCTCTTTACTTCTATCTCGGTGAATCTCGATCCCTAGAACGAACGAAGCTTCACCAAGATCTTTCATATCAAATTTTGAGGACAAAAACTTCTTTGTCTCCAGTAGTAGACTGACATCACTACTAGCAAGTAAGATATCATCCACATATAGGACAAGGAAGATAAACTTCTCATTTTTAAACTTTGCATAAACACAATTATCCTCAACATTCTCTTTAAACCCAAAATTCCTTATTGTCTGATCAAACTTCAAGTATCACTGTCTTGAAGCTTGTTTTAATCCATAAATGGATTTCTTTAGGCGGCATCCCATTCGTTCTTTTCCTTCCATGACAAAACCTTTCGGTTGTGCCATGTAAACATTTTCCTCTAAGTCTCTATTGAGAAATATCGTCTTTACATCCATCTGATGTAATTCTAAATCGTAATGTGCCACTAATGCCATTATAATTATGAAGAAATCCTTACATGAGACTGGAGAAAATGTCTCATTGTAATCAATCCTTTCTCTTTGCATAAAGCCTTTTGCCATAAGTCATACTTTATATCTCTCTATATTCCTTTGAGAGTCAAGTTTTGTTTTGTAGACCCATTTGCAGCCTACTGTTTTCGCTCCTTTAAAAATTATTTTTAAGTCCCAAACTTTATTGGCATTCATAGATTTCATTTCATTTTTCATGGCCTCAAGCCACTTTGATGAATGATCACTTCTCATGGCTTCTTCAAATGAGGTGGGATCATCCTCCATTTAAAATTCCTCAATATTGTATACTTCATAGTCAGCAGGAATAGCTGATCTTCTAACTCTTTGAGATCTTATAGGGGCCTCCACATTTGTCACATCTTCTGTTTGAGGCTGTTGTTGCTCCTCCTCATGTGTGGTAATAGGATCCACATGATCCTAAAGAACAGGTTCCGCATCGTCATTCATTGTTGCCACAGGCAGAATAACAACAGGTGCTGGCACCACAGTGTCTTTCACTGTCGGTGCAGCGACAGCAGGTAGTGAGAAAAATGGCTCATGAATCATCGGAGTGGGCGCATACATCCGCTTCTCTTCAAGGTCAATTTCTCGAGCTACCATGCTCTCCCTCATCATTTCATCCTCTAGGAAGACAACGTGTCTTGTTTCCACAAACTTTATATGTCTGTCTGGACAGTAGAAACGAAAACCTTTTGACTTTTCTGTGTAGCCAATGAAATGTCAACTCACTGTTTTGGGATCTAGCTTCCCAATATTTGGGTTAAATACTTTAGCCTTAGTAGGACTCCCCCACACACGTAAGTGGTTTAGTGATGGTACTCTTCCTGTCCACAACTCATACGGTGTTTTGGGCACCGACTTACTTGGTACTCTATTGAGAATATGAATGGCGGTTTTTAACGCCTCCATCCACAGGCTCAACGGTAAGGTGGAGTAACTTATCATACTACGCACCATATCCATCAGGGTATGATTACGTCTTTCAGCTACTCCATTCTGCTGAGGTTCATCCGGTGTAGAATACTAGGCTACTATGCCATTCTCCTGGAAGAACCTTACAAAAGGTCTAGGAACTTGGCCATATGGGGTATGCTGACCGTAGTACTCCCCCCCACGGTTAGACCTGACTATCTTAATCTTTAAATTGTGTTGGTTTTTAACTTCTGCCTTAAATATATTAAATTTATTCAATGCTTTTGTTCTTTCTTTGATTGGATAAATGTAGCCATAACGGGAGTAATCATCTGTGAATGTTATGAACAAATCAAAACCATCCACACTCTTTACAGGAAATGGATCATAGATGCCTGTGTGAATAATCTGTAAAATTCCTACGCTTCGTTTGACATCTTTCTTAATTTTCTTTACATACTTTTCTTTTATTCATTCTCTACATTGTTCTAAATCTGAGAGCTCTAATGGAGGAAGAATATCATTCTTAACTAATCTTTCTATTCTTCCCTCAAAATATGGCCTAAACGACAGTGCCATAATTTTGACAACGCATCGTGAGCTCTCTTTTGTTTTCTGTTTACATCCATAGACGAGGATACATTCTCATTGTCGTACGCAACGTTCCCATCATCGCATACAACATTCACATTATCACATAGTGATAACAAATAAATCTCATTTTATAAGATAGCAAGACCAACACATGCATTATTAAATATTATCTTACATTTGCCATTTCCAAAATGGCAATCATATTCATCATTGTCCAAGCATGAAACACTAATCAAGTTTCTCTGTAAAGAGGGAACATAAAGTACATCTCTAAGTAAAAGAGTGAAGCCATCAGCAAGCTCTAAATAAAGATCGCCAACAACTTCAACATCTGCTTGGACTCTATTTGCAACTTTAACGTGTCTTTCGCTTCTTTGCGTAGTCCTCGTCGAACAGAATCCCTATAAAGAATTAGCAACATGAACAGTTAAACCTGAGTCAATCCACCAAGTAGATTTCGAATATTGTACATACAGGGATTCATTTATGAACGTAATAATGTTCTCACCTTTCTTTGCCATGATCATCTTTAAGTAATCAGGACAATCTTTCTAATGTCCCATCGTCTTGTAATAGAGACACTGGTCTCTCTACTGTGAACTTGTTTTGCTGAGACTGATGCAGTATGGGACCCTTTCCCTTTGGCTTTAAGGTGGAGTTAGCATTATTATTCTTTTTCTTGTTGTCTTTCACATAATTGATAGTGCCACCATTGGCAGCTTTCATTCTCTCCTCCTCTTGCACACACATAGCCATGAGCCTCTCTATGTCCCATTTCTCGGGCTGTATGTTGTAGTTGACAACAAAAGTGTCAAACTCTTTTGGCAAGGAAGCAAAAATCAGATGGATAAGGAACTCTTTCTTGAGAGCCAGATTTATTGGTTTTAGCTTGGATGCCAAATTGCTCATCCTTAGTATGTGCTCTCCTATGCCACCATTACCTGAGTACCTCTCTATCACCAGCTGCTTTATCAGCTGGGTAGCACATGTCTTTGAAGAGCCAGTGAACTGACTCTTTATTCTTTTAAGATACTCGGTGACGATGTCACACTCTGGGATTGAGCCCACAATTGCATGCTTAATTGTGTTCTTTATCACAACCATACATTTCTTGTTGGCAGTGACCCACTTCCTATGCTCAAGGTCATAGGACATTCTTTGGGATGCAAAATCCCTCTCTCTAGTTGCCCAAGCGGTATTAGCCTCGTTTGTCTCCCTCACCGGTGCCACAGGCTCAGTGGGACACGGTGATGTGACTACCCAGTCCACCTCAACCAAGATGAAGGCCAGGTCAATCTTTTTCTTCCACTCTGTGTAGTTTTCACCTTTGAGAGTGGGGATCTCTTTGATACAACCCATCAAGTTGTATCCGCCTGAAAACACAATTCATATAGAGTGAGAACATAAACATAATAATAACAATTGCATGCCTTAGTTCCAACATTGGTCAAAATTAAAATATACAATTGTCCTCTACACTAATTCTACATCACCGTTGGACAGAAATAGAATTAATGCATGACAAAACTTATCATAATATTGCCATTAATCAATGTTGGTCAGAATAACAACAATATTATAATAAGCTAAAAACATATCCATTTTTCAAAATTAAATTCTCCCATTGGTTCGAATTTAATAATGAAAATAACAACTTTAAAATACGCAGCGTAAAATAAATCTCAATTTAGTGAATTTTACCCACAGGAAAATTCTCTTTTCTATTTTTTTAAGCCATTTATTCATTTTTTAGGAAATAAATATTTACTAGAAAAAGAAAAAAGAAAAACTGATTCATTTTAGCACTGTTCATTCGGCCCAGCTGGCAAAACGGCTCGGCCCAACTCCCTTGACGCGCGCGCTGTGCCTCCCAGGCCACAACCTGGGCCTGGGCCGACAAAGCTGCCCGCCCGCGTGCTCTTGCCTGAGCCGATCGCTGGCCCGATCACGCTCGTCCGTTCATCCAGCATCGGATGGTCGTGCGTCTACTTCGGGATATCAAAACCCCCCGTCGGCCGCCGTTCCCAAACCCTAATCATCATTTTCTTCTTTGCTCTCTCTCTCTCTCTCTCTCTTCGCCACTCTCCTCCTCGCAGCGCAGCCGCAGTCCGAGCGAGTCAAGCGGGCAAAACGGTGGAGCGATGGCACCGTCGCCGGCCCCCTTACCGGCGTGCGCGCTCCCTAGTGGGTGAGCGCGCCGCCATCGAGCGGCCTGGCCATGGCGCCCCTTTGGCCGAAGCCCGACGAACAGCGGACCTTGGATCAGCCTTCTTCTCCCCGCGCACCGACGAGGCAGCAATGCTACGTAGCGGTGAGGTAGGTCTCCCCTTCCCCAACATCCCCCTCTGATTTGCCTTCTTTCTTTTGTTCTTCTTGGATTCAACCGATTGGGGATCTAGGGTTAGGGTTTCTTTTCTTGTTAGGGTTTTACTGTTTATCTTCTCCATGAAGTCTTCACAGGTTTAGGGTTCGGCTCTCATCTTCTTAAGGCCGAAACCCTCTTCATCTTTTTCCTTTCCTTAACCCAGTTAGGGTTGAGGTTCAACCGAACCCTTTGTCTTCTTAGATCCAAAACGGATCTAACCTTTCTCTCTTTTCTAACACCTCTGCCGAGATCTACACCTAGTGGACCAGCTCTGATACCATTGTTGAAGCTATAGGATCACTAGGATCATAGATCTAGTCGGTAGAGTGATTCTATTTGAGATAAAAGATGCAGTACATCCTAATATATGTAGAACTAGAGAGACAGAGAGGGAAGGGAGAAGGTGTTGAACCTGACACTACAGAGGGGGGGTTCAGAGGATGCCATCATGTTCATCGATGTAGTCTGTGCATGGGCAACGGCGGTCGATGAAGAGGGGCGGTGAAGACGTCGACATCGATGGAGCGGGCAGCGCGACTGGTGGCTTCCCGTCATTGGCTGCGCCCCTCTCTAGATCGGGTTAGGGTTTTGGGGTCAGTGGGGAGCTCGGCTCAGGTGAACCTCGTGATAAGAGCCGCCGGCCCCACCTCTTTTTATAGCACAGTGTGACAGGGGGCCTCCAGCCATGGTGAGCTAGGTGCCCCCGATCATGGCGTGAATCAAAGGCCCAACTGGGCCGTTGGGTCCAGTTAGGATTAGAGATCAATCTAACAGGGCCAAGTGCGGATGCATAAAGTGCATAGTCCCTCCTAAATCAAGAAGGGATTTGTGGGGTTTGTGGTAGGGTCACTCTCAGGGATCCATGAATTTGCTGCTAGTTTCTTTTGCTGTCCTCCATGATTTGAACGTTGTGAGGATGGACGAAATATTAAATACTAGAATTAATCATGTTGCTTCCTTGATCTGGATGTCTCAAGTAGTAGTTTGTTAGCAACTGATGTATAATGATGCTATAGTGCCTAGGGAGTCGATCAGTTGTGTTATTTCCACTAGCATAGTCCTCTAAGTGTACCATTGTATTAAATCCAGCAAACATGTACCTAAATATTCGTCGTCACGATTTGTGTGCCGATAACTTTGACTCGATTTATAGAAAAAATACGTGCAATATTTTTATCTCCAAATAAATTTATTAAAAAACTGGATTCAAATATCTATCCAATGATACTAATTATGTATCATAAATATTAATATTTTTTAATATATATTTAGTCAAAGTTGTTTCTCAGGAAGCAAAAACGATAGACATCTAGGGTCGGAGAGAGTATGCAATATTATGGAATGGCAAGTGGCAGCCGTGTTGCAAAAACCCATGGGATGTCTTGACTTCTCTAAGTGATTGCATGCGTCTGTCTAGTGTCTGTGTCGGGTTCATAAACCCGGGGTCCTTCATGGACCTGCTTCCCAGCAAAAGCTCTGCCCGGCAAACAACGTTGCGAACGACGCGTAACTCCTGGGCCGGCCCAAAAACCAGAAGGCCCAGCCAAGGAAAGGACGATGCTCGCTTCGACTCTAGCCTACCTCTCTGACCGGAAGGTCTAGCCAAGAAGGAATGGCGCTCGCTTCTGACTCTAGCCCGCCTCTCCGACCGAAAGGCCTGGCCAAGGGAAGGACAACGCTCGCTTCCAACTCTAGCCCGCCTCTCCGATCAGAAGGCCTGGCCAAGGAGGAACAACGCTCGCCTCTGACTTTGGCCTGCCTCTCCAACCGACGATCACTTCTGACTCTGGCCCGCCTCTCCGAGCAGAAGGCCTGGCCAAAGAGGAACGACGCTTGCTCCTGACTCTGACCCGTGTCTTCGACCGGGGATACACCGAACCTCTGCTTATAGCTCTTCTCCGAGTGGCACAGTTGGAGCCAACTGGGACCAACCGATTGGGGACGCCCACCCTGTGAGGACCCAGGAAATGGGCGAAGCAAGTAAGGCAGGGCGCTCAAGTCAAACCACAATACCAAGGACCGTACCCTGTGCACCTGCAACACAGTACCGACAGGGCATGTCAGAAGGGTGCCCTGCCACCTTCTAGGCATATTAGAACCCAAGCAGTGTTGTGGGCGCCGACGTTTGCCCTAAACTATTGTGGGCGCCCTCAACTCCCATACCAGGCAAACACGGTAAAACCTCCCACATGCCTCTGGGCTTCAATAGTGTTGTGGGCATCATCATTTGCCATACATGGTGAATACGGTAAAACCTTCCACATGCGTCTGACATCAACAGTGTTGTGGCGCCTACAATCATCTTGTACCCAATGGCATGGGCAACAAGACTTAGTAGCATACGTACACTCTCCCTCTCTCACTTGTAAGGCCATCCCCTTCATCAATAAAAGGGGATGTGCTCTCTCCCAATAGGGACGACTCTCAGACGACGATTCGAACACATACACTCGATACGATCAAGATGATTCGAACAACCAAGGATTCCAATGGAGCACACACTCAAATACTTAGCACACGTAGGAGCTCCCATCTCTCTCGGCCCTTCGGTCTAGAGTTTGACCAGGCCTCTCGCACCCTCCATCTTACTCCCTCTCGTTTGTAACCCCATAGCAAACTTCGCCCTCTCTCTAGTTGCCCAAGCGGTATTAGCCTCGTTTGTCTCCCTCACCGGTGCCACAGGCTCAGTGGGACACGGTGATGTGACTACCCAGTCCACCTCAACCAAGATGAAGGCCAGGTCAATCTTTTTCTTCCACTCTGTGTAGTTTTCACCTTTGAGAGTGGGGATCTCTTTGATACAACCCATCAAGTTGTATCCGCCTGAAAACACAATTCATATAGAGTGAGAACATAAACATAATAATAACAATTGCATGCCTTAGTTCCAACATTGGTCAAAATTAAAATATACAATTGTCCTCTACACTAATTCTACATCACCGTTGGACAGAAATAGAATTAATGCATGACAAAACTTATCATAATATTGCCATTAATCAATGTTGGTCAGAATAACAACAATATTATAATAAGCTAAAAACATATCCATTTTTCAAAATTAAATTCTCCCATTGGTTCGAATTTAATAATGAAAATAACAACTTTAAAATACGCAGCGTAAAATAAATCTCAATTTAGTGAATTTTACCCACAGGAAAATTCTCTTTTCTATTTTTTTAAGCCATTTATTCATTTTTAGGAAATAAATATTTACTAGAAAAAGAAAAAAGAAAAACTGATTCATTTTAGCACTGTTCATTCGGCCCAGCTGGCAAAACGGCTCGGCCCAACTCCCTTGACGCGCGCGCTGTGCCTCCCAGGCCACAACCTGGGCCTGGGCCGACAAAGCTGCCCGCCCGCGTGCTCTTGCCTGAGCCGATCGCTGGCCCGATCACGCTCGTCCGTTCATCCAGCATCGGATGGTCGTGCGTCTACTTCGGGATATCAAAACCCCCCGTCGGCCGCCGTTCCCAAACCCTAATCATCATTTTCTTCTTTGCTCTCTCTCTCTCTCTCTCTCTTCGCCACTCTCCTCCTCGCAGCGCAGCCGCAGTCCGAGCGAGTCAAGCGGGCAAAACGGTGGAGCGATGGCACCGTCGCCGGCCCCCTTACCGGCGTGCGCGCTCCCTAGTGGGTGAGCGCGCCGCCATCGAGCGGCCTGGCCATGGCGCCCCTTTGGCCGAAGCCCGACGAACAGCGACCTTGGATCAGCCTTCTTCTCCCCGCGCACCGACGAGGCAGCAATGCTACGTAGCGGTGAGGTAGGTCTCCCCTTCCCCAACATCCCCCTCTGATTTGCTTCTTTCTTTTGTTCTTCTTGGATTCAACCGATTGGGGATCTAGGGTTAGGGTTTCTTTTCTTGTTAGGGTTTTACTGTTTATCTTCTCCATGAAGTCTTCACAGGTTTAGGGTTCGGCTCTCATCTTCTTAAGGCCGAAACCCTCTTCATCTTTTCCTTTCCTTAACCCAGTTAGGGTTGAGGTTCAACCGAACCCTTTGTCTTCTTAGATCCAAAACGGATCTAACCTTTCTCTCTTTTCTAACACCTCTGCCGAGATCTACACCTAGTGGACCAGCTCTGATACCATTGTTGAAGCTATAGGATCACTAGGATCATAGATCTAGTCGGTAGAGTGATTCTATTTGAGATAAAAGATGCAGTACATCCTAATATATGTAGAACTAGAGAGACAGAGAGGGAAGGGAGAAGGTGTTGAACCTGACACTACAGAGGGGGGTTCAGAGGATGCCATCATGTTCATCGATGTAGTCTGTGCATGGGCAACGGCGGTCGATGAAGAGGGCGGTGAAGACGTCGACATCGATGGAGCGGGCAGCGCGACTGGTGGCTTCCCGTCATTGGCTGCGCCCCTCTCTAGATCGGGTTAGGGTTTTGGGGTCAGTGGGGAGCTCGGCTCAGGTGAACCTCGTGATAAGAGCCGCCGGCCCCCACCTCTTTTTATAGCACAGTGTGACAGGGGGCCTCCAGCCATGGTGAGCTAGGTGCCCCCGATCATGGCGTGAATCAAAGGCCCAACTGGGCCGTTGGGTCCAGTTAGGATTAGAGATCAATCTAACAGGGCCAAGTGCGGATGCATAAAGTGCATAGTCCCTCCTAAATCAAGAAGGGATTTGTGGGGTTTGTGGTAGGGTCACTCTCAGGGATCCATGAATTTGCTGCTAGTTTCTTTTGCTGTCCTCCATGATTTGAACGTTGTGAGGATGGACGAAATATTAAATACTAGAATTAATCATGTTGCTTCCTTGATCTGGATGTCTCAAGTAGTAGTTTGTTAGCAACTGATGTATAATGATGCTATAGTGCCTAGGGAGTCGATCAGTTGTGTTATTTCCACTAGCATAGTCCTCTAAGTGTACCATTGTATTAAATCCAGCAAACATGTACCTAAATATTCGTCGTCACGATTTGTGTGCCGATAACTTTGACTCGATTTATAGAAAAAATACGTGCAATATTTTTATCTCCAAATAAATTTATTAAAAAACTGGATTCAAATATCTATCCAATGATACTAATTATGTATCATAAATATTAATATTTTTTAATATATATTTAGTCAAAGTTGTTTCTCAGGAAGCAAAAACGATAGACATCTAGGGTCGGAGAGAGTATGCAATATTATGGAATGGCAAGTGGCAGCCGTGTTGCAAAAACCCATGGGATGTCTTGACTTCTCTAAGTGATTGCATGCGTCTGTCTAGTGTCTGTGTCGGGTTCATAAACCCGGGGTCCTTCATGGACCTGCTTCCCAGCAAAAGCTCTGCCCGGCAAACAACGTTGCGAACGACGCGTAACTCCTGGGCCGGCCCAAAAACCAGAAGGCCCAGCCAAGGAAAGGACGATGCTCGCTTCGACTCTAGCCTACCTCTCTGACCGGAAGGTCTAGCCAAGAAGGAATGGCGCTCGCTTCTGACTCTAGCCCGCCTCTCCGACCGAAAGGCCTGGCCAAGGGAAGGACAACGCTCGCTTCCAACTCTAGCCCGCCTCTCCGATCAGAAGGCCTGGCCAAGGAGGAACAACGCTCGCCTCTGACTTTGGCCTGCCTCTCCAACCGACGATCACTTCTGACTCTGGCCCGCCTCTCCGAGCAGAAGGCCTGGCCAAAGAGGAACGACGCTTGCTCCTGACTCTGACCCGTGTCTTCGACCGGGGATACACCGAACCTCTGCTTATAGCTCTTCTCCGAGTGGCACAGTTGGAGCCAACTGGGACCAACCGATTGGGGACGCCCACCCTGTGAGGACCCAGGAAATGGGCGAAGCAAGTAAGGCAGGGCGCTCAAGTCAAACCACAATACCAAGGACCGTACCCTGTGCACCTGCAACACAGTACCGACAGGGCATGTCAGAAGGGTGCCCTGCCACCTTCTAGGCATATTAGAACCCAAGCAGTGTTGTGGGCGCCGACGTTTGCCCTAAACTATTGTGGGCGCCCTCAACTCCCATACCAGGCAAACACGGTAAAACCTCCCACATGCCTCTGGGCTTCAATAGTGTTGTGGGCATCATCATTTGCCATACATGGTGAATACGGTAAAACCTTCCACATGCGTCTGACATCAACAGTGTTGTGGCGCCTACAATCATCTTGTACCCAATGGCATGGGCAACAAGACTTAGTAGCATACGTACACTCTCCCTCTCTCACTTGTAAGGCCATCCCCTTCATCAATAAAAGGGGATGTGCTCTCTCCCAATAGGGACGACTCTCAGACGACGATTCGAACACATACACTCGATACGATCAAGATGATTCGAACAACCAAGGATTCCAATGGAGCACACACTCAAATACTTAGCACACGTAGGAGCTCCCATCTCTCTCGGCCCTTCGGTCTAGAGTTTGACCAGGCCTCTCGCACCCTCCATCTTACTCCCTCTCGTTTGTAACCCCATAGCAAACTTCGAGCACCTGGGCTCAGGAATAAAGTCACCGACTGACTCAAACTAGACGTATGGCACGTTGCCTGAACCAGTATAAACCCTATGTCATTGAGTGCTAGGCCGTATCCGATCACAACGTATGGCAAAACGACATATATTTACAAGTTGGTCACTTTCTGCACCGATAGTTGGCGCCGTCCGTGGGGATGACGCCGTACGTTCACGCTTTTGGTCATTGGATGGCCCACCTTTTCGCCATCTTCGGCATGGTGGGCTCAAGCGATACGACTCGCTTTGGCTCGCTGGAGTTTCCGCACTCCCACCTGTTGGGATGTGGGTTCCGCCCATCATCGAGCCATCCTAGGCCTTCCTCTTTGGAAGCCTGGACTTTATCGCCGACCGGCTCGGCGTGCTTCGCCTTCGCGAGAAGGCGCTTGTTCCGGCGCCTATCAGAGGGGTGCCCTCCTCTAGCTCTGGGCCACTTGACAACCTCAACGATGAGGCGCCTGCGCTTCGCTCTAAGCCTACGCTAGGCTCAAACCCCACTGTGAGTAATGTACATATTGTTATTTACTATTTTCAGCCGATTCTCTAAAGGGACCCCGTTCTCACTGCCGCGACCGTCATGCGACTGGTTCCCCTATGGCCTCGCATCCCCTATGGACGCGTACGCATGGGGGCTCCAAAAGATGCTGGCATTGCCCCCTCTCACATCCGAATTTGCGGGGATGGCGGACTATGCTCCTGCCTCTTTTCACGACCTCATGGATGACGATGTTGAGAGCGATGGCTCCAGCATCGGTGATGTCGTGGCACCTAGACACCCTCTATCCTGCGAGTGCGCTATGGCAGACGCTCTGGGATAGCCGCCGGTGGTGGTGGAATCTCTACAGACCCACACCCCTCCAAACCCTTGGGCGGAGGCCCTCGCATGTGCATGGGAGCACAGTGAGCTACGACAAAGGCGGCAGAACCAGCCACCTCCTGCGCCGACGCGCTCGGCACAACATGTTTGAAAGCTCTAGTTTGGTTTTGGTGAATTGATGAACCCCTAAGTGCTAACCTAGTTTATCAAAAGTGATTATGAGATAGGTAGCACTAGTCCAAGTGGTGGAGCAAATGAAGATCATGACATAATGATGGTGATGCCATGGTAATGATCAAGTGCTTGGACTTGAAAAGAAGAAAGAGAAAAACAAAAGGCTCAAGACAAAAGTATAAATGGTAGGAGCCATTTTGTTTCGGTGATCAAGACACTTAGTGAGTGTGATCACATTTAGGTTCGATAGTCCGATGGTGCCACCGGTGCCCTATATAGAAAAGATGGAGGTCACTATAAGTGATCGGACGCTGGTCTCGGTTGGACCAGCATGTCCGGTCAGTGGCAGTTGAGGGCGCGCTGTTTCGGTCTCATGACCAGACGCTGGCGCAAAAACTGATCGGACGCTCAGGGCCTGTGTCCGGTTAGTCTGATGTATGATGATGTTGAGTGACCAGACGCTGGGTGTGTCCGGTCGAGCATGACCAGATGCGTTCGGTCATGATTTCTCGCTTCTAGATGCTTACTCGAAACGACCGGACGCTGAGATCCAGCATCCGGTCACTTCGCAGCAGCGCGTCCGGTCATCACTTAACTGTTGGGATCAGGCGCTCTATATTTAAAGAGAAGGGACATGTGGCGTGCATCGCACGACTAGACACTGGGGTCCTGCGTCCGATCGATATGACCGGAGCGTCCGATCGCCCCGTGTTTAGTGCAGTGAGTAGCCCAATGGCTCTATTTCGTGGGGGCTTCTATTTAAGCTCCATGGCCGGCTCAAGCTCACTCTCTTGGCCATTTGCATTGACATAGCAACCTTGTGAGCTTAGCCAAAGCTCTCACACTCATCTCTATCATTGATTCGTCATCTTTGTGAGATTGGGAGAGAATCTAAGTGCATTGCTTGAGTGATTGCATCTAGAGGCACTTGGTGTTCGTGTTTTTGCTGTATGATTCACTTGTTGCTCTTGGTGGTTGCCACCACCTAGATGGCTTGGAGCAGCAGAGGAGGATTGGCATGAGTTGGTGATTGTTCGTAGCCATCTCCGGTGATTGTGAGGGGATTTGTACCTTCCCTAGCGAAGCGCCGAAAGGTAACTCTAGTGGATTGCTCATGTCATTGAGATACCTCACTTGTGGGTAGGTTCTTGCGGTGTCCAATTGTGTGCACGAGGTTCATGCAACACCTCTTAGCCGCTGAACCACCAAGTGTTGGTCGACATAACGGGGACGTAGCGTGTTGGCAAGCACGTGAACCTCGGGAGAAAATTAGTTGTCTCTTGCCCTTTGGCATTCTCCCGGTGATTGATAAATTATTCATCTTGTGATTGGTTCACTCCTCTATGCGGCAGTATAATCACCTCACTTACTCATTTACATTCCCGCAAACTAGCTATATCAAGCTCTTTAGTGTAGCTAGAATTGAGAGCTTGCTTTGTGAATTAAGTTCATCTAGTAGAGCTCTTTAGTGTAGCAATTGTGAGAGCTCTTGGTGAGTAGTGACCTAGTGGATTGTGTGCCTAGTGATCATAACAACTAGAATTATTTGATAGGTGGCTTGTAACCCTTGTAGAGCTAGAGCAAGTTTTCATTTCGCTATTTGTTATACTAATCAAATTGCTATAGTTGATTTGTAGATTCTAAATAGGCTATTCACCCTCCTCTAGCCATATTAGGACCTTTCAACGTTGCGCCCCGCGCGCGTAACCCAGCTTGCGACGCCTGGGGTCACGCTCGCCAGGTCCAGCGCAACATCATCGATGGGGGGAACGATCCCCCATAGTTCGCTTGGGCTAGCCAAAACATCGCCGTGGCGGCGATGCTTCTCCGTGGCCTTCCCAAGCCCGTCGACCCATAGGAACAAGTGATCCACTGGAACCTCCGGGCACTGCTGGAGATCGCCGCCATTCAACAGGCGGAAAGCTCTGTGTCGCCCCACCGATTCGCAGCCTCTTTCCCTACCAGGGGAACGGGGGCGCACCAGTCCAACCGCTCCATCCTCTCACCACTGTGGTCATCGGGCATGGAATAGGAAGGCGCAGCTGTGCCATGGCCTGACCTGGTGCTCGCTCCACACCGGCCACCTATGCGCGAACGCCTCGAGCTGACCCGAGATGCTCGCAGCATCATCAGCAACTAGCGTCGGGCCCGGCATGATGATGACGATGACGTCCATCGAGCGGCGGTGAGAGTAGGCAACACGGGCTCTGGCCGAACCATCAAAGGGACCGGTGAAGCGCACCCCAGGTGTGGTCACCGACCCAACGACCAAAGTCCTAGCTCGGATGGCCTAGGACCACGAGCCTTTGGTCGGTGCATCCAGAGAGTGCCCTTCCAACAGCGCTTCCGATCGCCTACCAACAACGCCAAGTATATCGGGGAAATGAATCCAGGTATATGGTTTGAAGACTTTCGGCTCGCCTACTGAGCTAGAGGAGTGGATGATGACCACTTCATCATTCAGTACCTCCCCATCTGCGTGGGGGAACATGTTCGAGCATGGCTCGAATTCCTCTCGGATGACAATGTCTGTGACTAGGCGGACCTCAAGAGGGTCTTCATCGAGAACATCCAGGGGACCTATGTCCGCCCTGGAAACTCCTAGGACCTCAAGAGCTGCCAGCAGGAACCCAACGAGTCCCTACGGGACTCATCCATAGGCTCTCGAAGCGCTGCAACTCCCTTCCTGATGTCGTCGACGTGGATGTCATCAGTGCATTCCTCTCCATGATGACCTGTGAGTCCTTGATCTATAAGCTTGGCTGCCTAAAGCCCTGGACCACCCGTGACCTGCTCGACGTCGCTATGAACCATGCCTCCGATGAGGAGGTGGTCAGAGTGGTCTTCAACGGAGGCTAGGACAAGGGCAAGGCCAAGCACGAGGATCAAGACAAGGGCCCCTCCACATAGAGCGGTAAAAAGAATAAGAAGGATCGGCGCTGGCTGGCCAACTCCGTGTTGGTCGCCGTGGCTAATCGTGTGGGCAAGCAGCCCCAGCAGGGCCAGCCTAACCACTTTGACAAGCTCATGGATAGCCCATGCCCCAGCAATGGATTGCAGAGGTCCCAACGATCCTTTGAAGCCCGAGAACGACCACAAACCGATCCACAGGGTTCACACCCTTCTTCCTGGCCTACGGAGCTAAAGCAGTGCTGCCCTCCGACATCGATCATGGTGCCCCAAGAGTGAAGGCATTCGACCGTGACTGAGCCATGGAGGCTCAACAAGACGCAGTCGACCTGCTTGAGAAGGCCCATGAGACGACCATCATCTGCTCTGCTCCCTACCAGTAGACTCTCCATAGGTACCACGAGAGGAAAAATCAGAGGAGGAACCCTCGAGGTCGGAGACCTCATGCTTCGAAGGACTCAATCAACCAAGGAGAAGCCCAAACTCTCTCCACCTTGGGAAGGACCCTATACGGTGACCGAAGTGATCCGACTGGGTGCCTACCGACTGAAGGACGACAACGGCGATGTTCTCATCAACACTTGGAACATCGAACAGTTACGTTGTTTCTTCCCCTAAAAATTCGGTCTTACCGCTTTCATTCATTCAACGTTTCCTCCTACAAAGCACCCTGGCACGAACACTTTTGGCCTAGGTTGCTCAGGGGCTCCACAAGGGTGCGATACCACCTCTTTTTTACTATCTTATGGTAAATACTTTTCTACCCGAACAAAAGGGTAGTCCGTTCCTTTAATTACCTTACGTAACTTTGCTTTTAACATTCTGACCGATCGCACCCCACCACTACCTATGGTTATGAGCAGTTGAGCCTCGTGGGCCACACCTAAGCTCTTAAGGTTGCAGCCTATGGGACAAACAGATAGGTGCAAAAAAGAAAGAATAAAAAACTAAGCTATGCTAGGGTAAAAATAAGGAATGGATGGGACAAATTTCCTTGAACGAACTGATTCATCACAAAATGAAATTGTTGTTTTCATTAATACACAAACATTCACATAAGGGACTGCCCCATGAACTTATCCCTTACACAAATTACTTGTTTCCACTTTTACATGCTATTGTGACTACCCGACAGCATCGGCTATCGGCGCGACCGGTGAAGGTAGGGGCTGCTCGTCCTCCGGATCGACGGCGTTCGTTTCCAACCCAGGCTCTGCCCCATCCATAGGCTAGATGACATCTTCTACACGTGCACCTTCACCTATGTTCACAAGGCGAGCCTCCATCACCCATTGCGCGGAGACTTGATCTGCCACCAACTATGCGTGTGGCAGCAAGCTCTCCCCGAGCGCATGGATGGTGTCCAAGCTCCAACCATCGGCGTACCCGCTGCACATGGTAGCAAAGTCCATGTCCGGGTGGTGAGTCGCCACCGAAATCAGCACCCCCGACGTCCCATAGAACATCCCATCAGTGATGTGGGCCCGAACTTCATCCGGGACCTTCGCCAGTCGGATGGCGGGTGTTCTGGTGCTCGACGTCGACCCGAAGACCTCTGAGACAACAACTTGGGTGACATTGTGCATCTGCTCAAGTTCCCCCCTGAGAGCACATCGCTCTTCAAGGGACTTGGCCAGCGCCTCCGCGCTATGACCAATCGTCACCTTGGCCGCCTCTAGGTCCTACTCAAGCGACCCAACCTTTCCGCCCAGCTCTGGAAGAAGGATGACAAGCTCAGATGCAAGCTAAAGGAAGAAACCAAGACATCAACCAAAAACCAAATAGGTACATATCGAGGTGGGTGTTCTCAAGGATGGAGAGTCCTTCCTCCTGCCGAGCCACCTGCTCACGCAACCGGACGTTCAACTCCTCTGTCCCAAGCACCCGGCCCTAGAGCACGAGCACTTCTCGGTCGACCTCCGATCGGGCCTTCCGCTCTGACTCCAGGACCTCCAGGGAACTCTAGAGCACCGCCTCGATCTTCGCTAGGGACTTCTGCAGCATCGCCTCGGTCCTCACCTGGCGGACCTTCGCCACATCAAGGCCACACTCGGTGGCGATCGCCCGATCTGCCATAAGCAGTTCCATCGCCCGAACCTCGATCACCTCCGTCGCTAGGTCTAGGGACTCATGATGGGTGGCCTCCAGCTGGTGCTCAAGCTCGGCGACCCATTGTGACATCGCGGCCTCCCAGGCATGCTCCTAGAGGAAACGAGAATTGCAGCTCGACATCTCCTCTAGACCCTGCAAAACGAGAAGCAAGCATGCTAAAGCAACCGATGAAAGACCAAGGAGTCAAGGATGAACGCAGAAAACTCACCTCTATGACACGGGGTAGGTTGACCATGACTGCCTACAAGACAACCTTGACCCGCTCTAGGGCCTCCTCCAGCTTCACCCTAGTTTGGGCGAGATCAGACTCCATGGCGAGCCCTCTCCCCCCAAGCACGTCCCAGAGCTGCACCTCCTGCTCATCCTAAAGGATGAACCAAACCTTCCTTAGGTCCTTGGGGCAGGGCCATACCAGGTCGGTGGTCGCCCCTAGCTCGCTGGAAGGCACAGCCGACGACCGAACCACCGCCAGCTCCTGCGACGGCACCAGCGGCTCCACCCTGTCACCTGCTTTGCCATCGGAGGGGACCTCTACTACCTCGATTTCATGGCCTGTCGGCAGACATTCCGCCTACAGCCTGGCCACGTCTCTCCCCAACACCTCTAGCTCTGGTTGGGAGGGTGGGCTATGTAGCCCTACAACTAGCGAGGCAGGGAGCCCGGTCTCCCTCCCCTCTTCCGCCACAGCCAGTGCGGGAGGGATCATGAGGGTCACCTCCGACCTAGCCTCCATCGCCGCTGGGATCACCACCATCACCTCCGCCACTACCGCCGTACTTGCGACCGGCCAGGGGGGCGCAGCCCCCAGAGGGGAAGGTCGCACCGCCGCCTCTTGCTCTCCCCGCCTTGAGTGCTTGGAGCAGGTGGTGACAAGGCCGGCGATGCCTCCGAAGAGCGCGACGACCGCATCCGCTTCGCCTCCCGCTCGCCGATGGCGTCTGAGCTGGCAGCGTGCTTCCTTGGCATAGGAACATCACCGCGCCTCTCCACATCCCACGTGTCGCTGGTAGACATGGCCGCAGGCTCATGGTGCTCCACCGAGGTCACGACGACCTCTCGGTCCCCCTCATCCTCAGAGGAGATCACGTCGTCACCCATCTCCATGGGATCCTCTGACTCAAGCTCCGCCTTGACGTCGCTCCTGTTCTTCCTGGCCCGCACGCACCGGGTGATCTCCATCTCCTTTTCGTGTCTCCTCCGAGCCTTCTCAGCTCTCTTCTTCTTCTTGGCGTCCACCGCCTCCTTCAGGGTAGCTTGCCGGGCCATGCCTTCTGGACCCTTTGGATGATGTGGCCAGGACTTGTAACGTTCGAGTCCCTACGAAATGGATGACCTGAAGTCAAGATTATAGGAGAGCAGAATCGAAAGGGACATGAAGTAAGGAGAGGAGAACATACCAGGTTGGACAGCTTTGAAGCGTGAAGAGCTCTGGGCTTTCCATCGAGGGACTCTTTGGGCCTCAGCTGCAGCACCCGGTCGCCGGCTCTAGACTTCGTCCTTTGCTAACTCCTCTAGTGACGCGCGGTCGAGGTTCATCGGGCCGGTGTACATCCACATCGGTGCGTCCTCTCTGCCAGCGGGTCGACTCGACGGTGGAAGAGGTGTGGAACACCCATAGCCCATCGAGGCCCTGCTGCACTAGCTTCTGGAGCTCCCCTCCAATGACCTCCAGCTTGTTCTGCCGGCTAGAAGGGCCCCATGACTAGTTGTCCCGCATATTTGGCCTTCTACCGGTGAATGGCGGGAATGGCGCCTCCGCCGGGTTCCTGATGTAGAACCACTCCTCATGCCACCCTTGGTTGGAGTTGTAGGGGGAGTACATGGGGTAGGCGCCCAACGCGCTCGGTTTCTTCTGCAGCGCGAAGCCCTCCACCGGCGGATCCAGAGTGGCTTCCCCTCCGACAAAGCTCGCCCAGAGAAGATCCACCAGAAGAAGTCCACGTACGGCTCCATCCCAAGGAAGGCCTCGCACACGGTAATGAAGCTAGCGATATGCAGCACCCTAGTCGGGTTGAGGTGCTACAGCTCCAGGCCCCACTCATTAAGGAGACCGTGCAGGAACCAGTGCACGGGGTATCCTAACCCACGCTCATGGTTGGCGAGGAAGGAGATGACCTCGCTGGCCTGAGGTCGCGAGAATTCCTCCCCTGTAGGAGCCCTCTAGTGCGCCACCTCCTTCAGCGGTTGCACCCCCTTCTCGGCGAAGGCGGCCAGCACCAACTCGCTCACACAAGATGACCTCTAGCTCGACATTGCACTCTGGATTCATGAATGAATCTGTGAGTTTCTCCTCTCCCTTGCTCTACCCTTTTTTCTCCTAGGAACCACCATGGCACACGAACGCTCTTGGCAAGAAGGAAGAAGGAGGTGTCGATATGGAACCCACGGGATACCCCACAAAGAAGGGAGAAGACCTAGCCCAACTAGGATTCTTTCTATGTAATCTTAGTAGTAGTAGTATTATTCTGTAATCCTACTAGTAACTCTCTTTGTAAATCGACTAGGACTCTGGCCTCCTGACTATATAAAGGAGGGCGGAGTTCCTGGAGAAGAGAGAACATAACTGAACACTTTACAATCAATCTAACGCAAAGGCTAACGCCGACGGGACGTAGGGCTATTACTCGATCACGGTCGAGGGCTCGAACTAGGATAAATCGACTGTCTCTTGCATTTACCGTCGAGTTCTGCATATGCTGAAGCCCGAACATACTGCCTCGGGTACCCCTGTGGTAGGCTATCGGTGGTGAAACATCGATAGCTGGCGCGCCAGGTAGGGGCTTTTGGTGAATTTGCATCCGAGAGCTCGACGGACCTCAACAACATGATTTTCTCGATGGGATCAACCTTCATCTTCGGTTCATGGATCTACGAGGCAGATGACAACGGCAAGCTTCAAGGTCGTCTCCTCGAAGATTCGGATCACCATGAAAACCTTTCTATTTCGGCGACTACGACAGATCAAATCGCTGGAAGATTTGCGCAGCTCGTGATATCTGATCCAGCTCAGATTTCGTGGATTTTTGCATCCAACTCAAACCTAGGCTCCGCATCCGAAATGGAATCTCTACCGAGTTCTTTCAAGAAACCGAGTTCTTTTCCGACAGGGCTCTGGTATGCGGCCTCGGCCTATCAAGAAAACAACTCGAAATACACTCAGAGTCTCTCCAAGAAGTCGGGTCCTTTTCCATTCGGACTCCACAACATGGCAAAATCTTATCAGGCATGACCCGAAGGATCCCTCGATCCGGTGCTTAGAATGCCACTAAAAGGAGCTCAAGAAGGCCTCGTACTGACTATAACATCTCAAGACTGCATCGTTCACTGGCCAGGTTCTGTTCCTAAAGACAGCGGTACTCAACTAGTCGGCACGACGACGACGGCAATTCTACCCTACCAAGAAGGAGACTCGATCTGCGACCTTGAAGCCTCTACTAGAATCATCAACAACTCCGACAGTGTGGAAACCAACACCAATAACAGAACAATTCACACACGAGAAGTATTCATGGTTCGCCGTCCTCGATCACCTCTGGTCCCCCCAGAAGCACCCGACATCAGGTCATCGGACGAATCTGAGTCCAACATATCACCCTTTATCCAGGGGCACGATGGTGAGACCGAGAGTCAGAGGCAAACCAGAGAAAGAAGAAACAAATTGAAACAAGGACGCCAACTGCCATGCTAGGCAGCGCAAGGAAGCTTGGATCAAATATGAGTCAGATCTGGCTGAGTACGACAGGAAAAAATCAGAACAAGAAGTCGAAGAAAGACGTGCGGCGAATACACCCTACAATAAGATCCGAGAAGCACTAGAAGAACTCGGAGCGACATCACTTCCCAGTGAAAAACAGGAACAGCTTCGAGACCTCCTTCCATTCAGCAGCCCTAAGGATGCACGACGGAAGGGCCCACTCAAGACTACCCGCCAGGTCAACATCTCATAGGAAGGAAGATCAAAATCAAAGGAAGTCCACTTTCGTGAGACTGGGACCAAGCGGAAGTCACAACAGAGAAAGTAGAAGGGACCACAGTCCAAATTACCGAATCGAACAACCAAGGAAGATCAGAAGCAAAGTACCTATTCAGACATCCCCACAAAACTACTCTCACCAAAATTACAGTTGGCAGGAAGGAGGTGCCGAATCAGAATACAAAGAAGCCGGGACGCACGATAGATTCCCCTGTTTTGCAAACAGACTTGCTTCAATACGACTACCTCACAAGTTCAAGCCGTCCAACCACTCTAAATATGATGGCAAGACCGAACCAAGGCAGTGGCTCAGAATTTACTCGCAGTCGATTGAACTAGCCGGAGGAGACGACTGATATCAAGACCTTATTTTTTCCCATGGCACTGGAAACCATGCCCCTCCAATGGTTCGACAAATTAAATCCAGGGTCAATCAGAAATTGGGAAGACTTGCAAAGAGTTTTCTATGGAAATTTCCAGGGTATCATTACGCACCCCATCACCCACGCAGAATTAAAAGGACTCAAGCAGAAAGGAGGCGAAACTCTCAGAAATTACTATCGACGATTTGGCGAACTACGTGCTCAAGTACATGACATCACAGAACGAGAAGTAATCGAAGCTTTCTCTCACGGAATTATGGCTAGGTGGCAATTTCAAGACTTCTGCAAAGAAAACCCGAGAAGCAATGAAGAATTCAGACACACAGTAGAAAAGATGATTACTACAGAGGAGAAGACACGAGAAAGGTTCCCGGATAAAAACAACCAAGACAACCCGGACAAGCGAAATCATCGAAACATCAGACATCAGGAAAGAAAACGTGGACCAGACAACACCGTGGCGATGGCTGATAAATCAAGAAGTTTTCCAAACCCAGAGGGTATGACGACATTGAAACATGCGTTGCATTTTGCATCCTAAAGGAAATCACACCACTAGAAATTGCTACACATTCAACGAGCGATACACGAGAAAAGATAATAAGGTAAACACTAAAGAAGACAATCAGAAAAAAGATGAAGACAACCACGAAGACAAGGGATTCCAAAAATCCAGGGGGACAGTAGCAGTGATCTTCGCTGGGACCTCAGATTCCAGAAGCAAACATCAAGAAAAGCTAGCTCTACGAACCATCATGGCAGCAGAACCGGCTACTCCAAGATATCTCAATTGGTCACAGTATCCAATCCTAATTTTCAAGAGAAGACCAATGGACTAGCATAGGAAACGTAGGCCATTACCCACTGTTCTAGATCCAACTATCGCTCGGCATGACTGTCACTAAAGTACTAATCGATGGGTGAGCCGGACTCAACATCATCTTTTCAGAGACGCTAAGGAAGATGGGACTACAACTCGCCGAGATGATTACACCAACGAGCACCCCTTTTTATGGAATAGTACCCAGCAAGGCAGCCATGCCACTTGGACAAATCACTCTACCAGGTTACTTTTGGCACTCCCCTCAAACTACCGAACAGAGTTCATCAAGTTTGAAGTTGCAGACTTCGATTCATCATATCACGCAATCCTCGGATGCCCAGCTACTAGCAAAATTCATGGCAATACCGCATTACCCATACCTATTGCTTAAGATGCCAGGGCCTAACGGTGTCCTTTCCCTTCGAAGTGATTTGAAGCGCGCTTTTGACTGCGACGTTCCAGGCAATTCAATTGCAGCCAAGGCACAATCCGCCGTATGTAGAAAAGAAATAGCCACTATTGCCATAGAAATGAGCCCAGAAGAACTAGAGATACCAGCTAAAAAGCCCAGCATCCTCGCACCACCAAAAGAAGCCGACAGTCAAGCAAATCGACCTGGGCACCGGTGATCCCTCCAAAACGGCAACCATCAGCGCCCACCTCTCGGCAAAATAGGAACTCGCGCTCACCAACTTTCTTCGGGACAACAAAGATATCTTCGCTTGGAAGCCGGCCGACTATGCCAGGTGTCCCAAGAGAGTTGGCTGAGCACAGAATCGATGTCAATGAAGGCTCAAAGCCTGTGAAGCAACGGCTACGATGATTCTCACCCGACAAGAAGGCAGCAATTAAAAAGGAAATCACAAAGCTAATGGCAGCCGATTCATCAGAGAAATCCTTCATCCAGATTGGCTAGCAAACCCAGTTCTAGTACAAAAAAGAACACGGACGAGTGGCGCATGTGCGTCGACTACACAGATCTCAACAAACACTGCCCGAAAGATCCATTCGGGCTACCACGCATTGATCAGATAGTTGATTCGACAGCAGGATCTGCCCTATTATCCTTTCTTGATTGCTATTCAGGATATCACCAGATTGCATTAAAAGAACAAGACCAGAGCAAGACATCTTTCATCACTCCGTTCGGCGCCTACTGCTACAAGACCATGTCGTTTGGACTCAAGAATGCTGGTGCCACATACCAAAGAGCTATCCAAACGTGCCTTGATGATCAGATTGGCAAAAACGTAGAAGCATATGTGGATGACGTAGTAGTAAAAACAAAGAACCCGGACACACTAATTGAAGACTTAAGCAAACCTTCGAAAACCTGAAGAGGTGGAGGTGGAAATTGAACCCAAGCAAGTGTGTATTCGGAGTTCCCTTCAGGACAACTACTAGGATTCTTGGTCAGTCATCGTGGAATCGAAGCCAGCGCCAAGCAAATTCGAGCCATAACAGAGATGGGCCCTCCTCGAAGTATCAAGGATGTGCAGAAACTAACAGGCTGCATGGCGGCCCTCAATCGTTTCATATCAAGACTCGGCGAAAAAGGGTTACCTTTCTTTAAACTACTAAAGAAGACAGACAAGTTCGAGTGGACAGAAGAAGCCAACGAAGCTTTCAAAAGACTCAAGACGTACCTCACAACCTCACCCGTTCTCACACCTCCAAAGAAATACGAGGACATGATGTTGTACATTGCGGCAACTTCTACTGTGATCAGCACAGCGATAGCCTGTAGAAAGAGAAGAAGAAGGGCGCGTATATAAAGTACAACGACCCGTATACTACATCAGCGAAGTACTGTCAGAATCAAAAATCCGGTACCCGCATGTGCAAAAACTACTCTACGCCCTCCTGATCACTTCACGCAAGCTTCGCCACTATTTTGAAAGCCACAAGATTACCGTGGTGACAGATTTCCCACTCGGAGACATCCTACACAATAAAGACGCAACAGGGCGCATATCTAAGTGGGCAGTTGAACTTGGTGCTCTAATATCGATTTCACCCCACGGAAGGCAATCAAATCTCAAGCCCTTGCCGATTTTGTGGCCGAGTGGACAGAGATTCAACAACCCATGCCAAATACCATCCTTGACCATTGGAAGATGTACTTTGATGGATCACTCAAGCTAGGCGGAGCCGGTGCAGGCGTTCTCTTCATTTCTCCAGATGGAAAACAACTCAAGTATGTCCTTCAGATATTATGGCAAGCTACAAACAATGAAGCAGAATATGAAGCCCTCATCCATGGACTCCGAATAGCAATTACCCTCGGAATCAAGCGATTACTCGTATACGGCGATTCGGCAGTAGTCATCAACCAAGTCAACAAAGATTGGGACTGCACCAAAGAAAATATGGGCGCTTACTGCGCTGAAATACAAAAACTCAAAAAACATTTTCAAGGATTGGAAATTCTACATGTCCTGCGCTGATTCTAATATTGCAGCAGATGTACTCGCCAAGCTCGGATCGGACAGGGCAAAGGTCCCACCCGGCGTATTCATAGAGGAGTTATCAGCTCCCTCTATCAAACAACCCGGTGAGATAACCCCTGAACTCCCAGCAAAAGGCACCCAGATTTTGGTAATCACCACCTCATGGACCCAGGTTTTTATCGATTATATCAAAGAGAATAAGTTACCAGCAGATAAAGCAGAAGCTACCAGAGTTGTTCGCAGAAGCAAGAACTATGTCCTAGTAGGGGACAAGCTGTACAGAAGAGCCGCATCATCAGGAGTACTCCTAAAATGTGTCTCGTTCGAAGAAGGCAAAGAGATCTTAATCGAAATACACTCAGGGTGCTGTGGGAATCATGCCGCTTCAAGAACACTAGTCGGCAAAGCGTTCCGCACCGGATTCTACTGGCCAACCGCTTTGAAAGACGTAGAAGAACTCGTCAGAAAATGCAAAGGTTGTCAAATGTTCGCAAGACAAGCTCATGTACCAGCTCACAATCTCATCTGCATCCCTCCCGCTTGGCCTTTCTCCTGCTGGGGGCTGGATCAAGTAGGACCTCTCAAGAAAGCAAAGGGCGGTTTCGAGTACATCTTTGTAGCAATCGACAAGTTCACCAAGTGGATTGAATACAAACCACTCGCAAAATACAGCGCAGCCAAAGCAGTCGAGTTCATCCAAGACATTATGCACCGCTTCGGCATGCCCAATCGAATCATCATCAGATTTGGGTTCTCCCTTTACAGCTACAGAATTCCAAAGTTGGGCACAGGATTGCGGTTTCGGCATAGATTACGCATCGAGTCGCACATCCAGAAGCCAACGGATAGGTAGAAAGGGCTAATGGACTCATACTAGCCGGATTAAAACCAAGATTGTATGAAGAACTAGTGGACTATGGATCCAAGTGGATCGAAGAATTACCCAAAGTAGTATGGGGGCTACGAACTCAAATAAGCAGAGCCACCGGATACTCACCTTTTTTCCTAGTTTATGGATCAGAAGCAGTACTACCTGCCGACCTGATCTGGACGTCGCCAAGGAATAGAACAGTATGACGAAGGAGAAGCAGAACACACCCGAAGATTAGAACTCGACAGTACAGAAGAAGTCAGAGTAAATGCTACCCTTCAATCAGCAAGATACCTCCAAGGTTTAAGACGCCACTACAATAAGAATACACAGCCTCGATCACTCCAAATTGGAGATCTGGTACTAAGAAGAATACAAAAAACTGATGGACGCCATAAGCTACTCAGTCCATGGGAAGGTCCTTTCATTGTCACAAAAGTCACCGGACCAGGCACGTACAAGTTGATAAATGAAGATGGAAAAGAAGTCAATAATACATGGCACATCAGCCAACTAAGAAGATTCTATGCGTGAAAAACAAATCAAGGAAGGATACACGTACCAGCTACAAGAGATCAACGTTCATTATCAATAAAG
This sequence comes from Miscanthus floridulus, assembly GCF_019320115.1. Lineage (NCBI taxonomy): Eukaryota > Viridiplantae > Streptophyta > Magnoliopsida > Poales > Poaceae > Miscanthus > Miscanthus floridulus. The sequence continues at coordinate 85,523,890 of NC_089596.1, read as the reverse complement.
ATGGTGTTCTGCGACAATACGTGTGTTACTATGGATTTCCCCCAGTTGTTTTCAATAACCATGTAAACGATCATGATCAATAAAGATGGTTCTCCTCGACAATAGATGTCTTATTATGAATCTTCCCGAGTTGTTTTTACTGAGCATACCGGCTGAGAGCAAAGAGCTAAAAGATGCTTGAGCCCGCCGATGAGGGTAGCTAATAAGCTGACACCCGATCCAAAAAGCAAAATGGCTGAAATCACACCTGAGCATACCGGCTGAGAGTAAAAGAGCTGAAAAGATGCTTGAGCCCACCGATGAGGGTAGCTAATAAGCTAACACCCGATCCAAAAAGCAAAATGGCTGAAACACGCCTGAGCATACCGGCTGAGAGCAAAAGAGCTGAAAAGACTGCTTGAGCCCGCCGATGAGGGTAGCTAATAAGCTAACACCCTGATCCAAAAAAGCAAAATGGCTAAAATCACACCTGAGCATACCGGCTGAGAGTAAAAGAGCTGAAAAGATGCTTGAGCCCGCCGATGAGGGTAGCTAATAAGCTAACAACCTGATCCAAAAAGCAAAATGGCTGAAAATCACACCTGAGCATACCGGCTGAGAGCAAAAGAGCTGAAAAGATGCTTGAGCCCGCCGATGAGGATAGCTAATAAGCTAACACCCGATCCAAAATAGCAAAATGGCTAAAATTACACCTGAGCATGCCGGCTGAGAGCAAAGAGAACTGAAAAGATGCTTGAGCCCTCCGATGAGGGTAGCTAATAAGCTAACACCCGAACCAATCCTAAGATGTTTCTACAACCAGAAGAAAGCCAGGCAAGCACTCGATAAATCAAGAAAGTTTGTCAAGACAATGATCTACAAAAAACCAAGTTGTTTACTTGGCGCATATGGAAGCCAGACAAGCACTCGACAAATCAAGAAAGTTTGTCAAGACAACGATCTATGAAAACTAAGTTGTTTACTTGGTGCATATGGAAGCCAGACAAGCACTCGACAAATCGAGAAAGTTTGTCAAGACAATGATCTACAAATATCGGGTTGTTTACATAGCGCAGTCAAAAGCATGACAAAGACTTGACTAAATCAAAGACATCCAGGCAAAGGAGACATCAACAAAAAATAAAGGATCTTCATTAAAAAAGAAGTATAATATCCTTATTACAGAGGCTGGAGTACTAAAGTCAAAATACATCAAGCATCGCCATCAGGAGAAGAAATATCAATATCAAGATTATCTACAATCCTCCTAGCCAAATCTTCGACCTCAGGCTCCATCTTTTCAACAGCATCAAGATATTCTTGACTCTCGGCTTCCTCTGCAATCTTGGACAGGGGCATCTCCGGAGCAAGAACCCTAGACCTGGGCAAGAACATTTCTGGTACATAGTTGGGCGCATCTCTTCACGAACTCCTAGAAACGGGTCAGGAACTTGGGGAATAAACTGAGCCCAAGATTGACCATCATCCGATGGAGTCCGGAGAAGATCGGCTACTGACCGAAATGATTTCCACAAAGCATTCTAGTTCTCAGTAGCCGTCGCCAACTTACCAGTCAAGACTTCAACTGTTTTTTGGGCCTGCACAAGATCCCTGTCAGCTCCACTGCCTAATCAACTTGGCAAGCGCGAGTTCTTCTTCAGCACGAGTAATTACCTCTTTAGCCCTGTTGTGACTATTGTGAGCAAGTGTCTTCATTTCCTCAATACCCTCTGAAAGCTTCTGCTTTTCAACTCGGAGAGCTAAACCAGGCACCAAAAACAAGTCATCAGAAAGGAAAATTCGAATACAAGAGGAAACAAAAAGAACCCGCAATACCATTGCACTCATTCTTCATGGCCTCCACAGCTGCATCCCTCTGCTTTCCTGCCTCAACCACCTGGGCACGGAGAGCTTTCTCCTCCTTTTGGTGCGTTTGACGCTCGGTCTCCATCTCGGCCCGACAGAGATCAAGCTCTGTTTTTAGGGCACTAACCTCAGAAGACAACTTTTTCTCGGCTTCAGACGAGAAAAAGAAGCCGGTATGATCCCGAGAAAAAGACTGAGCAAAAAGAGAAAGAGAAAAACAAGACATAAGAACAGAAGAAAGACGAACATCCAAAGAAAGAACTTAGAAAAGACTTACCTAGAGTTTTTCACCAAAAGAAGTCGCGAAGGTCCCCCAGGCAGCGGTCAGCTCTGACAACCGATGAGTGGCATCGAATTGTTGCACCACATCATCATCCAGACGCTGAACGCCACTAGGAAGAGGAGCAGAGGGAGAAGCCGGCTGAGGCAAAGAAGACAAGACCAGAGCTGTACCCTAGGAAGCCCCGGCTACCTCCCTAGATGCTCCACCGCTGTGGCCACGAGTCACCTCCAGAGACAGCAAATCAGGATCACCAGAGCACCCTGTCACCCTCACAGCCACCTCGCCGACCGCACATTCCGAGTCCAGAGACTCAGAACACAGGGGCACACCAGAAGACTGAAAAGAAGTCGACTGAGGGTTGAGGGAAGGCGAAGGCCTGCAAGATGATAAAGAAAATCGACGATAAGAATATGAATCAGAGAAGGGGAAAACAGAAGTAGAGAAACATAACCAGGATTCACTCACTTAGCTATCTTCTTCTTCATAAAACCCCCAAGACCAACAGAAGACCTTAGAGGGGGAATTATAGAAGCAAAAATATCACCGCCACCTTGCAACGGGAGTGGCGTGGTCGGAACCAGAGCTCCAGAAGAACTCGAGGTCGACGACCGCTTACTACAAGAGAAGCAAGGTCAAAGTCAGAACAAAAAGAAGTGTTCAACAGCAGAAAAATCAGGAAAACAACTCACCGACGCGTAACAAGGGCCGCATCATCATCCTCCTCTTCCTCACTCTCAAGCATGGCAACCACAGCGCCATCTGAAAAAGAAGAAAAGTACTCGGTTAGAGGCAAAAGCAAACAACAAAAAGACAAAACATATTAATATGCTCACCTAGGAGCACGCTACCTATAACTTGAGTACCTGGACTGAGTACTCGATTGACGAGACTTCTTGGCGGCAGACAAACCGGAAGAAGAACAATCTGCTCGCCCCCTTTTTCTGACACTGCGGGGAGCTCGAGGAACTAGGACGAGGAACATACTCTACATATGTGTCAAGAATGGCAGAAGAAACACCAGGAAACATCGTAGTGGTTTGAAACTTACTGGTTAAAGATGCCCCAGCAAGATTCTCCCCAAGCTCCACAATGGCGGGGCAGTCGTCAAGGGGGATCGGGTCAACAAAGTTACGCCCCAATTCCTATAAAAGAGTAAAACAACCAGACAAGAAATATTAAGCGAAAAGTGGAGACAGCAAAGGAAATACGAAAAGTACTAGCATAAGAAAAAACAACTCACAGCAGGAGGCGGGTTGTTAGCACAAGTACTCAGAGACAGTATGCGGGACGACGCTTACTCCCTTCAACATCTTCTGAAGGCGCTCGAGCACCTCCTCACCAGTCAGCTCAAGGGCAGGGACCATACGAGAAGGGTCCTCCACTCCAGAGTATTCAAAACCATAGTTTTCTCGCTCCTTCAGAGGTTGAACACGGCGGCGAAGAAAACTGGAGATGATACCAAAGCCGGTCAAGCCTTGCTGTTTCAGAGCACATATCCTCTCCAAAAATGGCTTGATCGCCTGGAGCTCATCCACCGTCATGGGATTCTTCTCCCATCGGTCGTTAACCACGGGACCAGAAGAAGAATGGACAGCAAGAGGAGGGATCATATTGGCGGCATAAAACCAGTCGGCACGCCAATCCCTCACAGAATCAACCAAATCATAATCAAAGAATCTACCCTTACGACCCTGATGAAACTGAATCCCAGCAGCCACCAAGAACATGGGTGTCATCGCTGCTGGGGTTGGGGCTTCAGACGGAAGAAGTAACGAAAGAGAGAAAGAGAAGGAGGAATTCCAAGAAAAGTTTCACAAAGATGAACAAAAATAGAAAGATGAAGGACAGCATTGGGAGTAAGATGGTTCAGGCTAATCCCAAAATAATTGAGAAAGCGATGAAGAAAAGCAGAGGCAGGAAGGCAAAGACCAGCACGGATAAAGGAGACAAAAAGAACAATCTCACCAGAGCCTAAGGTTGGAACCCGATGCTGGCCTGGAGCTCTCCACTCAGCAATCTCCTTGTCCTAGATCAGGCAATCACTGACCAGCTCACTGCAACTGATCCTCAGTCATAGTCGGAGCCGGCTAGACCTTCTGAGCAGCCCTCATGGCCATGAATTCTTGATTTTCAATCACAGAAAGTGATGCCTCCTCGTCTACAAAGGTTGCCTGGGACTTGCTCGTGGATTTCTTCCTACCCATATACTAGCGAAATGCAATAAGGAACTGAGAAACGATGACGGTCAGGTGGCGGCGCTCAGATGACGGCGACAATGGCGACTGGCAGAGTAAGAACTAGGGTTTCAAGGCAAAAGCAGGGCAGTAAAGAAAAAGAAGAAAGAAGGCCTTTAAATAGATTTTTATAGCAATAAAATGCGGCCCATTAGGCCCATTTTAACACGGCATGTGAACGCAATGGTTCATTTCCCAACAGCAACTGACAAAGCTGAAATGACGGACGGCACACTTCTACACAACGATACAGTTCAACGGGCAGATTTCAGACTTATCCATCTAGCACCAAGGCAGAGTTAACATATTGCTACAAAAGAACTCATCAACAATGAAGCAACGAAGGGTCGACACACAAGGAACACAAGAACTCGGTTCTTATAGAAAGAACTCAGGAATCTCACAAACAACCAGGACATCAGCAGAAAAAAGAATGACAACCCAGAAAACTAATATTCTTTCCATTATAAATGGCTTCAAAAATTACAAGATTACACATCTTACAAGACCCAACGAACTCGGTACTACGACGAGCAAGGTAGCAAAAAGGAACCCAGACACAACTAGGCTCTAGAACGACTACGTGTTCCAAATCGCTACTCGGTAGAACAAACCGCACTCGGCTACACTGTTTTCTTCAAAGGACGGACACAGAACATCCGAGGCGGAAGTCAGCAGCACGGCGGACAACATGGAACAGGGAAGCCCAGCAGGCATCTGTCTACCCAAGTCCGACGTGACACCAGATCAGGCGTTGATCTGCACCGGACAGTCGCAGGGCAGGCAAGGGGGATTTACCCAGAACTGCTGGATGAAGGAACGTATCCCGCATCACAAGACTTCCTCCAACTACCGCAACGTACCTCCTGGTACAATGCCGCTGCGAGATTAGTCTACCTCTAATCTCTATCACAAGACTCCCTCCAGCTACGACAAGATATACAAGAACTACGAGATACGCCCGGGGGCTGCTCTACTTCAGAAACTATCATATTCATGGCTACGAAGATTTCAGACCACGCAACAAAATGCTCGATGAATCAAAACAGCACACCAGGAGGGTATTTATAGACCAAAGAAGCGGTGCACATGGACCAGGAGCACCAACGGAACAAACCTAACAAAGGGCATAGTGAAAAGACAGAATTCAATGAAAGAGGACTCAGGCGTGAAGGAACAGTACTCAAGGACAAGCATATTCGAAAGGATATACCAACACTGTACAACTCGTGAGCAAACGGACATTTACACTCAACCACTACCATACAACCACATCTGACAACAGCAGACTACCAGAGATATGCCAAGACCCTGCACCCGAGTTCTTTTTGGGTAAAAGAACCCGGATATACGCTCGGGGGCTGCAACAGAAGAGGTTTTTCAGCTCTTTTGAACAACATAAGATTCAAGACCCTCCAGCTCCTTGTTCCAAATAGCAAGAGGCTCGGGGGCTACACTCAGTGAGTGCACTTTTTTTCCTTGAAAAAAGCGCACGTCACCAAGAAGACTTCTTCAAGACAAACCACTTCAAGGACTCACAACAAAAAGAACCCGGACCAAGCTATATCCGAGTTCTTTTTGATAAAGAACCCGAGTATATGCTCGGAAGCCCTTCGACGAAGAATCAGAGCAATTTCAAGACAAGACCCTCCAGCTCCTTGTTCCAAATAGCAAGAGGCTCGGGGGCTACACCTCAGATGGGAGTACTTTTTTCTTCAAAAAGCACACACCACTCGAAGATCCCAAGAAGCGCTACACGGTTTCACTCAAGAAAGCACTCGAACGACGCTTGTTCCTGCTCGGCAAGACCTGAAGGAGCAAGATGAGGCTTCCAGAGCTCAACCATGAAGTGCTCGGGGGCTTGTCGATACGGGACCCACGGGATACCCCACAAGGAAGGGAGAAGACCTAGTCTAACTAGGATTCTTTCCATGTAATCTTAGTAGTAGTAGTAGTATTCTGTAATCCTACTATGAACTCTCTTTGTAAACCGACTAGGACTCTGACCTCCTGACTATATAAAGGAGGGCAGAGTTTCTGGAGAAGAGAGAACATAACTTAACACTTTACAATCAATCTAATGCAAAGGCTAACACCGACTGGACGTAGGGCTATTACTCGATCACGGTTGAGGGCCCGAACCAGGATAAATCGACTGTCTCTTGCGTTTACCGTCGAGTTCTACATACGCTGAAGCCCAAACATACTGCCCCGGGTACCCCCATGGTAGGCTATCGGTGGTGAAACATCGACAGGAGGAGAAGGCGGTGGATGGGGAATAGGTGAAGGAACAGGACAGAAGCCCTCTCCCTTCCCCTATTTAAAGAGGAGGTGCAACAGTTGGGGAAAAGCGAATGATTGGGGTGAAAAAAACCCTCTCCCTTCCCCCATTCAATGCAGATGGGATACGGTGGGACGCGTCCTGACCGATGGGATGCGCCCTGCCCGACGAGACGGTGCCTAGTTAGACAGGACGTGGCCTGGGCATGGCCCACCACTACCGCACGCTAGGCGTAGGAAACAAGGCGCAACTGCGCATAGGCGGCCCTCGACCTTCCCAGGCAAGACGTGGAAGGGCCCAACAACGAGATCTCCGCCCAGGGGAGACCAACGGCCCCCCTGAGTCGATCGGATGGCTCAGGCGAATACTGAGAGACGGGTAAGGAGCAGAGGGACGCCCCATGTGGGCCATGTCGACTCTGTCACAAACGACGAGCATGGATCCCATTTGGACATATCCGATAAAGAACTCCTCAAGCCTGTCACTCGAGTCATCAAGGTAAACATTACCAACACCCACTATTTCTTTATAAAATCATTCATTCACCTACGATCATTCATACATTCATACACGCATTCATACATTCATCCATGCATGCATTCATTCATCCCATACATCTGAAGCATCATATATGCAGTTAAATGCATCACAACGCTCTGTGTTGCGTCACGAAACGGCAGTTGCCTCATTTGACATGAGCAACGACCGCCCGGGGTTCAAAGGGCGGCCCACGATGGGCTCGAGGCCGCCTCACGTCAAACAGAGCTAGGGGAGAAAACGTAGATGAGCCCTAGCGGCACTCGCCTAGTTTGCTCCGAAGCAGACAGGGTCATCTCAACATTCTCATTTGATCCTAACCTCGAGCCATGAAAACAGGATCTCCATCGATGGGAGGCCAGCGGGCCACCCGGGTCAATCTTCGGAACTACCTAGGCATCTGTTGGGACACAGGTTAAGGAGCAGTGGAATACCACATGAGGGCTATGCCGACCTTGTCATGAACGGCGGACTTAGATTTCACTCGAACGTGCACGTTAGCGAGCTCACCGAGCGCGTCACTCGAGCCATCGAGGCAAGCAACGTTAGCTCAGCTCCTCCGGTTGTGGAAACCATGAACGGGGTAATGCACGAAACTCAACCGACGCCAACCGAGCCCAACGAGGCTTAGGGTCTCGGGACGCCCAACACCTCGGCACTGACCTCGGTTGCAGCCCAGTGCCCTGACATCCAGTGGCTCTGACTCGCCCTGATCCCTCAGGCGCACCAAACGCCTAGATCCGTGACTCCTGATTTGCCTAATCTCTCGGCTGCGCCCGATGCCTGGATCCACGAGTCAGTCCTCGTCCGATCCCTCGGCGCGCACGACGTCTTGGTTGGTGACTCCGACTCGCCCGATCCTCGGATCCGCGACTCCGACTCGCCCGACGTCTTGGTTGGCGACTACGACTAACCCGATCCCTGGATCCACGACTCTGAACTCGCACGAACCCTCAGGCGTGCCCGACGCGCTGGTTGACTGACTCCGTCTCGCCCTAGTCCCTCGGCTTGCGACCAAACGCCCAGGACCACGCTCTTGGAAACGATGGGTCAGAAACTAGAAAGAAGAGGCTACGCCCACCAAGGTCCACACACACATGCCCGCTGACAAAATCCCCTAGGTGATTCTACCCGAATCACCCAGGGGCTCGGGGCTACACCCGCGGGTGCGCTCACGCGCACCCGCTGTCAAAAAAACAAAAAAATTCCCCCGCTTGCAACACGAAAACTCCCCCAGATGATTCTACCCGAATCACCCGGAGGCTCGTGGGCTACACCCGCGGGTGTGCTCGCGCGCACCCACCGTCCAGCCAAAACCCCCAGACGATTCTACCAAAATCGCCTGGGGGCTCGGGGGCTCCTGTTGGGTTCATAAACACGGGGTCCCTCATGGACCTGCTTTCTAACAAAAGCTCAGCCCAGCAAACAACAATGCGAACGACGCGCAACTCCTGGGCCAGCCAAAAAACCAGAAGGCCCGACCAAGGAAAGGACGACGCTCGCTTCCGACTCCGGCCCGCCTCTCGGACCGAAAGGCCTGGCCAAGAAGGAACGGCGCTCGCTTCCGACTCTGGCCCGTCTCTCCGACCAGAAGTCCTGGCCAAGGGAAGGACAACGCACGCTTCTAACTCTAGCCCGTCTCTCCGATCGGAAGGCTTGGCCAAGGAGGAATAACGCTCGCCTCCGACTCTGGCCTGCCTCTTCGACGGCGCTCGCTTCCGACTCCGGCCCGCCTCTCTGACTAGAAGGCCTAGCCAAAGAGGAACGGCGCTCGCTTCCGACTCCGACCCACGTCTCCTGACCGGAGATACACCGAACCTCTGCTTATAGCTCTTCTCTGACTGGCACAGTCGGAGCCGACTGGGACCAATCGATCGGGGACGACCGCCCGGTGAGGACCCTAGGAAACGAGCGGAGCAAGTAAGGCAGGGCGCTCAAATCAAACCGTAATACCAAGGACCGTACCCTATGCACCTGCAGCATAGTACCGACAGGGCATGTCAGAAGGGTGCCCTGCCACCTTCCAGGCATATCAGAACCCAAGCAAGTATTGTGGGCGCCGACGTTTGCCCTACAGTGTTGTGGGCGCCCTCAACTGCCATACCAGGCAAACACGGTAAAACCCCCCACATGCCTTTGGACTTCAACAGTGTTGTGGGCGCCGTCATTTGCCATACATGGTGAATACGGTAAAACCTTCCACATGCGTCTGACATCAACAGTGTTGTTAGCGTCTACAATCATCTTGTACCCGATGGCGTGGGCAACAAGACTTTAGCATACGTACACTCTCCCTCTCTCACTTGTAAGGTCGTCCCCTTCATCTATAAAAGGGGATGCGCTCTCTTCCAATAGGGACGACTCTCAGACGACGATTCGAACACATACACTCGATACGATCAAGACTGATCCAAACGACCAAGGATTCCAACAGAGCACACTCTAAAATACTTAGCACACAGTAGGAGCTCCCGTCTCTCTTGGACCCTTCGGTCCAGAGTCCTGACCGAGCCTCTTGCACCCCTCATCTTACTCCCTTCTCGTTTGTAACCCCACAGCAAACTTCGAGCATCTAGGCTCAAGAATAAAGTCACCGACCGACTCAAACTGAACGTAGGGCACTGTTGCCTGAACCAGTATAAACCCTGTGTCATTGAGTGATAGGCTATATCCAGGTCATATCGTACAGTAAAACGACGAATATTTACTAGTTGGATCACTTTCTGCACCGACAGTGTGCCTGTGCGTGGGTGGGTGTGCGATGTTTGCTAGCCACACTTTACTAATTCTTTTGAGCTCCACATGTCATGGAGTAAAAAAGTGTGGCAAGATTTTTTTAGGCATGACAAACTGTGGCTTCTAATTTTGTAGCCATACTTTTTTGTGGCTTGCCACACTTGCATAAGGTTAATTGTGCATGAGAAGTGCAAGGCCTCTATCTCCTAAATCGGCAAGGAAATGTCCAGAGGCAACCATAAGTTGGGTCTGCGGTTTCCTTCGTCACTCTTGAGAATCCGTTGTTTTCCTGCCGTTTTGGTGTGCTGGCCTCCATGCTTCCTTGATCATTGTGTGAGAAACTGTTAGGCTAGTCTCTCATATCTCCTAAGTTGGTAGCACTAGCTTGCTAGTTGGTGCCAAGCTTCTCTGTAGGATTGTTGCCCAAAGTCCCAACAGCATCCTACTCTCTGTTTGGTATCCTCTCAAAGAAAAAACAAAAATACGGTGTGTTTATTGCACGTATGCATGCATTGCTATCCTGTATGTATTGCACGTTTGTTTTGTAAGGGTACGCCGATTATTGCTGCATTGTAGTACGAAGACGCAGACTGTACATGAACTGCGAGCTATTGAGAAAGAGGAGGAATGGCTCATCAGACCACGCGGTACATTCCAGTAAAATACCCTACTATCAGTGATCTTTTTTAAGGACAGTTGAATGTTGGGCCGAGCTTTCGGAAGCTGAATTGTTGAGTTTCACACTGCGGTCTCGCCCTGCGATAGTTTTTTTTTTCACGATCAGGGTCTAGTCCGTATTTCATTAAGAAGGCTGGAGTTTTAAACGTTACACATCGGTACAATTTCACTAGCGAGACACAAGTGAGATTGACCGTGCGACGAACCAGCAATATTAAAAAAAAGAACTATACGACCGTACTGTTGCGCGACCAAATACAACACGGCAGTCTGGGCCGGCTCGCGCCGACGCCGCCTAGCAGGGAAAAGCATATGCATTGCCTCCTTCTGCGATAGTTGGCGTGCTTCTTTTGAAAACGCTGTCAGGAATCTGCCCAGTACTGTATCTGTTAATGGAGAAGACGCGGGTGTTGGTGAGACGCGGTGGATACATCAGATAGATGGAGAGTTTTGACTAGCCGTAATAGCAAGAGCTCACATGAATGTAGTGCTTCGCAGAAAAACTGATGAAGAATTTGGGTGGATTATAAGTAGTGGTCACAGGCCCCAGCCCCTACGACCTCTTGGAAAATCTGTCTGCTTGAACACTGCAACGTGCGTGCGATGACTGATGACACAACACGAGAGGTACAAGACATGAATATCGCTTCTCTACATATACATCTGCTTCGTCGCACTCGACGACATACACCGCGTAGTGCGGACACTATGCACGAACAGTACGAGCGAGTGGCAGATGTTCTCCACGCACAGTTTCAGATGTAAATTCGGACGAGATGGGGCTCAAATCAAAGGACTTGGAAGGATGGAACCCAACAGAGAATTTACACGCCCTCTACTCAAATTCACCTTATCCAGTAATGCTGCTCACATCGTCTACTGCGGCTTTTCCAGTAGTACGTTTTACACTCCTGAGCGGATTGCTAGCCAAGGCACCAGTAGTCGGCTAGCGAACACATACAGGAACACTGCACTTGAACGAGCAGTACGCAGCAGTCTGCCCACTGCCACACTATGACACACCGATACAAACACCGTTGCGTTGCATCGGAGAAGCTAGCTTAGAGAAGCAGTAATCGAGCTGTAGAAGGAACAGCAAACATGTACCACTGTTGCAGCACATGACCCCGGCCTGGGCGTCACCGATGCGGCCAGGAACCGGCAGCTGGAAAGAGACGGATAGACGGCCACACGCCCAGACAGATGCATTTCCGGTTTCCAATCTCATCTCTCTGAACCCCCAAAACGATCCCGACTCGGCGATGTGACCCAACCTGGGGGGAATACTAGCCTTTACTTTTCACTGTTACTCGCCACGGTTTTACTGGGACGAGTCCGACTGGCATTGGCCGGTCGGCCGTGCCGCCGTGCCGGTGCCGGCCGGGAGGGGATGTACAAGAAGCTGTGGCTGCAAGCGTGCGTACGGCCCGGCCAAATGCTCAGTGACTACAGGCGCAGACAGATGCCCGTGGACGGCCGGACGGCTGACGTGCGAAGTCGCCTCGGATAGTTAAAGATGCCCGACAGACGCGGCGAGGACGACGACTACGAGTCTATCGCTGCCAGCCTGCCACCCCCGGCCCTACGACGTGCAAAGTCTATAGCGTGCATGGGCTAGTGCGCCCTACTCGATCGATCGACGTAACTACGTGACTGGTCAGGTGCAGTCACTCGCCGAAGCTGCGAAGCATTCCGCATCCAAGCGTTGTTTTTCACTGGGAGGACCTGTTGCGTGGTTGAATGCGCAATGGCGGAGGGAGTGGGAGGTCGAAGAAGGCCACTGTCGCAGACGGCAGACGGCAGACGTACAGGCCGCAGCCCGCAGGGCATGGCCGTGGCCGGCGAAGGGACAGGACGAGAGGACGGCACGCATCCAGCTCCAGCCAGGCAGCGCAAAGCCGGACGGCCGTCTGCATGCGCAAACGTGTGCCGGGCGCTTCCGCTTCGCGTCCCGTTCCGGGGGAGGCCCGCCCCTGGTCCTCTCTTCTTCGAGCAGGTCGATCGGTCAGCTGGCCAATGGAGTAGTAGGCATGCATGGCCGTTGATCGGCTGCCATGCAATGCATCCACGGCTCTGGTCACTAGTCAGAGTGAGCCATGGTCGGCTCGAGAACTTGAGCTATGAGCAGCTGTTATGTTAGTTGATGAAACGGCAGATCACATGATGAGATCGGTGCTACGCACGCATTGCCGGCATCCTACGATTGCATGCCAAGTGTCTGCTTGGGCATCCCAGAATCCTTTCCGATCATGCACGGGGCCCTTTTACGCTGTCCCCATCCCCATCCCCATTCATGCATGCCACATTTCTTTCTTTCTTTTCTAGTACCAAATCCCAGATGGAGAAGAATAACCACATCCATCCGTATCATTTCGGTGCGGCCAGCCATAGCCATAATGCTGTCAGCTGAACATACTAGGGCACACGATCGAGGACCCACAAATCAAAACTTTTTTTTTTCAAGAACCGGCAGGAGAGAATCGTCAAAACTTTTTTCTTCTTCTTACGACTGTTTAGCCAACAGGTATTCAACGAGGCCCCCCCCATCCATCGCGATCTGCGTCAGATCTGTCAAGTAACATCCCACCCGAACAGGGCCCTGCATGACAACGAGAACACATGAGCGACGAGCTCGACTAGACCACCATTAGCATGGCGAGGAAAGATGACAGAGGACCTACTGCTCGCTCACCATGCCGTTACTCGCCGAGATGGTCATGGTATTCATTCATTGAAGTGCACCACATCAGACTATCATTGCAAATGGTAATATTCATTGAAGTGCACCACGTCAGGGCAAAAAAATTAAACTCCCAACCACTGGATTTTTTTTTCTGAACGAACACTAGTCCTGTATCAGAGGCCGAATTAAATCCGTGTCTTCCCGTTCCACGTCGCCGGCATTGATCGTCGTCGAATCCAACAGCTGCAGAACAATTGTAAGCGGCCGGCTGCCCGGCCAAGCCTCACGACGACGACCGGGCCATTGGCTTGTCGCGGTCGGCTGCCACTCTCACGACCCTCCCGACTCGCGAGCGAGCGCCTTGGACCACCTGCAGGCTGCAGGACACAGGACGCCATTAACATGCATGGCGCAAGCCTGATAGCTGCCACAGTGTCTCTGCTGCGCACACATGCAACCGGGTGGTCCAAAGCATGCCCCTGTTAACCCCGTGCAAGAACCAAAAAGTTCACCTTTCTGAAATCTCAGATCCTGTCAAACGATAGGAAAAAAAAACTAACCCCCTTGATGATGATTAGCTACACTGTGTGGAATGTGTGCGATTGCGATCTAATCCCCTTGATGATTTACAGGCGAAATGTGAGCCCGTACAGGTGTATTACGGGTAGAGGCAGCGCGTCCCGTTCTTCTTTCACCGGGGAAAAAAAAGGAACCATCCGCGGCAGTCCACGTTCTACGGAGCGCACCCAAAGCTGGCCGTACAAGCGAAGCCATCATCACACGAGTACGCCTGCTGCGTGCTTTACGTGCTTGCCGATATTAAAGGCGCCCACCGTGCATGCCGGTCTGCCGGAGCCGCACACACACCAGACTCCTGCTGGCTGCTGCTGCTGCTAGTATATCAGTTGCCTCGGGGGAGCTGGAGTACGTGCGAGGCCGATGTGATGCGGCTACAGTGCGTGCGGGGGACACCGGCCAGGCAAGCAGCAGGCTGCCTCGCGTCCGCTCATCATCGTCATCGTCATCTATCCCGCCATCCCGGTATCCCCTCCCCTCGTCCCGTGTCTATTCGCCCCCAGCCCCCGGACGGCCGCTTCCGGGTTCCGGCTTCGCATTTGGCTGTTGGCTCCTTGCTAGCTACTTCCTTCTCCAACCACTCGAGCGAGCCCTGATCCGTGCTAGCTAGAGCGGGCGAGTCACCGAGCTGCCTCCGATCGAGGTCTAGCACTAGCAGCTAGCTGGCCGTCTTCTTCCGCCGGCGGCAGAGGTTGCTGGCTAAGCTAAAGCAAGAGAGGTACGGCACGGTACGGTGGGTGGTGGACTGGTGGTTCAGGTGATGCCGCCGCCGTTGCTCATGGTGGGGAGGCAGCCGAGGTGGTGGAGGGGGAAATCCGGCGGATCCGCGCGGACGCTCGGCGTTCGCAGTGGTGGTGGTTGCCCTCGTCGTCTCCCTCTGCTTCATCGGCAGCCGTCTCACGGGGACGACACAGCTGGGTGGCGGCTCCCAGCTCGCTTCAGGTAATAAGCTCAACTAGCTGCTTCGTTCAATCTCCTGCTGCGTAAAAACAGCTCAGCGGTGCTCATCTTTCGTTTTTTTTGAGGAATCATTTGCTCATCTTTCGTACCCACACAAAAAAAATAATCATTGCATGTTCTCAGAAAAATGATCATCCTTGTTGTGCGTTCGTCGGTGGAAGTGTATATAGAGATTCTTGTTGCGTTTTTCCTCTTTTTTCTCTGCCCAGAACGACTGCTTGTACTGTTAGTGCACATGCAGTTTGCTGATAACTGGAGAAGTGGAGAGAAGGCGCATGATCTGCACTTCTGCAGCAGCACAGTTTCCCTTTTCTAGTGCAACATTGGTTGTACTGCCTGGTGATCATCACTTATTTCAGTTCCTTCTCCGTGAACAGATTCCGGGAGGACCGTGGCAGCGGCAGCAGGAGCCCATCCCGGCGATCAGGTGGTGGCGACTGATGAGGTGCGTTAGTTCATTCCTCGTCTCGTTTCATTCATTAACGAAAACACAACACGGGACATCTAAAAAAACGCAACACGGGTACTGTATCAGTCGTATTTTTCAGCCAAGGAATAGCGTTTTCTTACCACGATAAATCAGCGAATGATATTTTTCGGCCTGACTTTTCAGGAAAGTAAACAGAGCCATATGGATGGCCACTTCATGTTTGGCCTCTGGTTGTTAGCAAGAGGCCGGCTTAGAGTTAAGTATGTAAAGCATGTAGTAGGTGACATGTCTAAATCGCACGTACGGTACGGTACGGTACGGTACCAAGCAGCTGCGCATCTGTGAGCCGGCCGCAGTCACGAATCGATCTCCACCGTGCAGGGGTGGTGAATCGTTGTCGCGCCTCGTAAAAGGGCCTCCGCCGCACGACGGCGCGGCGAGCCCGCCGGTCTCGATCACCATTGCGCGCAGCAGCTGCTGTCGCTCCTGCCAGCTTCACGACGGCCTACGTCCGGCGACGTCCCCGTCCCGTCCCAACAGGCCTTCCACCGTTACACGCCGGCAGGGCCCGGTGGCCCAGGCCCACCCTGAGCGACCATACCATGCATCATATTGACATTCAAAACCCCAATTACATTCCCGCGGTCGTTCACTGGTTTCTAGTCCAGCGAACTATCCGACCGAACAAGCCCACACGGCTCGACCATACTCCGTGCTACTGCTGCTGCATTGCATGTTTTTGGATTCGCCGTTGTATTTATTGGCCGTAAACAAAAGAAACTTTAACCACCATGCATGCATGCATGTCTCTTTATACTACTTCGTACTAGCCGCAGGTGCGTCCATTTTTTTTCTACTTTTTTCTTTTACCTTTTTATTTTTTAGAGCAAGGCTAATAATACAGCCGGCTTGCTGGCTGTAAGGTTTCTTACAGCCTTCTCTCAGCCCACTCATATAGTAGTTGGCTCTTTACCGTTAACACATGGCCCACTTGTCTCTCTCACAGACTTTCTTGGTTCTTGTGCCCAAGCCGGCTGTAAGCTTACAGCCCGCTTCTCCTCTCTCTCCTCCCCTCTCTCCTCCACCTCAGCATTTAGTCGGCTTACAGCCTACTATTATACTTGCTCTTATACAAGTTATTTCGTTCGTATTTCTACTAATATGGTATGATATTAATTTGTACATCTAAATTCTTGAATATAACTTATTCATCCAACTTTACATCTAAGTCATTCGTCAAAGTTATATATCTACGTTATACAAGTAAGTTATACACATAACTTTTTTTTTAAAAAAAAATTTAAGTTATACACATAACTTAATTTTATGCATAACTTATCACCACCACTTATATATCACAACTTTACAATATAATATTTTGCAGAGCAAAACTTATTAGTAAAAGTTTTTATCAGAACTTCGTTGGGTAGCGTTGGCAAGTTATATAAAATAACTTATGTACATAAATTGTAGAATAATTTATGCACCATCTAATGTGTTTCATAACTTTTGTACATATAAGTTGTGTACACTGTATATTCACATAACTTTTATACTAAGTTATGCACCTAACTTTTATGCCCAACATATATTCACAACTTGGATAATATAATATTTTGTACTAAGTCGTGTTTCATAAATTTTGTGTTTGGTATAAGTTATAAATTAATTTGTTCTTTTGTGTTTAATAACTTTTGTGTTTCCAAATTTAGCATAAGTTATAAGTTAATTCGTTACTTTCTGTTTAATAACTTTTGTACATAGTTGCATTTCATAACTTCTGTACCATCCGAGTTTTGGCATAAGTTATAAGTTATAAATTTATGATATAAGTTAATACACAGCAAATGGGTACTAGAATAAAATTCTTCGAAACTATATGCAAGTGGGGTTTAGTTTTATTCGCCTCGTTACGCAGAACACACCGGTGCAGACGGAATTGAAAACGGATACATCGTTCTGAAGTTATAGCAATTTAAAATAAATGATTTGCTTTTTTCTAGCTTACGTCAGCATGATGTCACAACCAGCTGAAATGTGTGGGCGCATGCAGCGGTTCGCTTGATTGACGGCCGAGCACGCGAAAAGAGAAGGAGCCCGCGCGGCACTATCTAAATACGGAAAGAGTTGGGAATTATTTTATCTAAAAAAAGGAGGCTGCTGCGGTCAGAATATTATTGTTCGCCGAATTCGAATGCAATGAGCGTTCATGAATTTGCTGCGTCGAATCAAAACACCATGACAGGCTAGGAAAGGGCTGCTTTCCTCGATCGATTGATGAACTTGTAATAACAAGATGGAGTATTTGTGTTTCTGTTCGCGTGTGATTGCAGATGCAGGAGGAGCTGGTTTACATCGTCGGACGACGACGCCTGCTGTCGGGCGGCCTGGGGTCGCATCCGCCACGGTGCACCACCAAATGCGGCAGCTGCAACCCGTGCTACCCGGTGCACGTGTCCGTGCCGCCGGGGGTGCTGGTCACCACCGAGTACTACCCGGAGGCGTGGCGGTGCAAGTGCCGGAACCAGCTCTACATGCCGTGACCGTGAGGCGTGAGCGACTACTTGCCACAAGCCGTTCGATCGGCGCGTAAACATCCGAAACGCGCAGGCGCAGCAGACGATCCAAGTGGAGACGACCAAGAAAGGCGGCCTGCCCAATGGTCGAGTCGCGACGCCGGCGTTCGCGTGCGTGCGTGGCACCGGAGCGTGTGCCGCTGTGCCTGGCCCGGCGCGGCGGTGCGCGCGAGGCCGCGCGTGGTGTGGCCTACCCTCGGCAGGCCGGGCAGAGAGGGCGAGCCGCGCGCTGCCATGTGCCGTGCCCGTGTGTGTAGCGCTGAGAATCGGGCAGTACGCCGCGGCCCTACCACGAGGCGCGCACGGCAGGGACGCAGGGCGCCGTGGTAAGAAGGCTGCGGCTGCTTTGCCCCGGCGTACTGTTCATATTGTTCATATATGATTTGCGATTTTTTTTTTCTCTTCGTGTCTTCTAGAATCGACCCACTTTTGCGTGTTGTATTTTGAGCTGCTACATGTATATGCTGTTGCGTTCGTACATTTTGCATTAGAAGTTTCAATTGAATCAAATTTCTTTAATTTTGATTAAGTTTTAAAAATATTATTGATATTTATGACTCCAAGAAAATAAACGAGAAAAAACACATTTCGTTATTATTTGTTAGTATTTTTTATAGATTTGGTTAATTTTAAAACTGTTTGATTCTTGGAAAATAAGAATTAGTTCGCCATGTTCGCTTGAGCTACTTTTCAGTCATAAAACAGTGTTTTTTCTCTCATAATATTTCAGCATAAGCATCAACATAAGTCAAATTTCAGCATAAGCGTATATTCTTAGGGGTATGGGTCAAATTTCAGCATAAGCGTATATTCTTGGGGGTGGGGGACGGATGGAGTAATCCTGGTACCGTACTCCCTCTATCAACAAAAGAATAGAATTATAGAATTTGTGTCGGTCAAACTAGCTCAACTTTGATTAAGTTTATAGTAAATAGTATTATCATTTATGTCACTAAATATATTAATAATAAAAATATATTCTATAACAAATCTAATGATACTTATTTTATATCATAAATGTTATTATTTTTAAATAATTTTAGTCAAACTTAAACTGTTTTGATTTCTAAATAAAAAGCAAGAATTGCATTCTCTCGACCGGCAGTGGCTGCACCGCGACACGAGCCGCAGGCGTGCATGCATGGCAAATCTGAGAAACGCAATGCAGCCATTTGGAGCGTTTGCGGGTGGACTTTATGTTTAGCACGCGCATAGGAGTGCACGGCATGGCGCTGCGGCCACAGGCGGCAAGCCGGAATGGCACACACACAACCTGCTGGTGTACAATGCGTGTGGCAGATTTGAGGCCCGACTGGTGTCAGATTGGCCCTGGCCAGTCCCGCGAGTTCGCGACCGCAGGCGGCAGCCTGCAGGGCGTGTGAGGTGGTAATTTTTGGCAAAATCACGGACGGTCGCAGATGACCTGCTCGTCGGTCGTACTCCATGCACGAGTCCCCCAGTGGTTGCTGAGCCGTCCTCAGTGGCTCATTAGCTTCATGGATCGACAGTGCCACTGTTTTCTATATATGGGTCTATGTATAGTTTGATATACTACTAAGGGTCTGTTTAATGAAGCTTCTCAAACAGCTTTATTAGCAAATTCACCACTTCCCCCAACAAAACACTTAAAATTTTAACAGCTTTATCAGATAAGCTCCTTAAATCAGGAGCTGCAGGCGAGTGGTGGAGCACCAAAAAATATAGCTTTACCAGTCTCCCTTTGGCTGTCGTGGGTCTAGTGCACGGCCATGGTTCCATTAATTTGCCCCCGGCAGCATGTGTATTTGTTTAAACTCTTCTACTTAATACAATGATACATAAATCTTTTACGTATCCGAGAAAAAAATTATACCGGCAGCATGGGGAGGGACGAAGGCGGCTCTTTACAGACAGACTAGCGTGAGGAGGGGTGGAGACAACCAAAAGGATCTAGAATTCTAGGTGGCTAGAGGAAAGTTGAATGGTCTATAATTTTTTTTCTACAAATACACAAATACTAGAGCAAAGTAGTTAGTAAAATAAGCAAACCTAATAGGCACTAATTTTCCTAGCTGTAATATCATCCAATGCAAACCCTACACAATGTTTTTTTTGAGGAAAACAGGAGGGGTTGCACCCTACTGATCTTTATTATAAACAACAAACAAAGTTTTCCAAGTACAGCCTTCAGGAGACCAAAAAAAAAGAAACATAAAAAATAAGCAAGATTACACAAAGTTGTCTAGCCATAGTTGTAACTGTAGTTGAAGATCCTTCTTACCTCTGAGTTTAACTCGAGCGAGTTCATATTTGAAGACCACTTTGCAAGATTGCAGAGAATGCTGCAGGTTTCTGAAAATGGCATCTGTCGGTGCAGAAAGTGACCAACAAGTAAATATTTGTAGTTTTGTCGTACGTTGTGATCGAAGGTCGCCTAGCACTCAATGACACAGGGTTTATATTGGTTCAAGCAACGTGCCCTACGTCCAGTTTGAGTCGGTCGGTGACTTTATTCCTGAGCCCAGGCGCTCGAAGTTTGCAGTGGGGTTACAAACGAGAAGAAGAAAGATGGGGGGTATGAGAGATCCGGTTGGGCTCCGGTCGGAAGGGCCGAGAGCGACAGGAGCTCCGCTATGAGCTAAGTGTTCAAGCGTGTGCTTGAGGTTCGAACCTGACGGTTCTGTGGTTGTGAACTAGTGAACTTGATCGATCTAATGAATATGGAACCACTTGAATGTTGGGAGAGAGCACATCCCCTTTTATAGATGAAGGAGACGGCCTTACAAGTGAGAGGGAGAGAGTACGTATGCTTCTAAGCCTTATTGCCCTCGCCGGCGGGTACAAGATGATGGTAGGTGCCCACAACATTGTTGGATGTCGGATGCACGTGGGAGGCTGCGTCGTTTTGTTCGGCTATGGCAGATGTCGGTACCTGCTATACTGTTGATGCCCAGAGGCATGTGAGAAGTTTCACCAAGTTCACTCGGTACGGTAAATGCTGGCTCCCACAACACTATCGATGCCCAGAGGCATGTGGGGAGAGCCTTACCGTATGGGAGTTAATGGCGCCCACAACACTATAGGGAAAAATGTCGGCGCCTATAACACTGTTTGTGTCAGGGAGGTTGTAGAGTACTTTTTCTGTAGGTGTACAGGGTACGGTCCCTGGTATCGTGGTTTGACTTGTGCGCCCTGCCTTGCTTTCTCCACCCGTTTCCTGGTCCTTACCGAGCGGGCGTCCCCGGTCGGTTGGTCCCAGTCGGCTCTGATTGCGCCAGTCGGAGAAGAGCTATGAGCAGGGTTTTGGCGTACCCCGGTCGGAGACGTGGGGTCAGAGTCGGAAGTAGTGCTTTGGCCAGGCCATTCGGTCGAAGAGACCGTCCGGAGGCAGGCTGGAGATCGAAGTGAGCACTCCGGTCGGAGAGGTGGGCCGGAGTCAGAAAACAGGCGCCATTCCTCCTTGGGCAAGCCTTATCGTTGATCGGATCGCCCTTCTGGCCTGTTGTTCAGATACCTAGGCTGGCCCATGAGTTGCGCGTTGTTTGCTTGGGCCGAGCCTTTGTTGGGAAGCCGGTCCGAGAGGGACCCCAGGTTTATGAACCCGACAGGAGCCCCCGAGCCCCCGGATGATTCGGACAGAATCGTCTAGGAGATTTTTGTCTTGACGACAAGTGCGCGTGAGCGCACCCGTGGGTGTAGCCCCCGAGTCCCTGGGTGACTCGGGCAGAATCGTTCGGGGGGGGGGGGTTCATGTTGCCAGTGGGGAGGTTTTCGTTTCGTTAGCGGGTGGGCGTGAGCGCACCCACGGGTGTAGCCCCTGAGCCCCCGGGCGGTTCGGGCATAATCATCCGGGGGTGTTTGTTAGCGGGCGTGTGTGCGTGTTTTTTAGTCAAGACAGAATTGTCAACCAAGGTGTCGTTGCGCAGCTGAGGCGTTTAGTTTTGGGATCGGGCGAGGTAGAGCTCGTGGATCCTAGCGTCGGTGCGCGCCATGGGATCGGGCGAGGCAGTTTGTTTAGGGATCGGACGAGACAGAGCTCACAGGTCCTGGCGTCGGTGCACGTCGTGGGATCGGGTGAGTCAGAGTCGTGGATCCTGGCCTTGGTGCAGCCCGCGCAGCCGAGATAGTTAGTTTAGTTAGTTTTAGGGGTTGGGCGAGCCGGAGTT
Source organism: Miscanthus floridulus (assembly GCF_019320115.1). Taxonomy (NCBI): domain Eukaryota; kingdom Viridiplantae; phylum Streptophyta; class Magnoliopsida; order Poales; family Poaceae; genus Miscanthus; species Miscanthus floridulus. The sequence goes on along the minus strand of NC_089596.1, from coordinate 85,501,926 downwards.
CGTGGATCCTGATGGGGTGAGTTCAGGGTCACAGACCTAGGCGTTTGGTGTGCAGTCGAAGCGTAGCCGATGGATGGGGCGATTTCAGGGTTGTAGACCTGGGCGTTTTGGTGTACAGTTGAAGCGTAGCCGATGGATGGGGCGAGTTCGGGGTCGCAGACCCGGGCGTTTGGTGTCTTGAGCCCCGAGCCCTATTGGGCTTTGGTAGGGGTTGGTTTGACTTGTGTGCGTTATCCTGTCCTTGGTTTCTCACAACCAGAGGGGCTGAGTTTTATCCCTTGTCCCGATCACTCGGGCTCGAGTGACGCGCTCAGTGAGTTCGCTAACTGGTATGATCGAGTGGAATCCGGGTCCGTCGTTCGTGATGGGATCGGCATAGCCCTCTTGTGACATTCCACTACTCCTTTACCCGCAACCTGGCAGATGCCTGGGTCATTTTGGAGACCAACCCGGGTGCCCTGATGGCCTCCCCTCGATGGAGATTCTGTGGGTTTGGCAAGAGGTTTAGGATCGAATGAGAAGGTTGAGATGACCCTGTCTGCTTTGGGGCAGACAGGGCGAGGGCCGCATGGGGCTCATCTGCATTTTCTCCCCTAGCTCTGTTTGACGTGGGGCGGCCTCGAGCCCTTCGTGGGCCAACCTTCGAACCCCAGTCGGTCGTTGCTCATGTCGAATGAGACAACTGCCGCTCCGTGATGCAACATGGAGCGTTGTGATGCATTTCACTACACGTGCGATGGCTTAGTTCCCGAGCCCCCAGGCGGTTCAGGTCCTGAATCATCTGGGGGGCATGGGCGTATGGAATGAATGCGTGTATGGATGTATGAAATGATTATAAAGAAATAGCGGGGGTCGGTAGTGTTACCTTGATGACTCGAGTGACGGGGTTTGAAGAGCTCCAATCGGAAATGTCCGATCGGGACCCGTGCTCGTCGTTCATGATGGAGTTGGCGTGGCCTATATGGCACGTCCATTCGCTCCTTACTTGTGTCTCGGTGTTTTCTTGAGCCATTCGATCGACTTAGGAAGCCCGATGGTTTCTCCTGGTGGAGATCCTGTCATTTGGGTTTTTCCAAGTCCCACCTAGGGAGGTGGAGAGCTGCCTACGTGTGGTGACGCTTTGGTTTTCGTGCCCGGCGTGTGATAGTGGTGGGCCATACATAGGCCATGTCCCATCTTACCAGGAGACGTTCCGTCTGACCAGGCATCGTTTCATCGGTCAGTGTGCGTCCCATCGGTCAGGGTGTGTCCCATCGTTTGCCATCTGCATTGAATGGGGGAAGGGAGAGGGTTTTTCACTCTGATCTTTTGCCCCTCTTCAGCTATCATGTTTTCTCCTTAAATAGGGGGATGGAGAGGGCTCTGCGTCACAGTCCTTTGCCTATTCTCCAACTGTTGTCTTTCCTCCTTCCTCCTCTCCGAGAGTGCCTATATGTCGCGGTGGTTCCTTAGTGAGAGAGAGGGTAAGCGAGGGGAAGGACTTACAGATCCTTTCATGAATCTAGAGCGCGATGTTGAGCTGGAGGCTGCCCTGGGTGGTGCTGGCCGTCTTTGCCTGAAAAGGGATGGCTTTCGCCGAAGGGGGTGGCGTGCTGGAGTCATCTGCGAGGCCTTTTTTGGGATGGAGCCATGTGAGGATTTTCTCCGGTGGATCCTCACCGGGTGAGCCTTGTCGGAGGGGAAGTTGCTTAGGATCGTGCCGGTGGAGGGTTCCACGCCTACAACTGCTCAGGTTGGCCAGTTCATAAAGTTTGATGAGATCTCTTCCAGCCATGGCGGCCATACCTCGGTAGCAGCGTCCTTGCCTAGTAGCTACCTTGACTGCATGAGAAGGTCAGGAGCTCCATGCTCTTCTGCTGAGCATCTATGGGTGCAACGCCCTTGAGGTACCCGTTGTGCTTGCCGAAGTCGAGGGGATGGAACCGGGTGTGTCCCTTGAGGTACCCGTTGCGCTCATCGAAGTCGAGGGAACGGAACTGGGTGGGGCCCCTATAGAGGTGGTTACGTCTGGCAGCGTGTGTCATGGTCTCTCCTTTGGCATCGGGCGATGTTGTCGAGGGACCGCAGTAGTATTTGGATTAGAAGTAGTTAGAAAATGTAATAGTTGTGGGTGAGCCTCCGTGTGAACAGTTTTTGTATCAATGAATCCATCAGTTCTGTTCTTGTGATAGAACCACTATCCGTTCCTTTTTCGGCCAGCGACCTTGGGGCCGCGTGATGTCCGCAAATCTTGGCATGGACCTCGAGGAGGAGCTGCTTCCCCTGGTTGGTGGGGATGCACTTTATGAGCACCCCTGATGGACTCTATTTGTAGAGCTCGTCACCGAGCGCAATGAAGGTCTTGGCGCATCGAGCGATCCATCGGGCTTTAGTCCTTTCGGGTGGGAGAACCTCCTCGAGGAGGTAGATGAGTAGCGGCGCTCGCCAGTCTATCTGATCGAGTGCCAATACAGCGATGTTGGTGGGTGACGTCGTTATGGAGGTACTAGGATCGGAGCCCTCGAGCGCTAGCTTGGCATCGAGGTCAGAGTCCCCGGGCGCCGGCTAGGCATCGGGGTGTGTCTAGACCGGACCTTCAAGGATGCGAGTGGATGGCTCATGGACGTCGTTGATGTAGACCCCGCTTGGGGGTGGATCCCGCCTGGCGGCCAATTTTGCAAGAAAATCAGCGGCATCGTTGTCCTTTTGGGGGACATGATGCAGCTTGATCACCTAGAATTTGTCCTCAAGCTTGCGCACCTCATGGTAGTATGCTACCATGAGGGGGCTTTTGCAGGAGGACTCCTTCATGACCTGATCAACGACTAGCTCCGAGTCACCGTGAACATAGAGTCGTGTAGCACCAAGCTCGATACGATGCATAGTCCGTTGATGAGGGCCTCATACTCCATGGCGTTGTTTGTGGCTGAAAAGTGGAGGCGGATGGCATAGCGGAGCCTATTCCTATCCAGGGAGATCAGAACCACTCTAGCCTCCAAGCCGGGTGCCATTATGGACCCATCAAAGTACATTGTCCAGTACTCGTGGGTGATGTCCGGGGTTGGTAGCTGCACCTCTGTCCATTTAGCGACTAAATCCATGAGAGCGTGAGATTTAATGGCAGTATGGGGGATGTGCCTCATGTCGTGGCCCATGAGTTCGAGTGCCCACTTAGAGATCTGTCCCGTGGAGTCGCGGTTGCGGATGATGTCCCATAGCGGGTATGAAGTGACGATCACGACTTCATGGTCAGTGAAGTAGTGCAGGAGCTTCCGAGTTGCCATCAGTACGGCGTATAGGATTTTCTGCACCTGGGGGTACATGGCAAAACCTCCTAAGTTATAGGGCCCACATGCACCTATCACTGTCTGACGACCTTTGACATTTATGCATATGTTTCCATTAACTTAAAAAGACTGTCGGGTGTCCTCGGGGAACCCCAAATCATCCACGATTTCCGAGCAAGATCACGTTATAGAGTCATTGTAGTATTACAACATTTATTCAAATATCAATACCAGAGTAAAAACAGCGGAAGTCTTATAATAACATAATTTACAAAATAGTAGTTTCAAACCTCGCAACTAGGTTCAATGTTTATTACAAAACGGAATAGTGGAGTGGCATTATAATATAATACAAAACACACAATGAAACTGCCCTGCCCAAGGGCCACACATTTACTTCTCATCGTCATCATAAGGTACAACTGTCATGCAGCACGATCCAAAACAGATCTGTTCATGAGGCTCACCTGCAACAAGGGTCAACGAACCCTGAGTACAAAAGTACTCAACAAGACTTAACCGAAATAAAACTGATAGAACTCAGGAATGCCGGCTCATGGGATTCAAGGTATGGCTTTAACAATAATCAAAGTTCTTTTGCGTAAAAGCTCTTTAACAAAATTCTTTATATAGAAAACTTCATAAAATCATATACAAAGCTGACACGATCCATGTTGAGATCATGAAACTTCATATCCAACACCTTCACAAGCCTTATTCGAGTTCCAGTTATTAGTACTACGATGATGAACAGAGAAGTGAGTCTCCATAACCGAGGAGCAACGATGATTCGAACCGATTAAACCCAGCTGGGGATTCCAGACCACACGACATATGCAAGTCCCCAACCTACATATATCAACCTACTCTCGGATCCTCTAAGGCAAGAACAGGTCCACGCCACCCGAGAATACAGTACTCCACCAATCCAGCCCATTGCCACGTGGGTACATGCTATTCCCGCCATCTCTCCACTCCTAGTGCGCGAGTAGCCATTCTCGTAATAGAATTGCCAAGTTCAGGCTTACCAGAGTATGTGGTTAGTACTACAAAGTCTCACCGCACACAGTTCAACAACGGACGTGCCTTAACCGACACAGGCGGAAAGAACCTGCTCACAAGACCTCCATGTCTTGTGGCTCACACACACCGAGTCCGCCCGGTCTAGATTTATTACACCACATTCCCATATCACATGATAACATAAGTTAATCAAATTCTATTTAAAGTTCGCAGGTGACAGGTAATCACCTGACTTTCATCGTTCTACGCATAGCTAAGCATAACTAGGCATATACGAATTTAAAACTGGTAATATGGTAATTATAGAATAACAAGGTGGGTAATGTACCAATTTGACTTGTACTTGACTTCTAATCACTTAATGCAGTAAAAAGAAGCAAAAGCGAAATCAATTTGTAAAATACAAGGTAGGGTTGTATGCATCCGGGGCTTGCCTTCGTTGACGGAAAAGTCCGGTTCCTGCGACGTTTCACAAATATTCGATCCGACCTCAACAGACGGATTAACCTCCACAACAACTTGATTAACTACCACGTGTTCACCTTCGTTCACTACACGTAATAACAATGCCATGTTTAACATGATGCGGAATACGAAACATGATGCTCGATGATGGATGCAAAAATTAACAATTTGAACACAACTTTCCTTCACGGTACAGTTGCAAGTCAAACAACTAAATCTTTTTCGTAACACATACATCAATTGCCAAGGATCATTATCAACTAATGACCCAAGGTCATCACTCAATCCAAAATTTCAAACAAAACCTAAATCATCAAAGGTTACTATTTGCTTTTATGAATTAATTATTTAATTCAAAATTATGAAATAAATCAACTTATTCTAATTGAGCTCAAAATTTTATTAAATGTTCATTACATGATAACTAAGTGGCAAAACAAATTTCATAATTTTTGGATAAATAAATAAGCCTAGAAAAATCACGGAAATTCATTTATTAATAAATTGAGCAATTTTTATCACATTCAAAAATTACTGAAAAACATTATTTCATATTTTTATTAAATAATATACATCACAGAGAAGTCACACAAAAATTTTCATAATTTTTGGAGCTCTAAATAAATCTACACAAAAATAACAAATTACATCACTATTCATTCAAATCTGAAAATAGAAAAATCCATTTGAACGCTGAGTCACTGACAACGGGTCCCACCTATCATCCCTAACCTCGTGCGTTTGACCACGACAGCGACGGCGCTGATCGATGTAAACTCATCGACGGTGAGTCCAACGGCGACGGCTAAAGTACTAAAATGATCACCAAGACTAGGCGCATCGATTGACGTCCCTATCAGCACTGATTACGGCCCTATACTAGCTCGTCGTCGGCCATGGCGGACGCGGTGGCACGGCAGCGCTACGCCGATGACGTGAGACCTATACAGCTTAAACAGAAGGCCTAGGAAGCATTAGCAGCTCACCCCAAACGCGACTGAGTAGAGCACAAGGCCGGAGGAGCAACGGAGAGGTGGATCGACGTCCCGAGCAAGTACGGCGGAGCAGATCGTCGTCGGTGGCGATGTTCCGGGAGCTGTGGTGGTCAAAATGATAAATCAATGGGTCATGGAGGACTATAGCATCGTGGCGAAGCTGAAACAATACTCAGCAGGGGCAGAGGATCATCGTAACACGCTAGCCACGGCGAAGCGCTCGCGACGGGGACGCTGCCGGCCGCGAGGAAGAAGAGTGCGCACCACGAGTTTCCGGTGAAGACAAGCCACAAGGACTGGTTTGCTGGATGCGCAAGGAACTAGCGGAGCTGGGACACACTTTGCTGTGATGGCACGGGCGCTGGTTCGACGGCAAACGCTCAACGGAGTTATGACAACGGTGCCGGGAAAACAGAGGAAGGGAAACGGCGAAGAACGGCGACGGCTTAGGCCTTAAGGAGCGGCCAGAAGCCCAAGGAAGCCACGCAGGAGCCTTTCCCACTCCAGCGTGAAGACGAGGACATCCATGCACGCGTCTGGAAGCGAACCGAAGGTCGCCGACGGCGGTGCTACGGCGGTGAACACTGTTCACAGTATTTACAAGTTTGCCATTCGCCAAAATTCACAAATTACTCTCAAATTTTCATAACAACTCAAAAATCTCCAAAAATAAAAGTTGCTCAAAATCAAAAGTTCTACAACTTTGCTTTTATAAGCAACTCCTAATTCGGTCTAGATTTTGAAATGAACTTTTGAATTCAAATGGGGAAATTTAACGAATTACGCCTTTTTGAATTACTCCAAATTTTACTAAACAACTTGAAAAACTTCAAAAACAAACTTTGCTTAACTTGTCAAGCTCTACACTTTTTCTTTTGGACTCAACCCCAAAATATGCATAGATTTTGAAATGGATTTTCAGGGTAGGATTTAAATGCTGAAAAATCGGGGTTTTCACGAAAAATTCAAAATCAAACAAACTTTGAACTTGAGTCAAACAATACAATTCAACACATACCACATGAATATAAACTTGTTTTAGTGTATGCATCTCAAAGTTTTTAATATGACCAATTGCCTTGCTATGCATATGATGATATGGCAGTTTTAGTATTTAAACACCCGGGGTGTTACAATCCTTCCCCCTAAAAGAAATCTCGCCCCGAGATTCAAAGCCATAGAGTAAGTAATGGAAAAGGAAATGTGTCGCGAGAACACATACCAAATCTGTCCATAAAACAGCTAAGGTCCCTTTACAAAACACAACTTGTACAAACAAACTCAACTAACATTACTCTATTCTATATTGACGCTAGAAACTCTGGAAACTTTTCTAACAAGTAATCTTCTGATTCCTAGGTAGCTTCCTCTTCTGAATGTTGATTCCATTGTATTTTATAGAACTTGATTGTCCGTCTTTGAGTAACACGATCTTTCTGATCCAACACTCGGATAGGATATTCGGAGTAAGTTAAATCCGGTTCTAGTTCCACTCCTTCAACTTCAACATTCTGTTCAGGCACTCGGAGACACTTCTTCAATTGAGAAACATGGAACACATCATGCACAACTGCGAGATGTTCTGGTAATTTCAAGCGATATGCCAGTTTTCCATACCTCTCTAAAATTTGAAATGGTCCAATATATCGAGGTGCCAACTTGCCTTTAACACCAAAACGGGTAACTCCCTTCATTGGTGATACTTTCAGATATACAAAATCTCCTTTGTTAAATACCAATGGTCTCCGTCTTCTATCCGCATAACTCTTTTGGTGGGACTGAGCTATTTTCAAATTACTCTGTATTTGCCTAACTTTGTCTTCTGTTTCTTTCACAAGGTCAACTCCAAAGAATCTTCTTTCTCCAGGCTCAGACCAACTCAACGATGTTCTGCATCTACGACCATAGAGTGCTTCAAATGGAGCCATTCTAATGCTTTCCTGATAACTATTGTTGTATGAAAACTCGGCCAAAGGTAAGCACTCATCCCACTTATTGGAATAGTTAAGGACACAACACCTTAACATATCTTCAAGTACTTGATTGACTCTTTCAGTCTGTCCATCAGTCTGTGGATGATAAGTTGTACTATACAGAAGTTTGGTACCTAATGAAGAATGCAATTGTTTCCAAAAGTTGGAGACAAACTGTGTACCCCTATCTGACACAATAGTCTTGGGTACTCCATGGAGACTCACAATTCGCTGTAAATACATTTTGGCATACCGTATAGTGGGATATGTATTATGGACTGGAAGAAAATGTGCTGATTTGGTTAGTCGATCTACAATAACCCATACTGAATCAAATCCCTTTGATGTCTTGGGTAGACCAACAATAAAATCCATACTTATGTCCTCCCATTTCCAAGATGGAATAGGTAATGGTTGTAATTCACCAGTAGACCTCAAATGTATAGCTTTCACCTTTTGACAAGTATCACACTTTGCTATATATCTAGCAATCTCTATTTTCATTTTAGTCCACCAGAACCTTTGCTTCAAGTCCTGGTACATCTTGTTGCTTCCCGGATGGATAGATAACCTAGTAGCATGTGCCTCTTCTAGAATTGACTGCCGCAACTCAGGAACCTTTGGTACCACTAGGCGATCCTTGAACCATAACACATCTTCATCATCTATGCTGAAGCATTCTGCTTTTCCATTCTTGACTCTTTCCTTGATATGGGCTATACCCTTGTTTTCCTTCTGAGCAACAATAACTTGACCTCGAATAGTGGCTTCAACAATTATGTTGGTCAAACTACCTTGTTGAATTACTTCTACATTCAACTTCTCCATTTCTTGACATAGCGTCAAACCCATTGTTCTCACTGCTAGAGAATTGCAATAACTTTTGTGACTGAGGGCATCTGCAACCACATTTGCTTTACCCAGGTGATAATGTACTTCCAAATCATAATCCTTAATCAGTTCTAACCATCTTCTCTGTCGCATGTTCAACTCTGACTGAGTAAAGATATACTTTAAGCTTTTGTGGTCTGTATACATATGGCACGTATTACCAAGCAGGTAATGCCGCTAAATCTTCAGAGCATGAACCACAGCTGCTAACTCTAGATCATGAGTCGGATAGTGTTCTTCATGTTGCTTAAGTTGCCTGGACGCATAGGCAATGACTCGACTTTCTTGCATCAACACACATCCAATACCAATACCTGAAGCATCACAATAAACATCAAACGGCTTCTCGATATTAGGTTGGGCTAATACTGGTGCAGTGGTTAACAATCTCTTCAAGGTCTGGAAAGCCTCTTCACAATCAGTTGACCAGACAAACTTGACTTGGTTCTTCAACAACTCGGTTATGGACTTTGATACTTTAGAGAAATCTAGAATAAACCAATGGTAATACCCTGCCAATCCCAGAAAACTCTGAACTTGATGAATTGTGGTTGGCGGTTTCCAATCAAGCACATCCTTCACTTTGCCAGGATCAACTGCAACTCCTTCGGCTGACAAGACATGTCCAAGAAATTGTACTTCCTTAAGCCAAAAATCACACTTGCTGAACTTGGCATATAGTTGATGCTCTCTCAAGCGGGTCAGAACAATCCTAAGATGTTCCGCATGTTCTTTCTTATTCTTGGAATACACTAAAATGTCATCAATAAACACCACTACAAACTTATCTAGCTCAGGCATGAATACTGAGTTCATTAGATACATGAAATGAGCGGGAGCATTTGTCAAACCAAAAGACATTACCAAGTATTCATATAATCCATATCTTGTGGTAAATGCCATTTTGGGAATATCTTCAGGCTTTATCTTAATTTGATGATACCCTGATCTCAAATCTATCTTGGAGAAAACTTTGGCTCCGGCCAATTGATCAAAAAGCAAATCTATCCGAGGTAAGAGATACTTATTCTTGATGGTCACTTCATTCAACGGACGATAGTCAACACATAACCTTAGGGTCTCATCTTTCTTTTTCACAAATATTGCCAGACATCCCCAAGGTGAGAAACTAGGTTGGATAAACCCCTTCTCAATCAATTCTTGTAACTGAGTCTTCAACTCGGCCAATTCCTTAGGTGGCATCCTATAAGCTCTGCGAGAAATCGGAGTTGTTCCAGGTTGCAATTCTATGTTAAACTGGACATCCATATCAGGTGGTAGACCGGGTAGATCTTCTGGAAACACATCCAGAAATTCACACACTACCGGAATATCTCTAATCTCTTTGACAGCAGTTGCACAAACCTTGCCCGCTGATCTTCTTAGGGTTGGAAGTTGGATGAGAAGTTGAGAATTACTATCAGGCAAACTTACTCTTAATGTCCTATTCAAAGCATCTATAACAGCCTTATGCTGATACATCAAATTCATTCCCAAGATTACATCTATATCCTGATCCTTAAGGATAATCATGGTAGTGGGAAAATATGCCCACCCAGGTTTACGGGTACCTGGTATACCATTTCCTTAGTACATAGACGTCCCCCGGGCGACTGTATAAAGAAACTTTCCTTTGTTGCCCAGCTTGAGACTGTGGTGGACGGTAAGGAGGACGATTATGATGTACTGGATGATAAATCACCCTCTGCCTCTTCTGATTTCCCCTGAAAGATCCGGATGGCATACTCTTTTTCTTTTTGAGCTCCTTATGCTGTCGATACTTTAACTTCGAAGCAATTGCAATATTTATGGCCTCATGGTAAGTGACATTGGTGCAAGTTGTCATCATTGTTTGCAGCTTGGTATTCAAACCTCTCATAAACCACCTCTTCTTCTTGGCATCAGTATTGACATGTTCTGATGCATATTGTGACAGGTGATTAAATCTTCCCACAGACTGCATCACAGTTTGATCTCCTTGCTTCAAAGCAAGGAATTTATCTAACTTCATTGCCATCACTCCTTCAGGGATATAATGGGCTCTGAAGGCAGTACGGAACTCAGCCCAAGTTATTGGAATGCCAGCTGGTTGCATAGCCACTAAGTTCGCCCACCAAACACTTGCTGCTCCTCTAAGTTGCTGGGCGGCAAATGCAGGTTTCTGATACTCCGTGCATGGAATAAGGTCAAATTTCTGCTCCATGGTTCGAAGCCAGTCATCAGCCTCCAATGGTTCATCTACCTTGGTGAACACTGGTGGTCTTGTGTCTGTAAAATCAACATATGTAGCCTCCTGTCTGTTATGGTGACGACCATGGTTTCCTTGCATCTGATTCTGATTACTTAGAGCGATCTCATGAAGCAAACGGGAATTTTCAGCCGTCACATTGACAAGTGCAGTTATAGCATCAGCTAGATTTGTTGGAACTGGTGGCGGATCTGGAATACCATCCTCATCTTGCGAAGTTCCAGGAACATATGAACCCTGCGTACGATGCATCTGCTCATAACAAGCCAAACTTTATTCACAAGCCTTTATTGAATTGCACAAAAGCTTACTCCAGACACATTACATAGGGTTTACTAATATAAACACCAACCTGTAAGTACTAAAACAAAGATACATAGCTTAACTATAACTAACTATTATACAACTCTACTCTTTTCCGTGATTATTTCAAACTTCAGGCTCGGTATCCATTCCGGAATTATTACCGCCTTCATCATCACTTTCATTGATCATTACTAATTCTTTAGGATCTTCTTCTTCTTCCTCTTCCGATTCGTTATCATCGGCAAGGATGACACCGAGGTCCATGGCATCAGCTTGGGGCTCATGATTTGGATTTAGCAGATTACTAAGCCTATGAACTTCCTCATGCAGATAAGTATTATGTTCTTCTAAATCTTCTACATAGAATTCTAGCTCATGAGTTCTAGCTCTAGCTACATTTTCCCTATGCCAAGCCTCATTCCGTCCCTCCACTGTATGAACTAACATGCTTTCGCAGTTCTTGTGTGTGGTAGTGAGACGCCTCAATTGATCCTGTAATTCTCCTACCTATATAACATCCAAAGCCATATCTCTAGTAGCTTGTGCTAACTCTGTAGAAATCCTCTGTATCTCTGCTTGGGGATCAGGCCTAGAACTGCTACTGCTAGCACCATCGTTTCTAGGGGCAAGTTGGTGACGAGGAACTCCTTTGGGTCCAGTGGACTTACGAGGCGTCATCTTGGCATGAGCCATATTGTAGGAAGCCAATTTAATCCAAGTAAGACCATTTGATCAAAGTCTAAAGAGCAGCTATGATGGATTACATTACTCAAACTAGTCTCACTACTCAACTCCAGACTAAGAGGTGAAGGAAGTAACGAGTGAATTAATAATGATGCATGAATTGTTCTTATGAACCAAAAACATCAAAGTTTATAATGCACATAAACAACATTTATTTTTATATAGGGCATAGTAATATTACTACTCGACCACACAAAACCTTTTTAATCAAAAACGGAATAGGGAGAAAGAAATAAGATAAGTCAGAAGCAATTTGGACCAAATTAACAAGTTAAATTTAGTCATCCCAAATCAATTTGAAGTTTTTGTAAAACAATACAACAAAAACCTTGCAACGACCTCTCTGATACCATTCTGTGGCAGAACCTCCTAAGTTATAGGGCCCACATGCACCTGTCACTGTCCGACGACCTTTGACATTTATGCATATGTTTCCATTAACTTAAAAAGACTGTCGGGTGTCCTCGGGGAACACCGAATCATCCACGATTTCTGAGCAGGATCACGTTACAGAGTCATTGCAGTATTACAACATTTATTCAAACATCAATACTAGAGTAAAAACAATGGAAGTCTTACAATAACATAATTAACAAAATAGTAGTTTCAAACCTCGCAACTAGGTTCGATGTTTATTACAAAATGGAATAGTGGAGTGGCATTATAATATAATACAAAACACACAATGAAACTGCCCTGCCTAAGGGCCACACATTTACTTCTCATCGTCATCACAAGGTACAACTGTCATGCAGCACGATCCAAAACAGATCTGCTCATGAGGCTCACCTGCAACAAGGGTCAACGAACCCTGAGTACAAAAGTACTCAACAAGACTTAACCGAAATAAAACTAATAGAACTCAGGAATGCTGGCTCATGGGATTCAAGGTATGGCTTTAACAATAATCAAAGTTCTTTTGCGTAAAAGCTCTTTAACAAAATTCTTTATATAGAAAACTTCATAAAATCATATACAAAGCTGACACGATCCATGTTGAGATCATGAAACTTCATATCCAACACCTTCACAAGCCTTATTCGAGTTCCAGTTATTAGTACTACGATGATGAACAGAGAAGTGAGTCTCCATAACCGAGGAGCAACGACGATTCGAACCGATTAAACCCAGCTAGGGATTCCAGACCACACGACATATGCAGGTCCCCGACCTACATATATCAACCTACTCTCGGATCCTCTAAGGCAAGAACGGGTCCGCGCCACCCGAGAATACAGTACTTCACCAATCTAGCCCATTGCCACGTGGGTACACGCTATTCCCGCCATCTCTCCACTCCTAGTGCGCGAGTAGCCATTCTCGTAATAGAATTGCCAAGTTCAGGCTTACCAGAGTATGTGGTTAGTACTACAAAGTCTCACCGCACATAGTTCAACAACGGACGTGCCTTAACCGACATAGGCGGAAAGAACCTGCTCACAAGACCTCCATGTCTTATGGCTCACACACACCGAGTCCGCCCGGTCTAGATTTATTACTCCACATTCCTATATCACATGATAACATAAGTTAATCAAATTCTGTTTAAAGTTCGTAGGTGACAGGTAATCACCTGACTTTCATCGTTCTACGCATAGCTAAGCATAACTAGGCATATACGAATTTAAAACTGGTAATATGGTAATTATGGAATAACAAGGTGGGTAATGTACCAATTTGACTTGTACTTGACTCCTAATCACTTAATGCAGTAAAAAGAAGCAAAAGCGAAATCAATTTGTAAAATACAAGGTAGGGTTGTATGCATCCGGGGCTTGCCTTCGTTGACAGAAAAGTCCGGTTCCTGCGACGTTTCACAAATATTCGATCCGACCTCAACAGACGGATTAACCTCCTCAACAACTTGATTAACTACCACGTGTTCACCTTTGTTCACTACACGTAATAACAATGCCATGTTTAACATGATGCGGAATACGAAACATGATGCTCGATGATGGATGCAAAAATTAACAATTTGAATACAACTTTCCTTCGCGGTACAGTTGCAAGTCAAACAACTAAATCTTTTTCGTAACACATACATCAATTGCCAAGGATCATTATCAACTAATGACCCAAGGTCATCACTCAATCCAAAATTTCAAACAAAACCTAAATCATCAAAGGTTACTATTTGCTTTTATAAATTAATTATTTAATTCAAAATTATGAAATAAATCAACTTATTCTAATTGAGCTCAAAATTTTAGTAAATGTTCATTACTTGATAACTAAGTGCCAAACCAAATTTCATAATTTTTGGATAAATAAATAAGCCTAGAAAAATCATGGAAATCCATTTATTAATAAATTGAGCAATTTTTATCACATTCAAAAATTACTGAAAAACATTATTTCATATTTTTCTTAAATAATATACATCACAGAGAAGTCACACAAAAATTTTCATAATTTTTGGAGCTCTAAATAAATCTACACAAAAATAACAAATTACATCACTATTCATTCAAATCTGAAAATAGAAAAATCCATTTGAACGCTGAGTCACTGACAATGGGTCCCACCTGTCATCCCTAACCTCGCGTGTTTGACCACGACGGCGACGGCGCTGACCGACGTAAACTCATCGACGGTGAGTCCAACGGCGACGGCTAAAGTATCAAAATGATCACCAAGACTAGGCGCATCGATTGACATCCCTATTAGCACTGATTATGGCCCTATACTAGCTCGTCGTCGGCCATGGCGGACGCGGTGGCACGGCAGCGCTACGCCGGCGGCGTGAGACCTATACAGCTTAAACAGAAGGCCTAGGAAGCATCAGCAGCTCACCCCAAACGCGACTGAGTAGAGCACAAGGCCAGAGGAGCAACGGAGAGGTGGGTCGACGTCCCGAGCAAGCACGGCGGAGCAGATCATCGTCGATGACGATGTTTCGGGAGCTGTGGTGGTCAAAAATGAGAAATCAATGGGTCATGGAGGACTACAGCATCGTGGCGAAGCTGAAATAATACTCAGCAGGGGCAGAGGATCACCGTAACACGCTGGCCACGGCGAAGCGCTCGCGACAGGGACGCTGCCGGCCACGAGGAAGAAGAGCGCGCACCGCGAGTTTCCGGTGAAGACAAGCCACAAGGACTAGTTTGCTGGATGCGCAAGTAACTAGCGGAGCTGGGACACACTTTGCTATGATGGCGCGGGCGTTGGTTCGACGGCAAACGCTCAACGGAGTTATGACAATGGCGCCGGGAAAACAGAGGAAGGGAAACGGCGAAGAACGGCGACAGCTTAGGCCTTAAGGAGCGGCCAGAAGCGCAAGGAAGCCACGCAGGAGCCTTTCCCATGCCAGCGTGAAGCCGAGGACGTCCACGCACGCGTCTGGAAGCGAACCGAAGGTCGCCGGCGGTGTAGCTACGGCGGTGAACACTGTTCACAGTATTTACAAGTTTGCCATTTGCCAAAATTCACAAATTACTCTCAAATTTTCATAACAACTCAAAAATATCCAAAAATAAAAGTTGTTCAAAATCAAAAGTTCTACAACTTTGCTTTTATAACCAACTCCTAATTCAGTCTAGATTTTGAAATGAACTTTTGAATTCAAATGGGGAAATTTAACGAATTACGCCTTTTTGAATTACTCCAAATTTTACTAAACAACTTGAAAAACTCCAAAAACAAACTTTGCTTAACTTGTCAAGTTCTACACTTTTGCTTTTGGACTCAACCCCAAAATATGCATAGATTTTGAAATGGATTTTCAGGGTAGGATTTAAATGCTGAAAAATCGGGGTTTTTACGAAAAATTCAAAATCAAACAAACTTTGAACTTGAGTCAAACAATACAATTCAACACATACCACATGAATATAAACTTGTTTTAGTGTATGCATCTCAAAGTTTTTAATATGACTAATTGCCTTGCTATGCATATGATGATATGGCAGTTTTAGTATTTAAACACCTAGGGTGTTACAGGTACCGGACCTTGGGGTCAGTGAGTACTTCCCCGATGAAGTATACGGGCCGCTGGACCTTAAGTTGGTCTCTCAGCTCCTCCCTTTCGACGACCAGCGTGGTGCTTACCACATGGTTGCTAGTCGCGATGTAGAGGAGAAGGGGTTCTCCCTGTTCGGGAGCGATGAGGATTGGGGCTAATGTTAGGGAAGCTTTGAGGCTCTCTAGGGCCTGCTAAGCTTCCTCAGTCTAGACGAAAGTGTTCGTCTTTTTGAGGAGCTTATAGAGTGGCATCCCTCGTTCACCGAGTTGGGAGATGAATCGACTTAGGGCACCCAGACAGCCGGTGAGCCTTTGCACGCCCTTGACATTGCATATGGGACCCATGTTGGAGATGGCCATGATTTTTTCGAGGTTGGCCTCGATGCCGCTCTCAGACACAATATATCCTAGCTGCTTCCCCTTCGGAACCCTGAAAACACATTTTTTGGGATTCAGCCTGATGTTGAATCTTTGGAGGTTCATGAACGTTGTGGCCAAGTTTGTGATTAGGTCGCAAGCTTGAGTTGTTTTGACCATTATGTCATCAACATAGATGGCGATCGTTGGTCTTGGCCGCTCGGCTTGATCAGGCTGATCGAGCGGGTCGATTTGGTCAGCGAAGCATTGCTGCATGCACCTTTGGTAGGTGGCACCAGCGTTCTTCAAGCCAAATGGCATGGTTACGTAGTAGTACAAACCATACGGGGTGATGAATGAGGTTGCGAGCTGATCAGACTCTTTCATCATGATCTGGTGATAGCCCGAGTAGGCATTTAGAAAGGAGGTGGAATCGACTATCCGATCTATGTGCGGCAAGGGAAAGTGATCCTTTGGACATGCTTTGTTGAGGTTAGTATAATCAACGCACATTTTCCACTTCCTAGTCTTCTTTTTAACAAGAATGGGATTGGCAAGCCAGTTAGAGTGGAATACCTCCCTAATGAATCCAGCTGCTAGGAGTTTGACGATCTCTTCGCTTATGGCCCTACGCCTCTCGTCGTTGAAGCGACGCAGGCGCTGCTTGGCGGGCTTCGAGCTCAAGATTAGGCGTAGTGCGTGCTCGGCGACCTCCCACAGTATGCCCGGCATGTTAGAAGGCTACCATGCAAAGACATCGCGATTGGTATGCAGGAAGTCGATGAGCTCATATTCCTATTTGGCTGGGAGCTGGGTCCCAATTGACACCATCTTGGTTGGGTCAGTGGGGTTGATTCCCACCACCTTGGTTTCCTTGAGTGGGCAGAAGGCCGTCAAGGAGGTTGGTTCGTTGCTATCTGGGACTACCAGGGTCGACGTCTCCCTAAGCTGCAGGAGCTCGGACGAGTTGATGACCGTGGTGGTGAGCTCGAAATGCTCGCAGTCGCACATGAAGGCATGCGAGAAGGCGCTACTCATGGTGATGATGTTGTTTGGTTCTGGCATCTTCAGCTTGAGGTAGGTGTAGTTGGGGATCATCATGAATTTGGCGTAGCATGGCCACCCCAAGATGGCATGGTAGGACCCTGGGAAGTCCACCACTTCAAAGGTGAGGACCTCTGAGCGGAAGTTGGCTCGGTTGCCAAACGTGACGGGCAGATCGATCAGCCCGAGTGGGTATGGCTGCGCTCCTGAGATCACCCCGTGGAAGGGAGAACCTGCAAGGCAGAGTTTCGATCGGGGATGCGCATGGCATCGAGGGTGTCGATGTAGAGGATCTTGAGGCCGCTGCCTCCATCCATCAACAACTTGGTGAGGCGCTTCTTGCGGACGATGGGGTCGACGATGAGCGGGTAGCGTCCTAGTCTCACGATGTGGGAGGGATGGTCCCTCTGATCGAAGGTGATCGAAGATTCCGACTAGCTGAGGAAGAAGGGGACGGCCGTCTCGGCGGTGCATGCCTCCCTATAGCATACCTTGTGTTGGCATTTGGACCAGATGGTGTCAGATCTGCCAAAGATCATGATGCATTCCTCAGCATTGGGGAAACCGTCTCTGTCCTTGCCCGCCATGCCTCCTTTCTTGGCTACCGCCTCTTTGCCGTCCCCTTCTTTTGGCCTGCCGGCCTGTCGTAGGAAACTTTTGAGGAGCTCATAGTCCTTGTAGAGGTGTTTGATGGGGTAGGTGTGGTTGGTGCATGGACTATCTATGAGCTTGTTGAAGTGGTCGGCCAGTCCCTGTTAGGGCTGCTTGCCCATGCGATCAGCCGCGGTGACCAACGCGGTGTTGTCCGATCAGCGCTGATCTATTTTGTTCTTCTTGCCCCTCTGTGTGGAGGGGCCCTCGTCTTGATCCATGCACTTGGCCTTGCCTTTGTCCTAGCCCCTGTTGAAGACCGCTCTGACCACCTCCTCACCAGAGGCGTGGTTAGTGGCGACGTCGAGCAGGTCGCATGTGGTACGGGGCTTCAGGCATCCAAGCTTGTGGATCAGGGACTCGCAGGTCGTCCCGGAGAGGAATGCGCTGATGATGTCCGCGTCGATGACATCAGGGAGGGCATTGCATCATTGGGAGAACCTACGGATGTAATCCCATAGAGACTCACTGGGCTCCTGCTAGCAACTCTTGAGGTCCCAGGAGTTTCCAGGATGGACATATGTCCCCTGGAAATTTTCGACGAAGACCCTCTTGAGGTCCGCCCAGTCGTAGATGCTGTCGTGTGGGAGGAATTCTAGCCATGCCCGAACATGTTCCCCCACATAGATGGGGAGATATTGAATGATGAAATAGTCATCATCCACCCTCCGGCTCGACAGGCGAGCTAGAAATCTTCGAGCCAAATACCAGGGTTTGTCTCCCCATTGTATTTGGTGATGTTGGCGGGTAGTCGAAAGCGCTATGGGAATGGCGCTCTCCGAGTATGCTGGTCAAAGGCCCGTGGTCTTGGGCCCTTAGTGCTAGGACTCTAGTCGTCCGGCCGGCGACCGTGCTTGGGGCACGTTTCACCGCTCCCCTCGATGGTTCGGGAGGGATCCGTGTCGCCTACTCTCACCATCGCCCGGTGGACGTCATCATCATGTCATTCCCAATGTTGGTTGCTGACGACACCATGAGCGTCCTGGTGTGGACCGGGCCGCTCATGTACCAATGATCGGTGCAGAGTAGGCGCCAGGTCAGACCGAGGCGCAACTGCTGCCTCCCGAGCCAACCCTGGCGGTTGTAGCGGTGAGCGAATGGAGCGATCCATCTAGTGTGTCCCCGCTCCCTCAGTGGGGAGAGAGGGCATGTGTCGAAGTCGTGATGTGGAGCTTTTCGCTTGTTGAACGGCAGCGGCTTCTACTAGAACCCGGAGGTTTTAGTAGACTGCCTACTCCTGGGGGTTGACGGGCTCGGGAACGCCGCGCAGAAGCATTGCTATAGCAGCGATGTTCTGCTAGCCTGAGTGAACTGTGGGAGATTGATCCCCTTGTTTATGATGTCGTTTTGGACCTGGCGGGTGCGACCTCGGGCGCCGCCCACCGGGTTATGCGCATAGGGCGCAATGTGCATAACCGAGCTTGCCTGCACAGGCGATGACTGGTTCTACCGCCGTTGTCGTAGTTCCTCGATGTGCCCTTGCACAAACACGAGGGCCCCTGCGTGTGGGTTTGGAGGGGTGTGAGTTTGTGTAGACTCTGTAATAACCGGTGGCTGTCCTAGAGCGTCCGCCATAGTGCACTCCCAGGACGGACGGTGGCTAGGTGCCACGTCGCCGATGCTGGAGCCGTCGCTCTCACCCTCGTCATTTGGGAGTTCATGGAAAGTGGTAGGAGCATAGCTCGCCATTCCCACAAATTCGGATGTGAGGGGGGATGGCGGCAGCGTCCCTCGGAGCCCCTGAGCGCATGCGTCCATGGGGGATGCGAGGCCATAGGGGAACCGATCGTACGGTGTCCATGATGCGGTCAATACGGTCCCTCCAGATAATTGTCGGGAGATAGTAAATAGAGAGTAAATTACAGTATGCATATTACTCACAGTGGGGTTTGAGCAGAGAGTTTGCTCGGAATGAAGCGCAGATGCCTCGTCGTTGAAGTTGTCGTGTGTCCCGGAGTCGTTGGAGGGCGCCCCTTCGATGGGTGCCGGAATGAGAGCCTCCTCACGGAGGAGTAGTACGCTGAGTCGGTCAGCGACGAAGTCTAGGCTTCCAAAGAGGAAGGCCTAGGATGGCTCGAAGATGGGTGAAACCCACATCCCAATCGGTAGGAGAGTAGGAAACTCGAGTGAGCCAAAGTGAGTCGTATCACCTGAGTCCGCCATGGCAAAGGTGGCGGAAAAGTGGGCCATCCGATGACTAAAAAGTGTTGAACGTACAGCGTCTTCCAGACGGACGGCGCCAAGTGTCGGTGTAGAAAGTGACCAACAAGTAAATATTTGTAGTTTTGTCGTACATTGTGATTGGAGGTGGCCTAGCACTCAATTACACAGGGTTTATACTGGTTCAGGAAACATGCCCTACGTCCAGTTTGAGTCGGTCGGTGACTTTATTCCTGAGCCTAGGTGCTCGAAGTTTGCAGTGGGGTTACAAACAAGAAGGAGAAAGATGGGGAGTATGAGAGGTCTAGTTGGGCTCCGGTCGGAAAAGCCGAGAGCGACAGGAGCTCCGCTATGAGCTAAGTGTTCAAGCGTGTGCTTTAGGTTGGAACCTGGCTGTTCTGTGGTTGTGAACTAGTGAACTTGATCAATCTAATGAATCTGGAATCACTTGAATGTTGGGAGAGAGCGCATCCCCTTTTATAGATGAAGGAGATGGCCTTACAAGTGAGAGGGAGAGAGTACGTATGCTTCTAAGCCTAGTTGCCCACGCC
Source organism: Miscanthus floridulus (assembly GCF_019320115.1). NCBI lineage: Eukaryota > Viridiplantae > Streptophyta > Magnoliopsida > Poales > Poaceae > Miscanthus > Miscanthus floridulus. The sequence goes on along the minus strand of NC_089596.1, from coordinate 85,481,289 downwards.
GGCGGGTATAGGATTGAAAGGATCAAGATGCCCAAGAGGAGGAGTGAATTGGGCTAATTCTAAAATTCTTTGTAATAATTAAACCCTATGGTTAGCCCAGTTCACCCCTTATGCCTAGAAAGTGTTTCTATTGTTCTACCGCACAAAAGTTTAGCAACCTATGTTCCAATCCTACTCTAGAACGACAATTCTATGAATGTAAAGACAAAAATTGAATTGCTCAAAGTAAATGCTTAAAGTAAAGAGAGAAGGAGGAACACGGTGATATTTTGTAGAGCTATGAAAGAGTCGCCACTCCCCACTAGTCCTCGTTAGAGCACCCATGCAAGGGTGTAGCTACCCCTTGATCTGCGCAAGGATCAAGTGCTCTCTACGGGTTGATTCTTCAACACTCCGTCATGGTGAATCACCCACAACCGCTCATAACTTGAGTTGGGTCATCCATAAGCTTTGCCAGATGATCACCAAGCTCTCAATCACCACCAAGCCATCTAGGTGATGGTGATCACCAAGAGTAACAAGCACGAACTCTCACTTGACCACTACAAGCCTACTGAGAAGGGTGGATGCACACTTTGCTACTCTTGCTTTCACTAATGAGGCCTCACTCTTGGATTCTCAAATCTCAATCACCTCACTAGGACCTTGCTCTTCTTGGCACTCTCAAGGGTGTTTCTCAACTGTTGAAATGAGCAAAAGTGATCCCTTGAGTGAATAGAGGAAGTATTTATAACCCCTCATTCAAAATGAACCATTATGTGCCACTATGGGGTGACCGGACGCTCCGGTTAAGGTGACCGGATGCTCCGGTCAGTTCTCCCCACCACTGAGCAGTTAAATTGTGACCGAACACTGACCAGCATCCGATCACAAAAACTGCCCTCTAGAACCTTACTAATGTTGACCGGACTCTAGAACCCAGCATCCAGTCACTTTGCTGCTCAACATCCAGTCACTTTGCTGCTGAGCGTCCGGTCAGTAGCCGGAACCTGACCAGCATCCGGTCATCACTAACTGGACACGTCTGATCAGGATTCTCCCTCTCTAGGACTTTTTGGAGTTGACCAGACTCTGGCACCCAGCGTCCGATCACATTTCACTCAGCGTTCGATTGCATCCAGATGACTTCACCTTGATCAAATGAACTGACCAGACTCTGCGCCAGCGTCCGATCACACCGGAACCAACGTCCGGTCAACATTTGACCCTCCATTCACTTCCAACTCGCAATCATATGTGAATGAAGTTTGCTCCAATTGATCTAAGGGCTTTTTAGGAGCTACCTAGTGCTAGATTTGACAAGTGTGCACCACACCTAACCCACTAAACTCACCTAGGTCAAGCTACCCCTCCATACCCCCTTAATTGTACGGCCAAAGGAAAAACAAAGTCCTAAACTACTCTAAGTGTATCTTCAACACCAAACGACACTTAGAACTAGTCCATCCTTAACCTTGTCGTCCATCCATTGAAAATCAAAACGATTTCCATCATAGGGGCATAACCACCATGATTGCCCAATCAATTGTCATTACCATGACCTAACTTAATTGCATCTATAAAATACACGTTAGTCACAGTAATCTTGTATTGTCATTAATCACCGAAACCCAACTAGGGGCCTAGATGCTTTCAAGGATGACGGTAGGTGCCCACAACACTGTTGGATGTCGGATGCATGTGCCAGGCTTCATCGTTTTGTTCAGGTATGGCAGATGTCGGCACTTGCTATACTGTTGATGCCTAGAGGCATGTGAGAAGTTTCACCACGTTCACCAAAACCTAAGGGTTGGTCGGCAAAACACCAAAACCTAAGGGTCAGTCGGCGGGACTGCAGCGAACGAGTCGAGCGCTAAGGTGCGATGAGCGATCTAGAACTGTGCAGCATCATCATCTGATCCTGAGCTCTGTGCAGTCTAACCCTCTATGGCTGGAAGCAATGCTGAAGCGGTCTGTGTCGAATCTAGTACTGGTGCGGCCTGTGACTCTGTAGGTATGACTATAGCAGGCGACTCTGATGATGCAATAGAAGAAGGGAGCATCTCTGTAGTCCCAGTAATAGGAGCAACTATGGAAGGACTAGGGACATCTAGATATGGTAGAGTAGGCTGCCCTATCAACTCAGTGAATGTCGCACCAAGGCACCTAGAGACTAGGGTATCTGGCACAAGCAGCGAGGAAGTCTGAGCCAGTGTGAAGCCTATCTAAAGAGGTGTGAACTGCAGGGCTATCACTGGCGAGGCAAACCACTAGGACACCTGCTCTGTAGGTGAAGGAAACTGTGCCGCTGGCTATCCCTGACTCTAAAGCCCACTAGGCTGTAAAGCTTGAGTCATAGAAGTGGTGGCAGGCTAGCCGATCTAGGCTAAAGGCTGTGGCGGTGGAGCCCCAATAGCAGTAACTACATCTACATAAATCCAAGTAACTGCTGCTGCATGAGAAGCTGCTGCTGCTGCATGGCCTGCTGCTACTACTGGATAGTCTACTTCTGTTGCTGGAACTCATCATGTCTGGCCTAAAACTGTGCAAATGTAGCAGCGGTCTCCTGAGCTTGGCAAATCTGATCCTGCCTCATCCGCTCAAGGATAGCAAGTAGAGCGGGGTCTGTCTGTGGTGTAGGTGGAGCTGAACTAGAGCAACTGGCCTCATGGTCATGTTGTCATGAAGGCATCTGAGGGATTTCCTGGTAGTCATCATCTGAGCTGTCACTGGAGTCGCTCTCTACCATACCCTCCTGCTGAGCATCAAGCTCCTCCTCCTCTGTAGCTGCAATGCCCTTGATAGTCTCATCCTACTAGGCTGCAGTCTCTGGCACCTCTGGGCGACAACGCGGCTGGCTAGGTGCACTCGGCCTACTGTGACAGAGCATCTGGGTCAAGTTATATGCAGGGAACTCGGTAGTAGCACCAGAATACTCTGCCAACATCTCTGGAGGCCTCACTGTAACTGCCCTATGAATTAGAAAGGTAATCCAGTGAGCATACGGCAGTTGACGATGACCTCTAAACTCCTCTGCAAGAGTGTCCTCCATCTCTGATAGAATAACATCCCATACATCAAAGACTGTCTGCTGCATCAGGACGTTCAGCAGCCACAACTGAATGCGAGTTAAGCCCTCATGATATCCCATCCTCAGAAGCAGGGTCCTCCTCATGATAGCATCAAGCAGTCTAGCTACAGTAGTGAGGTCTCTGGGTGTCCTGCTCAATCCCTCGCCGAATGGCTCTATGAAGCACTGGCGGACCAGATCTGTAGGAGGCACAAGACCACCATGAGGGCATCTAGGAGGCTTTGTATGTCCATAGCAAACCTCATGAATGCAGATGGGTGAATCCTGTAGCCTAAGTATCTCCCTGACCCTGAAGCTCATCAGCCTATAATCCTGGCCCCTGAATGCAAAGTGAATAAACCTATGGCCTAGGTCAATCCAAAGTGTAGCATAGAACTCTTGGACCCAAGATGGAACATATCCGCCTGTCCATCCAAGTAGATCTGTTAGCCCTGGCAGGTAAGAAAGGTGAGGACGAATCTGCTCTCCAACTATTGCTACTATGGCCTCAATAGAACAAACCCTCTGAGACCTGAATGCAACCCCACTGTTAAGATATGCATTATAAAAGTCCTCCTGCAGTGGTGTATAGAACCCCTCAGAAGCACGCCCATCCCTCCTAGGCGGGAACCACTCCTCAAACTGCACAAATCTGAGCTGTTGAACCTGTTTGGTTGTGGCGGCCCTCAAATCCAGATGAGTCACTAGAGGCGGACCCTGTAGTCTAGGAGGCAGACGAGAACCCCTCTGCTATGTCTCTTCCCTCGGTGTCACCTGGGTATGGGTACGACTAGAGCGGCAAAGCTATGGTGCCTTCTCTATCTCCTCTGTCTGCTCTACCTCCTATGTCTACTTTGTCTGCTGCTGTGGCTCCCCCTAAGGCTGAGTCTCCTCCAAAGCAACACGGCATCCCTCAAGCATGATAGTTCTAGCTGGACTACCATGACGATGCTCAACTTGCTCTATAGCTTTCCTCTGTGCTGGTGAAAGCTAATCTACAATCTGAACTCCACTCCTAGCACCTCCTCTCTCTACACACTCAACGGCGGCTGCAACTATGGCTGCTCTCGCTGTATCAGCATCTGCATACTTTCGCTTCTTCGACGTGATCTTGTTTGTTGCCTTGCCTTTCACATTAGTTGGCAAGCAAGGTGGAGGCCTCAGATCCTCATCACCTAGACCACCTCTGGCGTTCTTGACATGAGCCATCTAGAACGATCTACTGCTAAGAAACAACTGTCAATGACACTTCCGAGGCTTGGCCTCAATCCATACTCATGAGCTTGGCCCTGAGTTGACTGACAACTACCAATGAGACCTCAACAACACCGACTCGCTGCACGATGGAATAGATCAAATATATATGAATAATTTAAATATACATCTAAAGATATGAAACCCTAAGAAGCAAGCAATAGATGCGAAATTTGAAGCGAGGGCTTGCTACCTGACGAACCAGCGAATCGACGAGAAGAGGAACGAATCAGGGTACCACCGAATCAGTAATGCAAGGCTAGGGTTTGCAATGCACAGTGGATTGGCGACACTGTTGGGGCAGTGGTGAGGTATGGCGATGCTAGGGCATGGGTGCGTAGTTGCTGGCGCGGTGGCAGCGCTGGAGCGGGGCACGGTGGCACGGGAGTCAGCGCGGGCACAACGCGGGTAGGGTGCAGTGGTGCGATGGCGGATAGACGAAGCGGACGTGGTGGTGTGGGAGCAGCGCGTGCGTGATCGGCGGCACGGGCGCAAGGAGGTGCAGTGCGGGCGCGATAGAGCAACACAACGGTGCTGTAGACGACGGCTCAGGCAATGCAACGTAGCTTGGGCATGGGAGCAGGCGATGTCAGCGCAGTGAGCTTGCGGGATGGGGATTAGGTCATGGCGCGGTCTGATTTTATGGTGGCCCTTGATGGATTAGAAAAGGAAACAGGATAAGAGTTGGAATCCTGCACGACTACTATTGACTGGACGCTCCGGTGGCAATGACTGGATGCTATCACCTAGAGTCCGGTCGACTCCAGAGAGGTCCAAAACCTCTCAAGTCATGACCGGACGCGTCCGATCCCAACTGACCGGATGCAGCTAGAGTCCGGTTGATCCTGTCTTCGTCTTCTTCGCTTGACCGGACGTAGGATCACCTTCTGACCGGACATAGGGAGAACATTGTTCTAGTGTCTAATCACTCCTTCGTAGCACCAGTTCACCGCCTATGAACTGACCGAACACTGGACATCAGAGTCCGGTGCAGCGTCCGGTCACTCTTTTTCAGTAAATCTTCAAAGTCCTTCGTGTTGCCTGTTCCCAATTGAGTCCCAACTTCAATAAGACCTAAATAAACACCAATTGGGACTGATGTGAGTGACCCCTCTCAAACCCTCAATTTTTTCAAAGTATTTTGCCTTAGGCTATAATTCTTTTTAAGAAAATAGGCAATAAAAGGGTGATTGAAGAAAAACAACAAAACAACATTCATGCATATGCAATGCAATACTTGAAAGTAATTCTAGTTGCTTGTCAAGTTTGATCCAAGGTTAAGCTTCTTCACATGCTTTTCAGCAGTTATCTTAACCATGTTAGACAAGCCCTAAGTGCATTATCATAAAGTAGACATGTTGTATATTACAATGCAATGCAAGGGACAACACAAACTCATTATCTAGTGAAGTTGCTAAAATTAAGCACATTGAGCTCATTCCTCAACCGACAAAATGTTGCCTCATCTAGCGGTTTAGTGAAGATATCCGCCAATTAATCCTCGGTCCTTACACCTTCTAATGAAATATCATTCTTAGCAACATGATCTCTAAGAAAGTGATGGCGGATATCTATGTGCTTGGTGCGAGAGTGTTGAACCGGATTATTTGCAAGTTTTACCGCACTCTCATTGTCACACAAAAGAGGTACTTTTTCTAGAACTACACCATAGTCTAGCAAAGTTTGCTTCATGTAAAGTATTTGTGCACAACAAGCACCTATGGCAATGTATTCCGCTTTGGTGGTGGACAAAGCCACACTATTTTGCTTCTTGGAGGACCAAGACACAAGTGATCTACCAAGCAAATGGCATCCTCCGGATATGTTTTTTCTATCAACTTTGCAACCGGCATAATCCAAATCAGAATAGCCAACTAATTCAAATATAGGTCCTTTGGGATACCAAAGGTCAATGCTTGGTGTGTGCTTAAGATACGTAAGGATTCTTTTAACGGCAATCAAGTGAGCTTCCTTAGGATTAGCTTGAAATCTAGCACACATACACACACTAAACATGATGTCGGGCCTAGATGAGGTTAAATATAACAAGCTACCAATCATAGAGTGGTAGAGAGTTTGATCAACCGTGTTACCTCCCTCATCTAGGTCAAGATGTTCATTAGTTGGCATTGGTGTCTTGATTGGCTTACATTCATCCATTTTGAATCTCTTGAGAAGATCATTAGTATATTTCTCTTGAGAGATAAAAATCCCTTCTCTCATTTGCTTGACTTGAAAACCAAGAAAGAATGTAAGCTCTCCAATCATTGACATCTCGAACTCCTTCGACATCAATTCACCAAATTCTTTGCAAGAATCTTCATTTGATGATCCAAATATAATATCATCAACATATACTTGACAAATGAAGATATATCCATCAAGCTTCTTGGTGAATAGTGTGGTGTCGACCTTCTCAATGGTGAAGCCATTCTCAATGAGAAAATCCTGAAGACGCTCATACCAAGCTCTTGGGGCTTGCTTAAGCCCATATAACGCCTTGGACAACCTATAAACATGATTAGGATATCTAGGGTCTTCAAACCTAGGAGGTTGATCAACATAGACTAGTTTATTTATAAAGCCATTTAAAAATGCACTTTTCACATCCATTTGATATAGTTTCATTTCATGATGTGATGCATATGCAAGGATAATATGAATGGCTTCTAGTCTTGCAACTGGTGCAAAGGTCTCTCTAAAATCCAACCCTTCAACTTGAGAGAACCCCTTTGCAACTAGTCTTGCCTTGTTCCTCACAACAACACCTTGATCATCTTGCTTGTTGTGGAACACCCACTTTGTTCCAATGACTCTTGCGCCTTGTGGTCGCTCTTCAAGAGTCCAAACTTCATTGCGAGTGAAGTTGTTCAATTCTTCATGCATGGCGTTTATCCATTCTGGATCTTGAAGCGCTTCTTCTACCTTAGTAGGCTCAAAGCAAGAGACAAAAGAGTGATGTTCAATAAATGAAGCAAGCTTTTGAGAGCAAGTCATTACACCCTTCGATGGACTCCCTATAATGAGATCTTGTGGATGAGCTTGTAGTAGAGATGAATTTCTTCTATCAACCACTTGAGGGGGAGGTTGTGGAGCATCAACATCTTGTGCTTGTGTCACCATTTACTCATGGGAGACATGAGTATCTTCATTTTCTACTCTCCCATCTTTATCACCATCTTGTGGCACATTTGATGAAGAAGGTGGATTAATCACTTGTACATCATCTTCATCATCTTGTGACTTAATGTCTCCAACCAGAATATTCTTCATAGCCTCCCTCAATGGTTCATCACCTACATCATCAAGATTCTTATGTGCTCCTTAGAAGCCATTAGATTCATCAAATTCCACATCATATGTTTCTTCAACCAAGCTGGTGCCATGATTAAATACTCTATGTGCTTTGGACTTTGATGAGTAACCAACAAGAATACCAATATCACAATGCCTTTGAAACTTCCCTAGGTGTTGCTGCTTCTTGTAGATGTAGCATTTGCAAGCAAACACCCTAAAGAAGGAGACATTCGGCTTCTTCCCATTGAGCAACTCATAAGGTGTCTTGCCAAAAAACTTTTGAAGGAATAGGCGGTTGGATGCATAACATGCGGTGTTGATAGCTTCTACCCATAGAGCTTTGGGTGTGTTGTACTCATCAAGCATTGTTCTTGCTAGTGTGATTAATGTCTGGTTCTTTCTCTCAACTATACCATTTTGTTGAGGAGTATATGTTGCGAAGACCTCATGCTTGATCCCAACTTCATCACAATAGGCTTCAATGTTTGTGTTGTCAAATTCTTTCCCATTATCGCTTCTAATCTTCTTGAGCTTCACTTCAAACTCATTTTGTGCTCTCCTGGCAAACTTCTTGAATCATGATGCAACTTTGGATTTGTCATGAAGGAAGAACACCCATGTATATCTAAAGTAGTCATCAACAATCACAAGACAATAAAGATTTCCTCCTAAACTCTTGTATGTTGTTGGTCCAAATAAGTCCATGTGAAGGACCTCTAGCACTCTTGTTGTCGACATGAAAGCTTTTGTAGGATGAGTGTTTGCAACTTGTTTGCCGGCTTGACATGCACTACAAAGCTTGTCCTTCTCAAACTTCACATCCTTCAACCCTCTCACCAAATCATTCTTCATTAGCTTCTTCAGTGAGCTCATCCCAACATGAGCAAGTCTTCTATGCCATAGCCACCCAAGTGTTGTTTTGGTGAATAGATATGTCTTCAAATTAGCATATTTAGAGGTGAAGTCCACTAAATATAGGTTGTTGTATCTAAATCCCTTAAATATCACTTGATCATCATCTTTCTTGGATACAACCACTTCCTTCTCGGTAAATAGGCATTGAAAGCCAAGATCACATAATTGTTCAATGGATAGCAAGTTGAAGCTCAATGAAGCAACATATAGTATTTTTGAGATTGAATGATCATTTCATATTGCCATTTTGCCCAATCCTTTAACTTTGCCCTTTGAATTATCTCCAAATATGATTCTTTCTTGTCCATCTACTTCTTCATCTAGTGAGGTGAACATACGAGGATCACCGGTCATATGTTGTGTGCAACCACTATCAATTACCCAATGACTTCCACCAATCTTGTAGTTCACCTACACACAAGAGATCAAGCTTTAGGAACTCAAATTTGTTGAGGGCCCTTGACTTTCTAAACAAGTGACTTTGCAACCCAAATTTTCTTAGGCCTATTCTTGTTGGGAGGTCCTAAGAACATAACTTTTATCTTTCCACTAGAGTCCTTTCTAAGCATGTAATGAGCATTGAAAGCAAAGGGTCTAGCATGCTTGGGCAAGGGTTGTGGTGGTGGAGTTTGACACTCATGGGCAAAGTGGCCTTCTTGTCCACTCAAAACACCTCTTTGGCTTTAGCTTTGACTTGTGTTGTTGTTGTTGAGCTTGAGCCTTCTTCTTTTGGTTTGCCAAGTACCCAATGCCACTTCTATCCATCTTTATGATAGTGTTCATTAGCAACACACTTTGAAGATGCTTGCCTCTAGTGAACTTGCTCAATCCAATCTTAAGATGCTCTTTCTCCAATTTGAGCTTCTTGTTCTCTTTCTTGAGTGCATCATTATTTTTCTCTTCCTTGAGTTTCTTGTTCTCTTCTTTGAGCTTCTCATTCTCGAGAATCAAATCACCATCATGATCAAGAGTTTTTAGCACTATAGTGTTGGTGGTTTTGAGCTCTTCAAGATCTTTCTTGAGCTTTTCATTATCATGCTTGAGCTTGACATACTCATCATAGTTGTCGGTTTCAACCACTTGCTTGCCTTTGCCACTAGATCCTTGCTCAATGCTCTCAACAATAAAATCATCACATGATGTAGCTATATCAATCTTAACAACATCGTTAGTAGCATCATGTGGCTCATTGGATAAAAATTCTTGAGCAACAACAAGATTATCATGATTGATCTTGAGAGTTGTATATTCTTCTTTTAGCATATTATGGCTAGTGATGAGTTCATTATGTATCCTCTCAAGTTTATCATGTTTTTCTTTAAGCTCTTTCTTAGAAGATTTTAGCACCTTGAGTTTGGATGACATAGCTTCATTTGCTTCTCTAAGCTCAACACTAGCCTTTTCCGCTATACCACATTTAGCTAAAAGAGAATCATTCTTAGCTTCTAGCTTGTCATTCTTAGCTCTAGTCTTTCTAATGATCTTAGTGTATTGATTTAGCAATTTAACAAGATCATCATATGAAGGTGATTCATATTCATCATCATCACTATCACTATCACTATCATCATTGTTAGCATGATCATCACCACTACTATCGTCATCATTTGATACCTTTTGTTCACCCTTGGCCATAAGGCATAGGTGTGTAGAGGATGATGACGGTGGTGTCGGTGAAGATAATGAAGAGTCAATCACAATGGTGGCCACCTTCTCAATGTCACTATCATCATCGGATGAGCAACTTGATGAGTCAATGTCCGTGAGCCAATCACCGACGATGTATGCCTTCCCATTTTTCTTCTTTTTGTGGAAGTCCTTCTTACCATCTTTCTTCATGTATGGCTTGTTTTTCTTCTTTTCATCTTCATCACTTGAGTCATCTTTCTTGCCCTTGTTCTTATTCTTGTACTTGTCTTTCTTGGGCTTTGTGCATTGATGTGATAGATGACCAAGTTCTCCAAAATTGTAGCAATCCATCTCTGAGACTGGCTTCCTTCTTGTGCTAGTGAAGAACTTCTTTTTCTTCTCATCAAACTTGACGCCATTCTTGTTGAGCTTCTTTAGCATCTTGGCGGTTCTTCTAACCATGAGAGCAAGACTTGCATCATCAACTTCATCATCACTTGAGCTCTCATACTCAATTCTTGCTTTGCCCTTCTCTTGGCTAGCTTTGAATGCTAAGTCTTTGTCTTTCTTCTTGGGAGAGGATGAGCCATCGTGTGGTGTGATGTGCATGTACATCTCATGAGCATTGATCTTTCCCAAGATTTGAGTCGGTGTAGCGGTGGAAAGATCACCTTAATGAAGCACGGTCACAATATGCCCATATTTATCAATGGGGAGGACACTCAAGATTTTTCTTACAACATCGGATGGTTGCATTTGAGTGAGTCCAAGCCCATTGACTTCCTCTATAAGAACATTCAAGCGTGAGTACATTTCATTAGCACTCTCTTTAGTAAGCATCTCAAAAGAATTAATCTTTTTCATTACGAGATGATAGCGTTCCTCATGCTCACTCTTAGTTCTCTCATGGAGCGCACAAATGTCCGACCATAGTGCATGGGCGTCCTTGTGGATCCTCACCCGGTTAAACACATCTTTGTAAAGGCCTCTAAAGATGGTGTTTCAAGCCTTTGCATTCCATTTCTCATAGTTCACTTCATCGCCTTGAAGGTGCATGGGATCCTAAGGTTTTGGGAATCCTTGTGAGGTGGCTCTAAGTATTCCAACATCTAGAGCTTCTAAATACGCCTCCATGCAGATTTTCCAATAAGGAAAATCATCCCCCTCAAAGATAAGAGGAGGTCTATCCCCATGAGACATCTTTCTCTAGGCGGTTAAGCCTAAATACGTGAGCACGAGGCTCTGATACCGATTGAAAGGATCAAGATGCCCAAGAGGGAGGGTGAATTAGGCTAATTCTAAAATTATTTGCAATAATTAAACCCTATGGTTTGTCCACTTTGCCCTTTGTGCCTAGAAAGTGTTTCTATTGTTCTACCGCACAAAAGTTAAGCAACCTATGTTCCAATCCTACTCTAGCACAACAATTCTATGAATGTAAAGACAAGAATTGAATTGCTCAAAGTAAATGCTTAAAGTAAAGAGAGAAAGAGGAACGCGGTGATATTTTGTAGAGTTATCGAAGAGTCGCCACTCCCCACTAGTCCTCGTTGGAGCACCCGCGCAAGGGTGTAGCTCCTCCTTGATCTACGCAAGGATCAAGTGCTCTCTATGGGTTGATTCTTCGACACTCCGTCGTGGTGAATCACCCACAATCGCTCACAACTTGAGTTGGGTCATCCACAAGCTACGCCGGATGATCACCAAGCTCTCAATCACCACCAAGCCATCTAGGTGATGGCGATCACCAAGAGCAACAAGCACAGACTCTCATGTGACCACGACAAGCCTAATGAGAAGGGTGGATGCACACTTTGCTACTCTTGCTTTCACTAATGAGGCCTCACTCTTGGATTCTCAAATCTCAATCACCTCACTAGGACCTTGCTCTTCTTGGTACTCTCAAGGATGTTTCTCAATTGTTGGAATGAGCAAAAGTGATCCCTTGAGTGAATAGAGGAAGTATTTATAACCCCTCATTCAAAATGAACCGTTATGTGCCACTGCGGGGTGACCGGACGCTCCGGCCAGTTCTCCCCACCATCGAGTAGTTAAGTTGTGACCGGACACTGACCAGCATCCGGTCACAAAAACTGCCCTCTAGAACCTTACTGATGTTGACCGGACTCTAGAACCCAGCGTCCAGTCACTTTGCTGCTGAGCATCCAATCACTTTGCTGCTGAGCGTCCGGTCAGTAGCCGAAACCTGACCAGCATCCGGTCATCACTAACCGGACGCGTCTGATCAGGATTCTCCCTCTCTAGGACCTTACTGGAGTTGACCAGACTTTGGCACCCAGCGTCCGGTCACATTTCACTCAGCGTTCGGTTGCATCCAGACGACTTCACCTTGATCAAATGAACTGACCAGACTCTGCGCCAGCGTCCGATCACACCGGAACCAACGTCCGGTCAACATTTGACCCTCCATTCACTTCCAACTCGTAATCATATGTGAATGAAGTTTGCTCCAATTGATCTAAGGGCTTTTTAGGAGCTACCTAGTGCTAGATTTGACAAGTGTGCACCACACCTAACCCACTAAACTCACCTAGGTCAAGCTACCCCTCCATACCCCCTTAATAGTACGGCCAAAGAAAAAACAAAGTCCTAAACTACTCTAAGTGTCTCTTCAACACCAAACGACACTTAGAACTAGTCCATCCTTAACCTTGTCGTCCATCCATTGAAAATCAAAACGATTTCCATCATAGGGACATAACCACCATGATTGCCCAATCAATTGTCATTACCATGACCTAACTTAATTGTATCTATAAAACACACGTTAGTCACAGTAATCTTGTATTGTCATTAATCATCGAAACCCAACTAGGGGCCTAGATGCTTTCAAGGATGACGGTAGGCGCCCACAACACTGTTGGATGTTGGATGCACGTGGGAGGCTACGTCGTTTTGTTCGGGTATGGCAGATGTTGGTACCTGCTATACTGTTGATGCCCAGAGGCATGTGAGAAGTTTTACCATATTCATTCGGTACGGTAAATGCCAGCGCCCACAACACTGTCGATGCCCAAAGGCATGTGGGGGGAGCCTTACCATATGGGAGTTAATGGCACCCACAATACTGTAGGGAAAATGTCGGCGCCTACAACACTGTTTGTGTCAGGGAGGTTGTAGAGTACTGTTTCTATAGGTGTACAGGGTACGGTTCCTAGTATTGTGGTTTGACTTGTGCGCCCTGCCTTACTTTCTCTGCTCGTTTCCTGGTCCTTACCGAGCGGGCGTCCTCGGTCGGTTGGTCCTAGTCGGCTCTGATTGCGCCAGTCCGAGAAGAGCTATGAGCAGGGTTTTTGTGTACCCCGGTTGGAGATGTGGGGTCAAAGTCGGAAGTAGTGCTTTGGCCAGGCCTTTCGGTCGGAGAGGCCATCCGGAGGAGGGCTGGAGATCGAAGTGAGCGCTCCAGTCGGAGAGGTGGGCCGGAGTCAGAAAACGGGCGCCGCTCCTCCTTGGCCAGGCCTTCCGGTCGGTGATTGGATTGCCCTTCTGGCATGTTGTTCAGTTACTTGGGCCGGCCCATGAGTTGCGTGTTGTCTGCTTGGGCCGAGCTTTTGTTGGGAAGCCGGTCCGAGAGGGACCCTGGGTTTATGAACCCGACAGCATCATTCCTAGCTGACCAAATAGCCTAGAACAAGGCAAAAATGATTTCCACGAAGAAAGGTTTCTGGATTTGAGCTTTGAACAGATTGATAGTATCAAAGATATCCCCTTGGATTAAATGTGCCAACCCCAACAAGTTTCAATAGCACATAGCAAAAGGGCAGTCTAAAAATAGATGATGTTGGGACTCCTCTATATTCAGATGACAGAGGAAACAATTGTAAGATTGCAATTCCATATTTTTCCTTCTCAAAATCTCCCTTGTGCTTAGCCTATCTTTCAAGACTAGCCAAAAGAACACTTCTTTGGTAAACAATTTGATTTCCACACCAAGTTATATATTGATGGCACTGAAATAGAGCCCAACAACTTATAGTAAGCTTTATTTGAGGTAAAGTTGGGAGAGCCCCAAATATAACCCCATGTATCATTTCCTTGGGTTAGCTGAACATTGCCAAGTTCAGAGAACATGACCTGATACTGTTCATAAGCTTCAAGTGATAGAGGGACATGGAAGAAGGTAGATTTGTCTTCTTCAGTTAGGAATTGCTGTATTAGAATGTGTTCATCATGAGCATAAGAAAATAAATGTGGCTGATGTTCATTCAGAGGAGCACCATGCCGAGCATCTGACCAAAAGAGAATAGTAGAACTATCACCAACTGTGATTGAAGACAATGTCTTGTAAGAGTCAAGTAATTTCAAAATGTCTCTCCACCAAAATGACCACATCCTATTATATAAGGCAAAGCTGTCAGAATTGTAATGAGAATGCCAGACAAGCTGAACCCATGGTATATCAGACTTGTTAAAAAACTTGTGAAGGTGCTTGAGCAGCAAACTTTCATTCTGAATTTGAAGGTTATGAACTCCAAGGCCACCATTTTCCTTTGAATTGCAAACAAGTTTCCAAGCTGCTTTTGGAGGTTTTTTAGAATTTACATCAGAACCTGTCCATAAGCAATGCTTCCTATACTTATCAATTTGCTTGATGACAATTTTTAGCAGCAGATAGGTGCACATAGTATAGGTAGGTAGGGCACTAAGGACAGCATTAGTCATTTGTAATCTACCTGCTTCACTCAAGAAAGATGAAATGGTGACTAACCTTCTTTCACATTTAGATACTAGAGGTCAGAAATCAGCCACAATTGGCTTAGAGGTAAACCAAGATATGTGAAGGTAGTGTTCCAATGGAGCAGCCAAAAGTACTTGCAAGAATGTTCATCTTTTCCTCACTTACATTAAGAGGAACCATCATTGATTTACTGTAATTGACCTTAAACCCAGTGGATTCAGCAAATGAATTCTACTACCAGTTCACCACACAAGGTTAGCAACTAACAAGCTACTCGTACCTAGATAAACAAGAAGAGCAACTAAACTAGCTACTCAACTATAAGCTACCACTAAGCTAGAGAGCCACAACTACTAACAACTACAACACACAAGCAATATACGAATGTAAGAGCACAAGTGTAATATATAACATACTCATGCATATAACATAATACCAAGCCTGATTGTTACTAGTGAAGGTTGTTGGATTATGAAGTACTTGGCTCATTAAGCTCGCGAGCTGGTTCATTAACTTAACGAGCTAAAATGCTAGTTCAGCTCGTTAAAAAAAAGTAAACGAGCCGAGCCGAGTCGAGCTAAACTAGAAGCGAGCTAGCGATCCATGAGTTTTTTGTCTAGCCCTAAACACAACTGTGAGTAGCAACCTGAGTCGGGCAAGAGGAAGACACAAAATTTATTTCCATGGTTCAGTTGCTTGCTATCAACCTACGTCCACATTGGCGAGTCTCAATGATTCACGCGCTAACAAGCCTCTCAAGCTTGACCCACAATCGGATGCCGCAAAAATTCAAATATGACGAGCACTCCAACTAGCAACGAGTATTCCACTAGAGTAGCCCTTTGCAATCTCCGTGAGGTGGGGGCTACCTCGCTCGTGTCTAACATGGCACCATGTAAGATGACTGATATGGCGCCACATCATCCAAAATTGCTTCCAAAACAGTTCTGAGAGGTAAATCGGATAGTTTCAAGATTTGGAAGAATCTAAAAAGCGGTTTTGTAACTGAAGGAGGTAAATCAAACTCATGTAATAATTAAGAGAGGTCAGATGTACTTTTTCCAATTAAAAATGATTTTTCCTTACTGGCAGAAGGTACAGGTTTGGCCCAATAGATCGCAGTGTCCGGGCTACATCATGTTGTAGAGCCAAGGCCAGTAAAGAGGCCAGTGTGGCCTTGTAAATATGGTCGGTCTGTATAGCATGTTTTCCTCTTTGTGTAAGGGCCTATATGCATATATGCCCAGCTCATGTACATATTTGGGTTGTTGCCCCTAGAATAGATCGTGCTCCATTCCTCCTAACAACACGCACCAATCTGCAGTGTTTCTTTTATTTGCGCATCCATTCACGGTTTATGTGTATAAGACATGAAACCATGGTTGGTTTCTGACCAAAACAAAATGAGGGAACAAAAATTGTTCTTTACAAGCCTTTTAGTGGTAAAGTTTTCAAAAAATAATGAATAAGCAAGCAAAGAACATCCACTACTACACAAATTCTTTTACACAACGTTTCACAATTAGGCTCCGAGGCGGTTGGCCTGGTTGCCTACCTCGGTTATTCGAGGCAGGGCAGTCAGACCAGCAACCGCCTCGATTAATACTTAACCGAGGCGGGCACTGTAGCGAAACCGCCTTGGTTAATAAGTATTTTCTGCTTTATCTGTGTTTTCGTTAGCAAAATTCAAATTCTAATTCTAATTTAAAAAAGTTTTTTTAAAAAAATCTAGAAATAATTATCTGAGGCGGGCAATTAATAACAACCGCCTCCGTTAAAGGGTTAACGGAGGCGGACGCCTTTAGCCAACCGTCTCGGTTAAAGTCTTAATCGAGGCGGGCACATTAGGACATGTATTAACCGAGACGGTTGGCTAACCGCCTCGGTTAAGGCCACGATTAACCGTGACCTTTGCACCGAGACGATTGGCTTGCCCGTCTCGGCTAAGCCAAAATGCCCGCCGCGGTTAAGAATTCTGTAGTAGTGATATGCAATTTTATACGATTATGTATGACATTCTTATATATGACTAAATATGTAATACTAACAAGTGCATCTTCTCTAAAGTAACGCTTGATTACAATTCTTATTCTTTGACTTTGTAATCCTTAACCTTTTTTATTTCCACAGATCACTTTTCTTCCGAAGGAAACGTTCTTTCTTCTCCAGAATTTCCAGAGGCTGCACATATGAACAGTATCAAAAACACCAATATGAAGGGTAAATCTAACGCAACAAGTTAATATCTTAGAACCACATACAAAATTTTCTAATTAGTGTGAAATCGTGTATGATGTAGATTGAAGGACATTATCACAAAACAGATAAATCCACACTGTCACTATCAAACACTACGCTGTATTGTGTACTTAAAATTGACAAGTGCTGAAGAAAACAGGGAAGGTGCCAATTTGGTTTAACAGGTTCAGCTGACCCCATTGAACTTTTAGTAAATTGCATAGAATAGAAGATATTGTCGAGGTACCAATGACCCCCATCCACTTATGTTGCTAAACCCCAATCCCCTTGATTCCCAGCTCCCTCCCTGGAAATATTAAGCAGGATTGAAATTACAGATGGACATCTTGAATTTAGTTGATTATATTCTTCTACACAAAATCCTACCTAAATGTCAACATCTAGGATGGACTGACAGATTTTGACCTGAAGGATTTCTTCCTCACCTTTTTTTCAAATTTGAGGAATTTCTAATCTTCTGTAGTTTTCTTTCAGTCTTCAGATTCAGAAAAATGCATTGAATATAGAAAACCTACACGTTTAGGTGACAACATTCAAGTGAAGATGGAGGTTTGTTTCATGACATTGGTATCTTCAACGTAATATAGGGTTCAGTTTCCAATCCTAAAACTTTTTTTCTGGATGAAGAACATTTCCGTGAATTTCAATGCCACTAACTAGTCCAATATTGTAAACAAAAGAAGTACTCTTACAGCTGATATATTACTATTGATGAAGGAACAGAAGCGCAGCAAGAGTCAAGATCAAGACATAGGTAAGACAAACAAAGAATTAGGCATGTAGCTGATCCAATTTTGGGTATGGCAGAGGACGGGGCTTCCTTCATCTTGCTCTTGGTCTTTAGCTCGTCCTTGCTGATTCTCACTCTCACCAAGTTGCAGACAATGTCCTATGACTTGTCTGATCATGAAAAACAAGAGAACCAATTCATGCCGGCCGTTTGAAAAAAAAATGCCGTTATGCCACCATATCCTAAGATATATGCTCCATGTTTGACAGTTTGCCTACTTATGAGAACTTTTTGTTCAAGGTGTTAGTTTTGAAAATAACTTTTCAAGGATAAAATAAAATTTGTTGATACAGGTATAGAACACTAACGTTATCAGGTCATTTTTCATCAAAAGGAAAAATGTTGATGCTGGTTCAAGCCATGGAAACATGCATCTTATTTACAAGACAACAAATATGCAGTAATGGAATCAAACAAGCATTGTGATGGTCTTTGAGACACAACAATCAATACATGCTTAAAAATAAATGGATAAAAAGAAGATCAGTTATTTAACAACTTATACGGTAATGCCGAATTGGTTAACACAAGCTGAGAACTGAGTAACGATTGCAGCAGCTCCGAAGAAATTGAACCTACAGAAACAAAGCAGCTTATGGCAGGAATGGATTTGGGGTTAGGTGGAGTATGTAAGACCATAAATAAAGTAAGACTAGTAATGTTCTAATCAGCAACAATATATCCCAATCCGGCGGTTCACGAGGTAGCATAGAAACACATCAATTGTTTCCAAAGCGATTGCTAAACTAGTAGCTGGTTAAATAACACGAGAATACAATCACCAGTACCCCAGTGGCAAGATGCGACAGTACATAAGACGATAATTGAATAACACTCAATCAGCAGAAACAAACCACTAGCAAATTATTAAGGTATGTCAATAACGCCAGGATGATGACTACATCTACATCACAGTACTCCAACTCAGGGTAGCTGGATCGGATCTCCGATCCTCTCATACACACAGAGAGACGCAGACACATTTTTTGCTTGCTTGGTTCCCTAGTTCTTCACCGCCGTGGCATCCTACTCGCTGCCAGGGACCTCACTTTCGTCCTCCGCATAGCCCTCGGCGTTGCACTGACCGATGAGGGCCTGCTCGTAGTCACGGAGCTTGTCATCGACAAAAGTTGTGAGCGCATAGAACCGACGGAATTCACGGGAATGCTTTGCCAGCCGAACGGGAGTGCGGTCTGTTAGGTTGATCTCCATCAATTGACTTAACGGTTAATTGGGCCTTTGATCCGCGTCCTGATCGGGGGCTCTCAGTTTTTCTACTGGCTGATGAGCTCCCGTCGCGCAGCGCCATAAAAGGACGGTGGGGGCTGGGGCACAAGGAACGAGGTTCACCGGTAGTCGCCAGTCCCACCCCGAAGTTTCTAACTCTAGTCCGATCTAAAGGGGCATTGTGAGCGACAGAAAGCGCCATCACCTTCGACCGCCGTTACCACACCGTGCCTGCACTGCTATGACACCGGCGGCCACGTCGCTGCGAAGCCATGGCCTCAACTGCCCTAGGGCGAGGTACATCACCAAGCCCATCTAAGCTAAGCATTACCCACTGATTTACGCCTAGAAGTTCTTTCAGTTCTATCAATGGTACCAGAGCCATGGTTGCTAGTGTGTAAATCGGGTGTGGGGTAGAAAATTGAAAAGAAACCGAAGAGATAGAGAAGCAGAGGGTTCGATCCGGTTCGGATTGAAACCCTAACCCTAATCGGGGGAAGAAACAGAGATGCAGAGGGTTCAACCGAACCCTAACCCGTCGGGAAAGAAGAACAGTGAAGTAACCTGAACCCTAACCTAACCCTAACCCTAGATCGGACTTGCTCCGGAAAGAAGAGAAAAGAAGATCTAAACAGAGAGAATCAAGCAGAAAGGGGAAGGGCTAGGGAGGGCGGCTTACCTCGCCGGCCTCCACTCACCGGATCACCCCAGGAAGGGCCTCCGCGCCGGTGTACTGCGGCCGTGCTAGGGCATCGCGGCTAGGCCGCTCGATGGCTGTGCGCTCACCCGCTGGGGAGCACGCGTGCCGACGAGAGGGCCAGTGATGGCGCCACCATCCCTCCGTCGTGGGCTCGCTCAGGAGGCTCTCTACGCTCACTCGCTCGGTGTTGAGCCGCTCAGAGAGAGAATGAGGCGAGAGGAGTGAGTTAGGGTTCGGGGAGTGGAGCCGCGCGAGGTCAAGGGCAACGCCGCTAGACCGCTCGATGGCGGCGCGCTCACCCTACGGTGGGCGCGCGCACCGGTGAGGGGACTGGCGGCGACGGCGCCATCTCCGACCGCCATGTTTTGGGTGAGAAGGGAAAGAGAGCCAGCGCGACGTAGGGAGAGAGAGCCGTCTGCGGCGAAGAGAGAGGAGAGGAGGGTGACGAATGGGCCTAGGGTTTCCACCGGAGCGGCCGCGGCACGATTTTGGTTGGACAAAACACGTGGTGCACCGTCCGATGAGATCCGACAGTCGGCAGAGATCGGACCGGATTCGGCCCTGACGGGTTTGGGGAACCCCAGCCTAGGCCCAGGTTGCGGCCTAGGCGCGGGAACAGCGCGATGCGCGCGACTGACTAGGCCGCATTTCGCTGCTGGGCCGCGACAGCGCGCAACGCGCGAGAGGATTTTGGCCCAAAATGCACTGTGAAATTTACGAATTGTTTTATTATTTTTAGAAGCAAATTTTGATGATTTTTGTCTAGTTTAAATCTCTGTCAAAATTTAAACCAACGGAATAATTTTTCCAGAGAATAGAAGAGTACAGTAAAATACTTTTGAAAAGTAGATAAAGAATTTTTTTCATGTTTCCGCTGCAAAGTTTAATGCTGATTATCTTCTAATTAAATTCGATCCAACGGGAGAATTTAATTTGAAGAGCAGTTATATTTAGTAAATTATAATTATGCTTATCCTCTAATTAAATTGGAACCAACGAGAAAATTTAAATTAGAGTAGTAGTCTATTTTTTGTTTAAGTAAGATTATGGTATTGTCATTTTCTGACCAACGTTGATAATGACAATATTATAATGAATTTACGTTTGAAGTTTAAATATCTGATAAATTTTACTCCAACGTGGTCAATTTCTTAAAGAGTAGATAAGGATCAAAAAATGCTTCTGAACTAATAGAATGTATTTTATTAACATATTTCCGCTACAATGAAGTTGATTATCTTCTAATTAAATTCGAACCAACGGGAAAATTTAATTTTGAAGAGTAGTTGTATGTATTTCAAGTTGATTTATGAGTTTTTATGCATTAATTCTATTTTCTGCCCAATGGTGATGTAGAATTAATGCAGAAGCATATTGTATGTTTTATTTTAACTGACGAGATCACTCGGCTGTATGCCAACGGGCTGTAATGCTGGGGCATGTGAATGAAAAGGCTTGATTCAAGTCAGTTCAGGACATTTTTTTGCTAGTTTACTAATTTTCTGATTAAATTGAAACCAACGGAAATATTTAATTGGAAAATGAAATATGAGTGAATATTTTAGTCGTCATAACTAAGTTTTTGTATAGATGTATCCCGCATGGGGAAAAGTTTTGGTATAGTACTTATGCTAGTCAACCTTGCATGGCGGGAGAAGTTTTATGATGATTCACATGTTTTGTATCCTGCATAGCAAGAGAATTTTGGGTAGCTCTTATGCTGTCCTAGTATTGACCTTGACACAATGGAAATACATCATCATGGTCAATACTAACCAAAAGATAAGAAAAGATGCAAGTGTGACTTGCAAAAACACTGCTAATGAAAGATCTCGTTGAGTTCTCGAAGTGAAATAAGAAAAGTGTACTTCTATACGAATCAAGAAATAACTATGTTCGCATGATATAATCATGTGAATGAAGTAAGTTATATATGTCTCCTCGTTCACAGGTTTTCTGATTAGTTCTTGAAATTATGGCAGTAAAGTTCATGCCATATTTCGAGGGAGAGAATATTAAGGTCGATTAAGAAATATACTCTTCATTAAGAGTGAGATAAAGATTAATTAAGATGAATGCGACCGTTGGAGTAGTACAATGGTCTCAACAATGATACCCCTAAGCAGAGAAATAGCTAAATTCCTAGAACTTTTAAAGTTTTGACAGGAAAATAGCGTAGTCAGCCTCAAAGATATAAAGGTGGTGCTTAAAGTGCCGTATGAGGTTTTAACAGATTAAACCCAAAATAAGATATTTGAAGATACACCATCTTTAGAAAAGATGGGATGATCTGGGGGAGCATGGTATGTAGAGGTATGTAGAGACCTAAGACTTAAAGAGAAGAGAGACTGCGTGCCCACTCCAGTGACTTAGGAGCAATAAGTTTCTCAATACCTGTTGATGTTGTATGACTAATACAACACCTGTTGTTAGCTCTTCGAAAAAGATAAATAATATAAACAAAGATCTTGTAATACAGGAGCCTGTAGAATCAATTGTCTCTTGGCAATGAAGCGCAACAATAGCCTCATATGAAAGTGCCAGTTGCTAAGGCCCCAGAAGATCTCAAAGAATTAGTAAACCAGTTATTCTAATGACTATGAAGTCTATGTTAGTAAAGAAATTCAAATAGAGGGTGATCCCACCTCATTTGAAGAAGCCATGAGAAGCGTTTACTCGTTTAAATGGCAAGAAGCTATGGAAGTTAAAATGAATTCGATGAATACCAACGATGTTTGGGACTTAGAAGAAATTCCTAATGGAGCCAAAATAGTAGACTGTAAAAAGGGTCTACAACATAAAACATGACTCCAAAGGGAATGCAGAAAGATATAAAGCATGACTTGTAGTAAAAGGCTTTACGCAAAGAGGATGAATAGATTATAATGCGAGTTTTCTCTCCAGTCTTATGCAAGGATTCTTTTAGAATTATAATAGTGTTAATGACACATTACGATTTAGAGTTACATCAGATGGATGTAAAGACGACATTCCTGAACGGGGATTTATATGAAAACATTTACATGGCACAACCCAAAAGGTTTTGTCATGGAAGAAAAGAACATATGTGATACCGCCTGTAAAGATCCATTTATGGGTTAAAAGTAAGTCTCTAGACAGTAGTATTTGAAGCTGATGAAACAATGAGAAAGTTCGGATTTTAAAAAAAATAAGAAGGACAATAGCCTTATGCAAAGATCAAGAATGGAAAATTCATTTTCCACATCATGTGAATAGATGACATTCTACTCACTAATAGTGATGTTAATCTGTCATTGGAGAAGAAGAAGTTTTGTCCTCAAGTTTCAATGTGAATGATCTTGGTGAAGCGTCATTGGTTCTAGGAATTGAAATTCACCGAGATAGAAGAAAATGGGGTATTAGGACTATCGCAATGGCATACTTAGAAAAGATTCTAGAGAAATAAACTATGCATGCGAGTAAACCTACGCCTGCTCCTATAGTCAAGGGTAATAGATTTGGGAACTTTAAGTGTTCTAGGAACCGATATGAGATCGATCAAATGAATATGGTTCCATATGCTTCAGCTGTTGGAAGCTTGATGTGTGTACAAGTACAAGTAAGAACTTACCCTGACGTAGTTTATGTATCTAGAATATTTTGGCAGAAGTCCATTTCAGATATAGATCACTGGAATAGAGTTGAGAATGTCTTGCAATTTTGCAAAGTATCATAGGCCTCTTGCTGAGTAAGAAAGAATAAGTACTCTCAAATAGTTGAGGGTACAAATGTTAAGTCATGGAGAGATGTATAGTGAAATCCACAGTAGTTGCTAACACTCGCAGTTGGAGTATTATTGTGGAAAAACTCCAAAAAAATAGTTGTGGTGTCATCAGTGATGCATACCATAGTATAGCTTGACATGAGGCTTAAGGAACAGGCAAAAGGAGGTTAAGGGAATTAGTGCCCGGATTTGACAATGGTAGACAATAGCAATAAGCATTTAAAGTAAGTTAACTCCTAAGACAATAGGTCAAGTGTGCTGCCAAACACATTGACACTAAGTTATATGTTGTAAAGGAGAAAATCTAGAATCATTTTAAAAGCATTGTGCATATAAGTACCAAGCAAGTACTTGCGGATCCGCTTACCAAAGGCTAACCACCCAGTGCGTTCAGAGAACACACAGTCGACATGGGTTTATGGGAAAGCCTATGATTTCTAGATACTAAGGGCATAGTTGAATATCTGTTTCAAAATAGAGAGTTGCATTGTAGCTGTTAAATCTAATGGTAACTGACCGTGACGATGAGGCACGCTCTATGCACTGATCTGTGATGGAATGGAAAAAGAAAAAGGAAGTCAAGTTTAAGTCATAAGGTGAGATCAAGGGGAAGATTGTTAGGTTGATCTCCACCAATTGGGCCCTTGATCCGCGTCCTGATTGGGGGCGCTCAGCTTTTCTACTGGCTGATGGGCCCCCGTCGCGCGGCGCTATAAAAGGACGGTGGGGGCTGGGGCACAAGGAACGAGGTTCACTGGTAGCCGCCAGTCCCACCTCGAAGTTTCTAACCCTAGTCCGATCTAAAGGGGCGTTGTGAGCGACAGAAAGCGCCATCACCTTCGACCACCGTCACTGCACCGCGCCTGCACTGCTACGACACCGGCGGCCACGTGGCTACGAAGCCATGGCCGCAACTGCCCTAGGGCGAGATACATCACCAAGCCTATCTAAGCTAAGCATTTCCCACTGATCTACGCCTAGAAGTTCTTTCAGTTCTATCAAGGTCTTCGACGATTCTGAATGGCCTAGCCACCATGAGATCGATGAGCGCCTTGGGCAACCTCTGATTGACCACCCTCTTCCTCTTCTTCATGGGCCTGGTCGCCTCCGCCGCCGCCTTGGCCTTCTCCCGCCAGTGATCCATCCAGATATCACTGCCCTCCGGGGCACGGTTGAAACGCAAGAGATGAACAGCAACCAATGCCTCCTTCTTCGCCGTCAGGATCCCGTACCCCTCGGACGTGCATGCCAGCTTCTTCGTCTTCACCATCCTGTACCCCTCCGACGCGCTCAGGGCCTGCTTTTTTGGAGCTTATATTATAGAGAGGCGTAAGTTATTAGTTTTTATTTGTATATATACTTTTTTCCTTTTTCAAAAATATTTGGCGGCTAAAACGCAAAACTAGGAGGTGTTTTGATCTTGCTAAAGTTTAGCACTTGTCACATCGGATATTTGAATGCTAACTAAGAGGATTAAACATGAGCTAATTATAAAACTAATTGCATAAGCCATGGCTGATTTGCGAGACGAATTTATTAAGCCTAATTAATCTATAATTAGCACATGTCAAATCATGGACTAATTAGGCTTAATAGATTCATCTTGTGAATTAGCCCTCATTTATATAATTAATTTTATAATTAATCTATGTTTAATATTTCTAATTAGCATCCAAACATCTTACGTGATGGGGCTAAACTTTAGCCCTACAGTATCCAAACGGGGCCTAACAATATACCCCCATCTAAATTAACATTGGCAATAAAAATATCAATTGACGACATAGTTATAAGCACCGGATCGGACCGATGATTAGACAGTTAAAAACCATAATGAGAGACTACACCGATCTAGTTCACTTCAATGACTATCGGGCCAAGTTTTTAAGGAACCTGTCAATTCCATTTGAATCGAGCTGTTTGAAAGACTCTATTTCGTTTTGGTAACTAAGTAATAACAACATTAATGGGCTAACACTTTCTATGTGAGATGATTAAGCTAGGTTAGTCCACGCCATGGTCGAAGATGGCATGCACATGTGGTGATTGGTGAAAAGCTCAACAAGTGATGAAGATGGAGTTGGAATGCAAAGATGGAGAAGGATGAAAGCAAAGCCCAAGGACAAAAGATATAGGCATAGATTTTGCTTTTGCCAGACAAAGGTGCGTAGAGAAGTGAATAGTAAGGTTTAGACCCTGTTTGGCACAGCTTAGCTTCACCGGTTAAGCTATTTATTTTGTGTGTTTTAGCTTCACGACAAACAGCTTTCTTGATGAAGCTGAGCTGTTTTCTGGATCCCGTTTGGCACCAGCTTCACTTACATTGGTGCACCAAATGAAAAAAATGAGCCTAATGCACTTAACCTTTCTTTCCGTTTCGTATTCTTTCATATCTTATTCCTCGCTCTCGTGCCCCCGACGACGTCGTCCTCGACACCGCACCCTGACCTACGTATCCTCGGCCCTTGTGCGTCCGACAGCAGCGGTCGAACCCTGCGCCCCGGCCGTGCACCCCAGACGATGGAGGCCCAGCCTGCAACCCCGGCAATGGCGCCCCGGTCCCGCTCCCCCAATGGCTCCGCTCCCCGCGGCTGTGCCCATGCTTGGCGGCAGCGCCGTCCGCACCACCCCGCGTCTCCCCTGGCAGCCGCGCCCCTGCCCAGGCGGGCCGCACCCTCGGTGGCCATGCAACGGCGAGATGCGCTCCGGCCATGAGGTCTGCTGCTGCTCCCTATGCTGCTTCCTAGAGAGAGGGGTACATGCAGTCGTTTAGGTCCATAGGAGCCCACCTATGTTAGATGAGGCTTGAATAAGCTATTTTTTAGTTTTACCTCTCTCAATTTCTCTGTGAGAGAGCGTTCGAAAGCCCTTGAAATATCGGACTGAAAGACCATTGCTGCTGCTGCAGCTCCCAAAATTTTTAGTTTTGACAACGCCGGAAATTCCTTAAGGTTTGCCAGCACAGCCGCACTACTGCACTATCTCAGCACTCCTTTTCTTTTTGAAAGGATCAAGCACTCCTCTTGGTTGCGTGAAGGAAAAAATGCGTGGGATGACGCGAGGCAACCAACCGAGCTCTCCCAGCTAAGAGCATGGTTAATAACCCAGCCAGCAGCGGGCTGTATGCTACTGCCATGTCACCTATAGCCATCTCAAGAAAACACTCGTATAATAGGCTGACTGATAAGCTGGCGTTTAACATGTTTTTTAAAAGATTTAACTATTTGATACTTTATAGGTGCATATCGTCTGTTGTGGTTACATCTTTGTGGCCATTTCATCAAACATGTGAACAACATACATATACCACGTGAGCATACCAAAACACCATAATAGTAGCACAACGAAATATTTATATCACCCTAAGAAAGCTTTTCAAATCTAGCATTTGGGAAGCGAATAATCTTGTGGCTATTTGCCCATCTGTCGGTGTTTTAGACCGGTGGGCCCTCAACCAACTAGTGAAAATATACTGCATGCCCCTAATCCTGGATGGTGATGCAAAGAGACACAAGGTTTATACTGGTTCGGGCAATAAGTGCCCTACGTCCAGTCTGAGAGATCGATCTTGTATTCCTTGCACCGAAATGCTCGTAGTAGGGGGTTACAAGTAGGGCGAGAGAGGGAGCTAGTCCCAAGTCTCTGCGTGAAGCGGTGTGGATTGCTTGAGATGTTGATCTCAGGCAGCGGGGAAGCTTGCGCGTTACAGAGTGTCGAGCGTGTGTTCGTCTATCTCATGAGCTCGTCCTAGAAACGGCGTCGATCCCTCCCTTTCATAGTTGAAGGGGGGACATGGGTGATACATGCGTTCGCTACGTGGCGTCCTGTGAGCGGACGTGGTGTTTTCGAGCCCTGTAGCTTGTCACTATGGCGGCATGGTCGACGGAGCGGCCTCTGTCCTTGATGCACTAGAGTGACACGCCGGTCACACCCGATCCTGTGCGACGTGGGAGCTCCAGTGATAACTTGACGTAGGGCATGGCGGACGACGTGCCGGTAGCTGTGTGTTGACCGTGTAAAGAGCTGAGACTCAGTTGGTGCCGAGGCCAAGCCATCGTGGAGGGCTCGGTGGGCGCGAATCCCGAGGCTGCCGAGACCCTAAAGTGGATTGCCGAGGCTTGGAGGGAGCAGTTGGTCCTGTACACTGATTCCGAAGCTATAGTGGCCCGGACTTGACTCCCCACGCCACGTTGTTCCTGGAGCAGGGGTTAGGTAGCACAGTGCAGTGCAGGCATCGGTCATGGGCACAGTACTGAGCACAGCGGCCGGTAACCCCTGCCCTGTCCTGTCCCGGACGGCATGATGTTGATGCAACTTCCCATCTCGTTGGCCGATCTGTTGTGTCGAGCCGTCGTCCAGCTGATGGCGTGGGAGTGGTTGGTCGCATTAATTGGACGTGATGTTCTGTCAGGGAGATCGACCGAGGTGGAGGCGACGGGGTTGTTGCCGAGCCAGCCTCGAGCGAGGCGGAGAATCGGTACTTCATCCGAGGCTTTACGCGCGGAGCCTCGAGCGAGACGGAGAATCAGTTCCTCGTCCGAGGCCTTTCGTGTGAGGCCTCGAGCGAGGCGGAGATTTGGTAGGCCATCCGAGGCCTTTCGTGCGAGGCCTCGAGCGGGGCGGAGAGTCGGTAGGCCGTCCGAGGCCTCTCGTGCGAGGCCTCGAACGAGGCGGAGAGTCGGTAGCCTCGGACAAGGCCAGGGGTTAGCCTATAGTTGTCTCTTGGCTTTGATTTGGACAGGGTCTAAGCGATTTTTTCAGTTTTCGTTTAGGGGACCCCTTTTTATGGTTCCCGACAGTAGCCCCCAAGCCTTAGGGAGAGTGTTAGCGCTCTTCCTAAGGTTTTGAGGAGACTCGGCTAGAGGCAGCTTCTGGCGGGATGGTGCTTTGTACTCGAGGCCTCAGTGGGTGCGCATGAGCGTACCCACCGGGTGTAGCCCCCGAGGCCCTGGAGGGGTGGATTTATTCTTTCAGGGGCTTTTCGCATGTCGTGCGAGGGGTTTTATTGTGTTTTGCCGAGCCCATGAGTGCGAGTTCGGGTCGCTGGGCCTCGGTTTGGTTGCAGGAAGATCCCCCGAGCCTCTGCTCGGAGTAAGAGGGTGATTTGGAGTTTCTCTATCTTTTTTGTGCGGCCCTCACGCATCCTTTTCGTTCGGAAGGAGGGGTGGAGGATGTCGTGCTACCCTCGGTGGGCGTGAGCAGTGACACCTCCGGTGAGTTGTTATTGGGTAAGTCCGAGTGGAGGCCCATGCCCCATTCGATAGGGGTCGGCTAGTGGTCTAGAGACGTACTCCAAAAGTACCAGAGGGCTTCTCTAGTAGGTCCCAGGGCCGTTCGATGGGCCCCGGGGGCTCGATGCCTCCCTACGGTGGGATCCCATTCGAAGACCTCCCTGCCGGTCTCGGACATGACTTAGGGCATCCCGAGCGATCGCTTGCTCGGGCCTCGGCCATGTACGGGCTCGCCCATAGTTGTCCCTGACTCTGTTGCCCTGGGGCAGCTGTCGAAACCCTCGAGGGCCTAGCCTTCGAACCCCTGTACTGTAACAGGCTCGGTGCCCTTTATCGCATTTTTTCCTGCGAGTTCGGGTTGCTTGTCTTCGACCTGGTTGCAGGAAGAGCCCCCTAGCCTCTACACGGAGCGAGAGGGCGGTCAGGAGTTCCCCTGACTTTTTGTGTGACCCTTGCACATCCTTTTCGTTCGGAAGGAGGGGTTGTTTGATGAGCCCTCGAGTGCGAGCTTGGGTCGCTGGGTCTCGGCAAGGTTGTAGGAAGAGCCCCCTAGCCTCTGCATGGAGCGAGACGGTGGTCAGGAGTTCCCCTGGCTTTTTGTGCGACCCTCGCGCATCCTTTTTGTTCGGAAGGAGGGGTTGTTTGCCGAGCCCTCGAGTGCAAGCCTAGGTCGCTGGGTCTCGGCAAGGTTGCATGAAGAGCCCCCTAGCCTCTACACGGAGCGAGAGGGCGGTCAGGAGTTCCCCTGGCTTTTTGTGCGACCCTCACGCATCCTTTTCGTTGGAAGGAGGGGTTGTTTGCTGAGCCCTCGAGTGCGAGCCTGGGTCACAGGGTCTCGACAAGGTTGTAGGAAGAGCCCCCTAGCCTCTGCACAGAGCGAGAGGGCGGTCAGGAGTTCCCCTGGCTTTTTGTGCGACCCTCGCACTTCCTTTTGTTCAGAAGGAGGGGTTGTTTGCTGAGCCCTCGAGTGCGAGCCTGGGTCGCTGGGTCTCGACAAGGTTGCAGGAAGAGCCCCCTAGCCTCTGCATGGAGCGAGAGGGTGGTCAGGAGTTCCCCTGGCTTTTTGTGCGACCCTCGTGCATCCTTTTCGTTTGGAAGGAGGGGTGGAATATGCCAGGCTACCCTCGGTGGGCGCGAGCGGTGACACTTCTGGTGAGCTGTTATCGGGTAAGTCCGAGTGGAGGCCCATGCCCCATTCAATAGGGGTCAACTAGCGGTCTAGAGACTGCACTCCAAAAGTACCAGAGGGCTTCTCTAGTGGGTCCTAGGGCCGTTCAATGGGCCCCGGTGGCTCGATGCCTCCCTACGGTGGGATCCCATTCGGAAGACCTCCCTGCCGGTCTCGGACACGACTTAGGGCGTCCCGAGCGATCGCTTGCTCGGGCCTCGCCATGTATCGGGCTCGCCCATAGTTGTCCCTGACTCTGTTGCCCTAGGGCGGCTGTCGAAACCCTCGGGGGCCCAGCCTTTGAACCCCTGGACCGTAACGGGCTCGGTGCCCAGTTCCTTCGTCTGAAAGGAATCGGGTGGGGGATATTCCCCCCCATTGGCTGACAACGGCAGGTGCGCCTTTTGAGGCGGTTTTCTCGGGGAGGCGAAACGGCGCCTGCCACTGCTGCTGGTCGGACGACGCATTGTGTCAGTGGATAGGACATAACTGTTCATGCGATTAATAAGGAAAAGGTGGGTACGTGGGCGGTAAAATCGGATCTGGATTAACTGTATCAGATTTGAGGGAAACTTCCCCGATTTTGTCGCCCGTCCGCTTCATCCCCTTCCTACATAAATACGCAACGAGCCTCGCCCCTCCCCTCCTTACCTTGCCTGCATTTGCCTTTGCTACCCTGGAGCCGTTGCTAGGAATAGAGAGCACCGGGGAGAAGAAGGTAGAAGGGCGAGGGAGAGAGAGAGAGAGAGAGACAGAGCGAGGTTTACCGCCGTAGCCGCATTCTCCACCGTGCAATGGCCGGCGGCCCTATCATCCTCCCGGTGGATCCTTGGGGTCCATCCGACATGTCCGTGGAGACGCTGCAGTCGCTCGTCGACGACGGCCTTCTCCGCTCGATTACCGACCCCAATAGGCCAGAGTGGATTGCTCCGTCGGGCGAGCCGGAGCTAAGGCCACGCGACGGGTACATCGTGAGCTTTGTGTCTTTCCACGAGCGTGGTCTCGGCCTGCTGGCGGACCCGATCATGCGGGCGCTCCCGCATTACTACGGCGTGGAGCTTCACAACTTCAACCCCAACTCCATCGCGCAGGCGGCCATCTTGTCGCCGTCTGCGAAGGGTACTTGGGCATTGCCCCCCATTGGGAGCTGTGGCTCCACCTCTTCTGGGCGGGGCATACCACCAAGCCAATGGCACGACGGGTATGAGGAAGGCAATGAGGGCTGGCGGCTGCACTCTCCAAGTGCGCCAAGACCAGCAGCACCTTTACATCCCAGCCTAGCTCGCGTCATCCAATCGCTGCTGGTACACCAGCTGGTTCTACCTCCGCAACGACGACGACAGACTTCCCCCCTACACCAGGCGGATCGTGGAGAGCCAGCTGGAGAAGTGGAGGTACGGCATCCCGCTGGCCGATCAGCCCAAGCTGCAGCCGCTCCTGGAGGGGCTAGAGAGGCTACGCAACCGTAGCCTTACGGCGGCTGTGGTCGTGGTGGCCTTCCACCGCCGGAGGGTGCTGCCGCTGATGGCTCGGCGGCGGCGCCTGTTCGACATGAGACCGGATGAGCCGATTGAGGGCATCCGGATGTCCGCCGCCGCCCTCTCTGATGAGGAGATTCTTCGTCGAGTGAGAGAGACGGTGGAGGGGCGACTGAGGATCGGTGGTCTAACCCCGTTCGCGATGCGCCCATTGCGGGGGTACCTCTCTCTGGTTAGTCACACGCTGCTGCAGCACCCGAGGCCTCCTCGTTCCTCACCATTTCCCATTCCCTTATTTGTGTTTACCATTCTTACAGGGGATGAGGGATGTGCGAGCCTCCCCGCCGCCCATTCCCGAGGACGCAGAGTGGCGGGCGGTGAACCAGGCGCACGCCGAGGCACAGAAGAAGTGGAAGGACGCCGAGGAGGCAAAGCGCAAGAGGAAAATCCTTGAGCATGAGGAGCTAGAGAAGCGCCGCCGACATCAGAGGCAGGACAGTCTCTAGGTGGAGGCGTCTCCATTGCCGTTGCTGTCGACGGACTCTTTGGGCGAGGAGGACGAGAGCGAGGTGGGGCGGGGTCCCCTAGACCATCTCCCCAACGTCGGAGGGACAGCGCTCGGGGCATCGACGAGCAGCCCGGCGCTTCCAGGAGGAGGAGGAGAGGACGCTTCGGGGCCGATGATCGCCCGCCCCGAGGCCGAGGCTGACATGCCCGAGGCACGGGCGTTAGGGAAGCGCACCATCAGCCCGGTGGGCTCGACGGCAGAGGTGGAGCAGGTGGCGGCGGGAGCGACGCAACTGCCCCTGCAGAGGATCGAGGGGGCGTCGGAGTCCGGTGAGGGCCGGCCGGCATCGGCGGATACAGAGGCCGTGCCACCGCCACCGCCATTGTCGTTGCAGAGGAGGGTTGCAGTGCCGAAGCGGTTGCGTCCCCGTTCGAGGTGAGTGTTTTTTCGGCGGAGTTGGCAGCATCTCCCATTCGTTCCTTGGTCGTATGCTGACCTTGTCGGAGTTTTGCTTTCAACCGGAAGCCTCAGGCGGAAGTGCCCATCTTGGCACCGCGTAAGGCGCTCAAGGTGAGCACCAGCTCCATTGCCCAACGGGTGGTGGAGGCGCAAGCCACCATACAACATGGCGCGGGCGACGGCGAGGACCGACCCGAAGGAGCCGGTCGCCTAGGGAGAGGCTACGGAGGTGGCCATGAGGCGAGCGGGGGAGGAGGAGTCTATGCCCCATGGGGCCGAGGCCCACGAGTCAGATGGGCTGAGGCACCCTCAGTTGCCGAGGCCACCGAGGGCAAGGCCGAGGCCCCCGGACTTCCGAGGCTGAGGCGATGGAGGCCGAGGCGCCCAGGACTACCAAGGCTGAAGTGGCGGGGACCAGAGCCCCTGAGACCACCGAGGCTAGGGTGGCCAGGGGCCGGCATGAGTACGGCAAAGCCGGCGGCCCAGGAAGTGGAGATGGAGACGGGGCAAGATTAATACCGCCACTGGTCCAAGGCCCGCCGCCGTTGCAGGAGAGCGCCCGAAAGTGGAGGTCCATTTGATCTCCTCCAATGATACTTCTCGAGCGAAGGAGGTGGCCGATGCCCGTGGCGGCCGGCACCATGGAGCAGCCGGCTCCGGCCTCTGGCGAGGGAAGCTCGGCCCTCGTGCGGGTACAACCCGAGCCCCACGGGTGGGACCACCCACATGTCTTGTGGCGGAGCTAGGACGACCCTGAGGGGGAGCCTCTGTTCGCCCTCGAGGACGTGGCCGAGGGGGGCGTTGGGACACCTTCAAGCAATACCGCTGTCTGGCGGAGCGGTCGCTGCGGACAGCGCTGTCCGTCGTGGCTGACGATCTGCCCAGGGTCGCCTAGGTACGCACCTTCTTTTCTCGTGCGGTGTCACCTTTTTCCTGAGTTTTCTCGCAACGCTTGATGTTCGTTCTTCTTATCAGGAGCTCGAGGCCCGATCCCTCGGGAAGTCATTGTTCCTCCGGCGGGAGAGGGATGTCTGGGACCAGCTTCGGCAGCAGAAAGACCTGCTTGCCAATGCCAACGAGCTTCTATCGGCGTGGAGCATGGAGGTGGAGGAACTCTGCCTTCGCTGTGCCAATATGATGGCCAAGGCAGCCATGGCTCGGGAGCAGGCCGCCCCTTTGGTGGCACGGATCAAGGAGTTGGAGGAGGAGCTGACCCGGGCGGCTAGTGATCGGGACACCTTCAGGTCCTGGGCTGAAGAAGCGACGGCCTCTGCCAAGGCCCTCGCTGGGCAGCTGGGGGTGGAGTAGGGTGCGCTCCT
The DNA here is from genome assembly GCF_019320115.1 of Miscanthus floridulus. Classification (NCBI taxonomy): domain Eukaryota; kingdom Viridiplantae; phylum Streptophyta; class Magnoliopsida; order Poales; family Poaceae; genus Miscanthus; species Miscanthus floridulus. The sequence goes on along the minus strand of NC_089596.1, from coordinate 85,447,562 downwards.
GCTAATGAAAGGCGCCCTAGCAGAGGCCCTCAAGGTGGCCAAGGTGTCCCGGACCGAGGCTCTAGTCTAGAAGGGAAAGGCTGAGGGTGAGTCCTATTCCCCTCGTTTTACTTATTTCCTTGTGTTCGACCCCTAACTCCCTGGTGTGATGCAGAGCTAGAGAAGGAGGTTTCTAGGGTGGCCAAGGCTTCTCGGGTCGAAGTCCAGGGCTAGAAGGAGAAAGCCGAGACCTCCCTGGTCGAGGTCCAGTGCTAGAAAGAGAAAGCCGAGGGTGAGTCCCATAGGCCTTCGCCCCTGTTTGGCTTGTTTTCTTTTGCGCTTAACACCATCCTGCTTGTTTTGGCGTAGGGTTGGAGAAGGAGGTCTCCCGGGCGGCTGAGGCCTCTGTCGCAGTGCAGGCAGTGCTCGAGGATGAGATTGGGGAGCACGATGCGCTACAGAGCGCCGCCCGTACTGTCTGTGAGGCCTTGGAGGTTGAGGGGGTCGAGTCGGGCAGCTCCCTTAGGAGCCACTTGACCGCGTTGAGCGGCCAAGTGCACGAGCGACTCCAAGGAGCGCTGCACACAAGCGTCAAGCACGCCCTAGCCATCATCGCCTTGCACTACGTCGGCGTCGACCTCGAGGCCGTTAGTGACGGCTACGTCTTGGCCGAAGATGACGAGGAGGCCGATGAGGAGGTAATGAAGCTGATGGAGGCGACTGAGGGCCCCAGCGCGGCATTGGCCAAGTTGTTTGAAGAGGAGGTGGTTCCTCCCACATCGTCCGCCGACGCAGGAGATCCTGAGCCTTGACATGGGCCAAAGAGGCCATGTAAATAAATTAGGATTATTATCATGACGTTTGTGGCCATCGAGGCCTTTTTTGAAGTACTTATGCGTCTACGCTTTCTAATCGTTTCTTTTTATGGTATTTCCGAGCCTCTGCCCTCTGTCTCGTTTCTGAACATATCACTTGCAAAAACTTCCTCGGAGCCTAAGATGTCCCTAGGGCAAAAGGTGGTGAGGGAGTGCCATAGCCCGGAGGCATAGGCCGTCTCGTGACTCGGCTGGCCTTTTGGCCCTGAGATAGACTTTCGGTCCTTAGGTCTTTTACAATTGATTTGTCAGAGCGTGCTAGAGAGTTTGGCGTAGAATTTTTTTTGAAAAACGACTAAAAAATGGTACATGGGACTTAGGTGGGGAGTCCCCCCTTCTAGCCCCCGAGGGAGGCTCAGTTCTGCAGAGGCAGAGCCGTGTCTCGTTTGAGCCCTACAGTGGGGACCTCTGCAGAGGCGGAGCCGAGTCTCCCTTATGGTGTTATTGTAACGCTGAGGCCCATGACGGGCTCGGGGGGTTTCTAAAAAATTAGAACAATTAAAGAACACTTCTTTATTGTATTTCGAGAAACAATATATACAATGCTTGGAAATTTAAGGGTAAAAGCGATGTAGCTGTTCTATGTTCCAAGCGTTGGTGAGGATTTCGCCCTTCTCATTGGCTAGCTTGTAGGTCCCGGGCTTTAGCACTTGGGCAACAATGTACGGCCCTTCGCATGGCGGGGTCAGTTTGTGGCGGCCCTTGTTGTTCTGCCTCTGTCTCAGCACCAGGTCACCCACCTTTACGTCTCAGCTTCGAATGTGCCAGGCTTGATAGCGTCGTAAGGCTTGCTAGTACTTGGCCAAATGTAATAGCGCGACATCTTGGGCTTCCTCCAGTTGGTCGAGGGCGTCCTCGCGGGCAGTGCAGTTGCTTTGCTCGTTGTAGGCCTATAGCCTCGGGGAACCGTACTCCAAGTCAGTGGGGAGGATGGCCTCGGCTCCATAGACCATGAAGAATGGTGAAAACCCCATGGCTTAGCTCAGGGTGTTCCTCAGGCTCCAGATGACCGACGGGAGTTCGGCAAGCTATTTCTTGCCAAATTTCTTCAATCGGTTGTATATTCTTGGCTTGTGGCCTTGTAGGATCATGCCGTTGGCATGCTCTACTTGGTCGTTTGTCCTAGGATGTCCTATGGCTGACCAGGCCACATGGATGTGGTGGTCATTGCAGAACATCAGGAACTTGTGGCCAGTGAACTGTGTCCCATTATCAGTGATGATGGTGTTTGGAACCCCGAACCTGTGGATGATATCAGTGAAGAACAGCACCGCTTGCTCGGACTTGATTCGATTGATCGGACGAGCCTCGATCCACTTGGAGAACTTATCGATTGCTACCAGCAGGTGGGTGTAGCCCCTAGGGGCCTTCTGCAGAGGCCCAACCATGTCGAGCCCCCACATGGCAAACGACCATGTGATGGGGATGGTTTGGAGGGCTTGGGCCGGGAGATGCGTCTGCCGTGTGTAGTACTGGCATCCCTCGCAGGAGCGTACGAGCTTGGTGGCGTTAGCAACTACTGTTGGCCAGTAGAACCCTTGGCAGAAAGCGTTTCCAACGAGCGTCTGAGGTGCTGCATGGTGCCCACAGGCTCCCGCGTGCAAGTCCCAAAGTAGGGCTTGACCTGCCTTGGTGGTGATGCATCGTTGGAGGACGCCAGATGGGCTTCATCTGTACAACTCGCCGTTGCTGAGGATGTATGTCTTGGCTCGCCGAGCAAGCCATCGGGCTTCGGTCTTGTCTACGGGAAGCTCTCCTCGGACGAGGCAATCAAGGAACGAGACTCGCCAGTCCATGCCCTGGTTGGCCTCGGGAGGCTCCGTGTTGACTTCCATGACCTCGGGCTCGGCCGAAGGGGTCTTGGTGATAGAGGGGGCCTCGAGCCCTATGGTGGGCTCAACCGGTGGGCCCTCTTCTGCTACCGAGGCGTAGTCAATGGAAGACTTGTGGAGGTCTCTGGCAAAGACGTTCGGGGGGAGCGGGGCCCGTGCCGATGCCATCTTTGCCAGTTCGTCCGTGGCCTCGTTGAATTTGCGCACGATGTGGTTGAGTTCAAGACCGTCGAACTTGTCTTCAAGGCGACATACCAGCTTGCAGTACCCCTCCATTTTGGGGTCATGGCAGTTTGACTCCTTCATCACTTGATCGACAACGAGCTGTGAATCGCCCCGTACGTCAAGACGTCGTACTCCAAGTTCGATGGCGATCTGCAAGCCATTGACGAGGGCTTCGTACTCGGCTGCGTTGTTGGAGGTGGCGAAGTGGAGCCGAATCATATAGCGGATGTGCACTCCGAGGGGTGAGATGAAGAGCAGGTGGTAGTTGGGTGTCGCCTGCCCCGGTCTTCATCAAGGACCCATCGAAGTACATGGTCCAGCATTCCGCCTGGACTTGGGTAGGTGGTAGTTGGGTGTCGGTCCATTCGGCCATGAAATTGGCCAAGACTTGAGATTTGATTGCTTTCCAAGGTGCAAAAGATAGGGCTTCCCCCATGAGTTCAACGGCCCACTTGGCTATCCGACCCGAGGCCTCCCGGTTATGGATTATCTCTCCTAGGGGGAAAGACGACACCACGGTCACCGGGTGGGACTCAAAGTAGTGATGCAGCTTGCGTCGAGCCAACACTATGGTGTAGATCAGCTTCTGGATGTGGGGGTAGCGCATCTTGGTCTCGAAGAGCACTTCACTGATGAAGTAAACAGGTTGTTGGACGGGTAGGGCATGCCCTTCTTCCTGCCTCTCAACCACCACGGCTGCACTGACCACCTAGGTTGTTGCGGCGACGTAGAGTAAGAGGGCCTCACCCTTGGCTGGTGGTACTAGGACGGGAGGATTGGTGAGCAATGCCTTGAGCTTGGTGAGGGCTTCTTCGGCCTCGGGGGTCAAAGAAAAGCGTTCCGATTTCCTCAAGAGGCGGTACAGAGGCAAGCCTTTTTCACCAAGGCACGAGATGAAGCGGCTCAGGGCTACAAGGCATCCCATAACCCTCTGTACTCTCTTGAGGTCTTGGATTGGCCCCATGTTGGTCATGGCCAAAACCTTCTCCGGGTTGGCCTCGATGCCGCGTTCCGAGACTATGAATCCTAAGAGCATGCCTCGGGGGACCCCGAAAACACACTTCTTGGGGTTGAGCTTGATGCCCTTCTCTCTGAGGCATTTGAAGGCTATTTCCAAGTCGCTGACGAGATCACTGGCCTTTTTGGAATTGACCACGATGTCGTCCACATAGGCCTCGATGGTTCGCCCGATGTGCTCACCAAAGACCTGGGTCATGCACCGCTGGTATGTGGCCCCTGCGTTTCTGAGGCCGAACGGCATAGTCACATAGCAGTACATGCCAAATGGTGTGATGAAAGAAGTCGTGAGCTGGTCGGACTCTTTCATCTTGATCTGATGGTAACCGGAATATGCATCAAGGAAGGATAGGGTTTCACATCCCGCAGTGGAGTCAATGATTTGGTCGATTCAAGGTAATAGGAAAGGGACTTTTGGACATGCTTTATTCAGACCGGTGTAGTCTACACACATTCTCCACTTCCCATTTTTCTTCTTAACTAATACAGGATTAGTTAACCACTCCGGATGGGACACTTCTTTGATGAATCCGGCCGCCAAGAGCTTCTGCACCTCCTCGCCGATGGCCCTGCGCTTTTCCTCATTGAATCGGCGCAGGCGCTGCCTCACCGGTCTGGAGCCAGCCCGGATGTCCAAGGCATGCTCGGCGACCTCCCTCGGTATGCTTGGCATGTCCGAGGGACTCCACGTGAATACATCGGCATTCGTGCGAAGAAAGTTGATGAGCACGGCTTCCTATTTGATGTCGAGGGTGGCACTGATCCTCAGCGCTCGGTCGTTGGAGCCGTTGGGGTCGACCGGGACGAGCTTGACGGCCTCCGCGGGCTCGAAGGTCCCGGCGCGACGCTTGGAGTCGGGCACCTCGCTACCGAGTCGGTCGAGGTTGATGATGAGGGTCTCGGCCTCTACGAGAGCCTCGGCGTACTCGATGCACTCGACGTCGTAGTCGTATGCATGCTCGTACGTGGACTCGACAGTGATGATGCCGTTGGGGCCCGGCATCTTGAGATTAAGGTAGGTGTAGTTGGGGACCGCCATGAACTTGGCGTAGCATGGCCGCCCCAGGATGGCGTGGTAGGTTCCCTTGAACCCAACCACCTCAAAGGTGAGGACCTCCTTGCGGTAGTTGGAGGGAGTACCGAAACAGATGGGCAGGTCGATGCGCTCGAGGGGCCATGTGCATTTCCCCAGCACAATGCCGTGGAAAGGCGCGGTGTCACCCCGGAGCTGCGACTGGTTGAGCTCTAGGAGCTCCAGGGTGTTGGCGTAGAGGATGTTGAGGCCGCTGCCTCTGTCCATCAACACCTTTGTAAGCCGGGTGTTGCCGATGATGGGGTCGACGACGAGTGGGTACTGCCCGGGGTTCGGGACATAATCAGGGTGGTCATCCTGATCGAAGGTGATCGCCTCTCGAGACCAGTTGAGGTACTAGGGAGCGGCCACCTTCACTGAGAAGACCTCCCGGCGCTCCCTCTTCCGCTAGCGTGCCGTGAGGCACGCTGAAGGCCCGCCAAAGATCATGAAGGCGTTGTGCACCTCGAGGAACCCGTCGTCCCTGTCGCCGGCACCCCTCTTCTTGGCATCGTCGTCGAGGAGCCCGAGCTTGGCGTAGTAACGCCGGAGCATGTGCACTCCTCGAGGGAGTGCTTCACCGGGCCTTGGTGGTAAGGGCAGGGTTTCTTAAGCATATCGTCGAAGAGCCCGGGGCCTCTGGGGCCTCGGGGATTCTTACGCTCTGCGGCCACGGCTAGGCCGGCCTCGAGGACTTCTTGCTTCCCTTGGCGACCCTTCTTCTTTTTCTTGGGGAGGTGGGGAGCAAAGGCCTCGGGGGCCTCGTCCCTCCGCTTCCCCTTGGCGTCGTTGTCGGGGAAGATGGCCCCAACGGCCTCTTCGCCCGAGGCGAAGTTGGTGGCGATATCGAGGAGCGTGGCCACCGAGGTTGGCACATTCTGGCCCAACTCTTAGACTAGGTCTCGGCAGGTGGTGCCGAAGAGGAAAGCTTGGACAATTTCCGAGTTGTCGACGCTTGGCAACTCGGTGCATTTCTTGGAGAAGCACCGAATGAAGTCTCGGAGAGACTCGTCCGGCCCATGGCGACAACTCTTGAGGTCCCAGGAGTTCCTAGGGCGCACGTATGTGCCCTGAAAGTTCCCGATGAAGACCCTTACCAAGTCGGGCCAGTCGTGGATCTGTGAGGGAGGGAGGTGTTCGAGTCAGGCTCGTGCCGAGTCTGACAGGAACAACGGGAGGTTGCGGATGATGAGCTGGTCATCATCCACGCCGCCTAGCTGACAAGCCAGGCGGTAATTGGCCAGCCAAAGTTCAGGATTGGTCTCGCCGCTGTACTTCGTGAGGTTGGCCGGTTGCCGAAACCGGGCCAGGAAATGAGCAGCGTGGATAGCTCTGCTAAAAACTCGAGGGCCAGGCAGCTCAGGAGAAGGACTGTGGTCCTCCCCACTGTCGTAGCGACCACCTCGGTGCGGATGGTAGCCTTGGGCAGGCCCCTCATTGTCATGGCGATGTCGCCTGCTGGCCACATCATGGTCGCCTTGCGCCTCACGCCGGCCGCCGAGTCGGTCATGCACCGAGGGGGGCCTATTGGCTGTTGGCGCCCGAGCGGGCTTGGGACGAACTAAGGCCTCTCTATCCTGCCGAGGCGATGCCGCGAGTAGTTCCGAAGCGCCCCGCGACATCTAGAGGTGGAGCTTTCAGCCTGCTGTACCGCGGCGGTCTCGAGGAGATCCCAGAGCTCACTGCGGACCCATCGCCCCTCCGTGGTAGAGGGCTCGGGCATCGTTCAGACTAGCATCGCCACTGCCGCGACGTTCTGGCTAGCGCGATTGAAGATTGGGGGTTGCTCACCCCCTTCGTCGTCGTTGATGCGGCGGTGGACGTCGCGGGCCCTCCGTCGGGCTCCTCCGCCATCACTGCGACATCGCTGCTCCTACTCGAGAGTGTCTCGAAGCTACTGCAGAAGGAGTCGGTCTTATTTGACCTTGGCCTGAAGCTCACGAAGCTGCTCCAGGTCTGGGCGTTGAAGTTGTCCGGGGGCAAGGTTCTCGTTCCTCGCTGCCGGTGGGACAACGCGTGGAGGTGTGGCGTCGCCTGCCCCCTGGTGAAGCGGGGAACGGTTGCCTGCCCCCTCGTCCTCATCGCTTGCTCTCGGCATCCCAAGCCCGATGTGGAAACACTCACGAATGGGGTCGTAAGTGTCTTCGTTGTCGGAGTCAGAGTAACCAAAGCAGTAGTCGCTCGCGGCCAAGAAGTGACGCATAGCTTCAGGGTCACGAAGCCCAGAAAAGTCTGCTCCGAGGAGCTAGCGTGGGTGTGAGTCGAGGTTGTGGAGTCGAGGTCGAGGGCAAAGCGTTGGTGGCGTCCTGAGGGCTCCGCGTGTGTGGAAGCGTAGACGGAAGCATAGGCGGCGGCGGCGTTCCTCAGCCCGAAGGGGTACGGGGATGGTGCCATTGCCAGGCTTTGCTCCGCCGAAGTCGACTCCTCAGGAGGTGGCGAGGCAGAGCTTGATGACGGGGCGTCGTTGTGCGCCACCGGCGCCTTTCCCCTATCCAGGCTCAGGCTAGACAGGTCCCCAACCAGGGACCTTGTGCCAACAGCTAGGCATGGGGTGCCAGTGGAGCACGGTGCGTCGCCCTAAGCTTGCGTGGTGTCGGGGTGGTCCTGCTCGCGCTGTGCCTGGTGAGCACGGTGAGAGCGGCGGCCCAGGCGCCACCTGCACCTGGGCTATCGGTGCGCGGTGTCATCCTCGGTCGGTGGGGCTCTGGGTGTGAGGAGTACCATATCGTACTCACATCCTAGAGACATAACTCTAGGCTCCCGAACCAGATCACCGTGCCGAGACGCAGTGGTCGTACGGGGTCTGCCATCTGGAACTTGTTGGGACGACGAAGCTGGCACGCAGTAGAGCCCCTACCTGGCATGCCAACTGTCGGTGTTTTGGACCGACGGACCCTCAACCAACTAGTGAAAATATACTGCGTGCCCCTAATCCCGGATGGTGATGCAAAGAGACACAAGGTTTATACTGGTTCAGGCAATAGGTGCCCTACGTCCAGTCTGAGAGATCGATCTTGTATTCCTTGCACCGAAATGCTCGTAGTAGGGGGTTACAAGCAGGGCAAGCGAGGGAGCTAGTCCTAGGTCTCTGCGTGAAGCGGTGTGGATTGCTTGAGATGTTGATCTCAGGCAGCGGGGAAGCGTGCGCGTTACAGAGTGTCGAACGTGTGTTTGTCTATCTCGTGAGCTCGTCCTAGAAACGGCCCCGGTCCCTCCCTTTTATAGTTGAAGGGGGGACAGGGGTGATACATGCATTCGCTACGCGGCGTCCTGTGAGCGGACGTGGTGTTTCCGAGCCCTGTAGCTTGTCACTGTGGCGGCATGGTCGACGGAGCGGCCTCTGTCCTTGATGCACTGGAGCGACGCGCCGGTCACACCCGATCCTATGCGACGTGGGAGCTCCAGTGATAACTTGACGCAGGGCATGGCGGACGACGTGCCGGTCGCTGAGTGTTGACCGCGTAAAGAGCCGAGACTCAGTTGGTGCCGAGGCCGAGGCATCGTGGAGGGCTCGGTGGGCACGAATCCCGAGGCTGCCGAGACCCTGAAGTGGATTGCCGAGGCTTGGAGGGTGCAGTTGGTCCTGTACACTGATTCCGAGGCTATTGTGGCCCGGACTTGACTCCCCACGCTGCGTTGTTCCTGGAGCAGGGGTTAGGTAGCACAGTGCAGTGCGGGCGTCGGTCGTGGGCACAGTACCGAGCACAGCGACCGGTAACCCCTGCCCTGTCCTGTCCCGGACGGCATGATGTTGATGCGACTTCCCGTCTCGTCGGCCGCTATGCTGTGTCGAGCCGTCGTCCGGCTGATGGCGCGGGAGTGGTTGGTCGCATTAATTAGACGTGACGTTCTGTCAGGGAGATCGGCCGAGGCGGAGGCGACGGGGTTGTTGCCGAGCCGGCCTCGAGCGAGGCGGAGAATCGGTACTTCGTCTGAGGCTTTACGCGCGGGGCCTCGAGCGAGACGGAGAATCGGTTCCTCGTCCGAGTCCTTTCGTGTGAGGCCTCGAGCGAGGCGAAGATTTGGTAGGCCGTCCAAGGCCTTTCGTGCGAGGCCTCGAGCGGGGCGGAGAGTCGGTAGGCCGTCCGAGGCCTCTCGTGCGAGGCGGAGAGTCGGTAGCCTCGAACAAGGCCGGGGGTTAGCCTATAGTTGTCTCTTGGCTTTGATTTGGACAGGGTCTAAACGATTTTTTCGGTTTTCATTTAGGGGACCCTTTTTATGGTTCCCGACACCATCCATCAGGCATCAGGTATGGAGCTGACAGGAAGCCTCCAAAGAAAATAGGAAAGAAAGAGGAGCAGCTAGAACCTGGAGCAGCCGGTGGGCGGCCGCCGAGCGAGCCTCGGCAGCGCGTCATCCACTCATCCTGCTCCCCGGCTTCATGTACTCTTGCTCCGCAGCCTCACGCCGCCGTAGAAGAACGCCGAGTCGCGTCCCCGTCCTACAGTCAGTGCTAGTATGCTTTCTTGCGGCCGCAAGAGCGCCGGCGGCGGGAGCGCGCGCGGTCGAGCGAGACGGAGGGGGTTCGCACGGGAAGCGCCTTCTTTTCGCCCGCAGCTGGCTGGATGCGGGCTGTGTCGTCAGATTCAACCCGGCGAAGAGTAGAGTAGAGCGCCGGCCCGTTTTCTCTCTCCGTGCCAGATCATGCCTTTTTTCCTACGTGCCAGCCGGCTGATTCAGCCTTATAATACTTGCTCTAAGGAGTTCAGCACGTGAAACAATGGCCCGTTTCGGCGATGTTTAATCGTGCGCCGCGACAGTGAACGCGGCTCCAAAGCTGTGTTTTAGGAATCATACACCGTAGTTTATTTTCTCACGTTCCATGCCGTGGACGACTGCCAGACACGTGTTTGTCACGGTGCGTTCGTGGGATTATTCTGCTTTTTTCACTCAATAGCGACGCCAACGCCGTCCCAAACACAGTCAATATAAGACATGGCTCTTGTTTATGCGCCCGTACTTCCAAAAAGGTGTTAAATGAGCTACGGATGGTGCAACAAAATTGTTCCTTGGAAGATAACTTGAGATCAATTGCCTTTTAATAAAAAAAACTTTATATTTAAAAGGGATAAGAGCAGTGGCCTTTTTATTTTATATATATTTCAAAGCTGGACGCCGTCGTTGGGTTGGGTTGGGCCGGTTTAGGCCGAGAACTGATAAGAATCTCTCACGCCACGCAACGCATGGCGCGGAGCACCGATCTCCACTTCTCCAGTCCTCCACTCGGGGATCCCCACAAAAATCCCAACAAATCGGAGGGGCTGCAGCGAAACAGATCACCCGCGCCGTCTCCAGATCGCCGCGCCCCCTGGCCTGCGGCCCTGCCGCCGCCCCGTGTGGACTGCAGCCGGCGACGCGTACGAGACGGACACACCAAGGAAGCCCGGCGTCCCCTCCTTGCCGCCGCGGTGAAATGTGGGAGGTCCAAGAGTGCCATCGATTGCCAGGGCCAAGCTGAATCGGCCTCTTCTTCTCCCTCTTCCATTCAGCCGCGACTCCTCATCAGCCAGCAGGTGCGTTTTTCCTTGGCCTGCGATGCTCTGCCCCCTCCCCCCAACCCCACCCCAAGATTGGACCTGACGCGGATTAGGGATTTTTTTTTCGAGGAAAATGTTGGTTTAATCTCCTCCGGAGGCAAAGCGTTTTTGAATCGTTGGACCTGAGGATCAGTTAATTTTCGCGCTACTTGTAGGATTTAGCAGCCTCTCTTGCTCCGAAATTGGTCATGTACTCATGTTATATACGGTGTAGTACTCATTGCTAATTGCTCAGCGTTATTTAAAGAAATGGGGGAAAAACTATATACTCTGGTGTTTTGCGTGCAATACTACCTTTGGCAGCTTGTTCTGTACTGTATCTTTTGTGCACTACATTTGCCTTTTCATGAGCTATGAGCCTATGAAGGTGTGATCTGACGTGTTGATTTTGCAGATACCATTTTGCTCACAGCTGAAGCTGGTTCACCTAGGAATGCAGAAACATGTTGTATTGCAAGAAGCAGTCATCTAAGTTCAACAAGATCATTTCCTTTCATCTGAATCAGTTCTGCTGAGTCTTCATGAGATCGTGGGGCTCAAGTCATATTTGACTGTGGTTTGGTGTCACCAGTCAATTGTGGTGCTTGTGAAATTTGTGCAGGTGTTTACATAATGGAAGACAGGAGTGTTTTAATGGAACGGTATGAAATTGGGAGACTCTTAGGGCAAGGGACCTTTGCAAAGGTATATTATGCCCGTAATCTTGCTACTGGTCAGACCGTTGCCATAAAAATGATCGATAAGGACAAGATTGTGAGGACTGGTCTCATGGATCAGATAAAGAGGGAGATATCGATAATGAGGATGGTAAGGCATCCGAACGTTCTGCAGCTTTTCGAGGTAATGGCTACCAAGAACAAGATTTACTTTGTTCTGGAGTATGCCAAAGGTGGTGAGCTTTTCAACAAGATAGCGAAGGGTAAGCTTACCGAGGAGGCTGCAAGGAAGTATTTTCAACAGTTGATCAGTGCTGTTGACTATTGCCATAGCCGAGGTGTTTATCATCGTGACTTGAAGCCTGAGAACCTGCTGCTGGATGAGAATGAAACCCTCAAGGTCTCTGATTTTGGTTTAAGTGCCTTAGCTGAGTCGAACAGACAAGATGGTCTACTCCACACTGCATGTGGTACTCCGGCTTATGTTGCTCCTGAAGTGCTCAGCAGGAAAGGCTACAGTGGTGCAAAGGCAGATGTGTGGTCTTGCGGAGTAATTTTGTTTGTGCTTGTGGCCAATTATCTTCCTTTCCATGATAAAAATCTCATAGAGATGTATAAGAAAATTTCAAAAGCCGAGTACAGATGTCCTCGTTATTTTTCTGTGGCGTTGAAGGAGCTCCTTCATGGAATCCTTGATCCAGATCCCAATATCAGGATGTCCACCTCAAGGATAAAGAAAAGTCCTTGGTACAGGAAGCCCATTGGGATGGCAGCACTGAAAAATGTAACTTCTGACAAGACCTTTGGCTTGACAGGTGATGTTGATTCCGAGAAAAATCAAGCATCATTGAGCCTGACAAACTTGAATGCATTCGACATCATTTCTTTCTCTACAGGACTTGATCTATCCGCCTTATTTGATGAGAAACATGGCCAAAGGGAGGCACGATTTACTTCCAAGGAGCCAGCAGCAGCTGTCTTTGCGATGCTGAACGAACTGGCCAGACGTTTGAAGCTTAAATTTACAAAGAAAGACAATGGTGTGTTGAATTTGGCCACAACCAAGGAAGGAAGAAAGGGCATGCTTGAGCTTGATGCTGAGATATTTGAGATTGCTCCTTCTTTCCTACTAGTCGAGTTAAAGAAGACCAATGGTGACACATTGGAGTACCAGAAGATGATGAAAGATGACATTAGGCCATCACTTAAGAATATTGTTTGGGCATGGCAAGGTGATCAGCAACAGACACGTATACTTAGACAAGCAGAACAGCAGCAGCAGCAGTCGCCACTTCCACCACTGTCACCATTTCCACCACAGCAGTCATAGGAGCTGCAAATGCCTTTCGAAAGGCAAAAGCAGAGTTTGCTGAGTCTTGGGCTCTTGGCTCTTGGCCGATTGATTGTCCTTTTTAGACTAGCAATCTACTGTAAAACTCATAAAGGTCCACATTGTTAGTGGCAATGCTGCCTTTCTGGCTCCCATTTTTATTCGTTTTTCATTTTTCGTTGAAAATGAAAAGCCTGTTTGTACAAAGGTGCTATATCTGGCATTTTCAATATGATCACTGCCAAAAGAATTCAATTAACCAGGGCAATAATACAATTGATGCTTTTCGAATTTTAGAAGATCACAAGTGGCTGGTTATAGCTGGGAAGCCAGTCATTACTGAGTCCGTGGACCGTGGTAACTGTTCTGAGGATTGCAGTTACCTTAGTGAAAGCAGCGGAACCGCATAAGATCAGGGATTCAGGGTTGATATCACCCCACTGCGGCACCGACCTTTAATTGAGAACGGAATTCAAGACTTCTCACCCTACTTTGGCTTTCAGGACCCCCCCCCCCCCATCGGTATAGAAAAGCCTACACTGCCAGCAACTCAGCAAGTGCGAATTTTCAGAATGAACTGCAATTGCAAATTAACTCGAACACAACCAGACATTACTAGGTACTAAATATCACTAGGTCAGGTAAGAAATACATTACATGAACTAACCAAGGGGACAAATGATTGTCTCGATCCTTTGTTAACAAACATTAAGAAATAAATACTTTAACAAATAAGTTGGTTACAGACAGAGAGGCAGCATGACACAGCATGTCCAGGAGATCCACGGGCAAACGTCCTGGTAGACTGGTAGTTATATGATTCGAACAACACCATCTCGTATCATTATCCTGTTTTTGTCTTGCATCCTCTGAGAGCACAAGGAAATAAAATTTTAACGCAATCGACATGCTTAGTTATATGTTACAAACCTGAAATAAAACCAGCTTGTTTTTCCATACCTCCAAAATAAACTCTACTTGGCTTCTGGTGTAAGGTGCAGTTGACTCCCTATTAACCACCTGCTCAATTTCATCAATTGACATTTGATCTATATGGTTTGCCAACACATGCTGACCCAGAATTGCTTCGAAAGCTTTAATTCTGCAGGTTATGCAAAAACAAGGGCAGCAAAGGATCAGGCATAAACAAAACAAAACAAAGCTGAATGTCCAGATTTACAGGTTATGTAGTGACCTCTCTGAAGGAACATTCTGATCATTTGAAGTGTTTCCTACATCCACATCCATTGGATCGTTTCTAGAGCTGTGAAGAGTAGAGATATTTTTAGATACAAGAATGGGGAGTAGCCAAGTAGGTTTAGATACAAGAATGGGGAGTAGCCAAGTAGGTAAGGAACAAAAGGCTGGGATGGGAAACATACTGCAAATAAGCTACTTAGTTCTTAAAAAAGTTCAGACAAGTGGGTATATGGACGAAGTTACAAAATATTAAAATCACCTTCCATGCCCATCCTCAGTGCCACCAGTTGCACCTGCATCATGATCAGCTTGCTGTTTCATCTCCATTTCTCTCTGTTCACGCTCTTCCATCTCAGTCAATTCCTTGTGGTATATTGCAAAATTTAGAACTTGCAATGCAGCCTCAACATCGGATTTCAGAACCTGCAACACAAGACATTGCCATGATGTGATCTTCTCAAGGACAAATGGCACTTAACCTTCCAAAAAATTAAACTGTTTGTAAAATGGATAAATTGCTTCATTTCTTGGTGAAGTTTCAGGAAAATTATGAGCAAACAAATAGGAACTGTGATTCATCCAGAGAGTTCTTGATGTGGGTAGGTTGCGAGTGGAATTAACAAAATACCTCATGTCTCAGTTTCATCTTGGCATGAGCTGTGGATAGACGGATTATGGTTTCCAGTGTCCTTGCTGTAATTGGAAGTGTACCTCCACCGGACTGTAAAACACAAAGGTGAACAAATGAGAGCTACAAACATATACCATTAACAAGACAGCAGACAGCCATGCTTGAATCAAACCTTTGCATTAGCACTACCATCCCTGAGCTCAGCATATGAAGTTGCAATATGATCAGATGCCTGCAGCAGAAGAATTTCAATGCTATATCTGAAGGGAGACCTTTGTATTTTGTAAGAGATTCTCTTCATCTCTTGAAGAATTGAGAATACAATAAAAAAATATTGAAATACAGGAAGTGTATTGAAGAGGAAGGAAAAAGAAAGCAGCCCACACAAGGTCACATTGCAATGAAAAATAAAGGCCTGCTTGGCAGAGTTCCAGCTCCAAGAATTTTTTGGAGCTGTGGTCATCACTTGGTCCAGAAATTCATGGATTTAGAACTGTTGGCAGATTGAGGGAATTTGATATCATACAAACTCTAAATTCTGCATGGATCAGACCTGTAGCTCTTCCATAAACACTCAAGACACTTTTCTCACCCCCAAAGGTGAGGCACACACATATGCAGTGTCACTGTATGTGCAGATGTGCAGTGAGATCCATGTCGTACAGAGTGTTATCTCATGTTGAGCTCGAATTTCAGTGCACATCCAAGCCCTCACCTTGGTGTGAGGAAAACATGGTATATTAATGCACAATAGAGGAAAATGTTACCTCGTCAGTGAGCTTTGGTTGAATAAGGTTCTTCGCATAATGAATATATTTCTTCACAAATTTGACAGTTAGCCTATCCTGCTTAGCTTTCTTTCCTCTTCTTCTATCCTGACCATGGAGCATCCTATCATACTTAACAAAAATAGCATCACCATCGTCTTCTTCAGCACATTCATCTTTATCAAGAGACCTTGCTCCTGCAGTTTATGAGGTTTGTCTTTTATTAAGCAAATGAAAAGAATTGAAGAACTGAACAAATCTATTTGACTGTAAAATAGCAAAGCTACCTCCATCATCAGTGCAATATCTATGCATTCGAGCAACGTGTTCCGAAATTTGCCGGTCAATCTCAGGATCCATTTGATCAAGAACAATAAAAAGTAAATCAAAACGGGAAAGCAGTGAATCGGGAAGCCCAATATTCTTTGTTGGCGTCAATGATCGATCATACTGTCATAAGGCCAGAAAGTATTGTCAGAAACAGCAAACAATCAAATGGACACGCTTATGGAGCTAGGGAAAGAAATGATAAGAGCTTACAGTTCCATATATTGGATTTGCTGCAGCAATTACACTACATCTCGCATTTAGCGAGGCATGTATTCCTGCCTTTGCAATGGTTACAGTTTGCTGTTCCATGACTTCATGAATAGCAACTCGGTCTTGATCATTCATTTTATCAAACTCATCAATGCAGACAACACCACGATCCGCAAGAACCATGGCACCAGCTTCAAGCCTTCTTTCCCCTGAACAGAAATTTGTCATGTGGCTTTACAGGAAATGAATACCAATGCACTAAGTAGAGTTGCTTAATTTACCAGTCTCTTGATCAGAAGTCACAGCAGCAGTCAAACCAACACCAGATGAACCCCTGCCAGTTGTTGAGATAGCCAAAGGGGCAATGTTCATGACAGCTCTTAGGAGCTGGGACTTGGCAACTGAAGGATCTCCCACCATCATCATGTTTATATCTCTGTATGCCAAAATATAGAAATAAATAAATAAAGCACAATCAATGAAATCATGTGTCAGTAATGATCTGAAACATCACTTACCCTCTCAAGTGAGTTCCATTTTTTAGATTCTTCTCAACGCCACCAAGCATCAATAGTATTACTGCCTTCTTTATCCATAGATGACCATATATGGATGGAGCAAGTGAGTTTCCCAGCACGTCAAAGGTTTCATTTCTCCTTGATATTTCTTTCATCCGCTTCAGATCTTCCCGAGTATAGACAGGCGCATTTGCCTCTTTGTTAAGAAGCGACACATTATTTGCGATAAGGACAGTTCTACAGACATAGTAATACAAAACCACATCATACTTCAGAAATAGGTAAATTGAAGCCAGCTTTGGTGAGGGTCATAGTCATAGCTGAACTAACCTGAACACACCACTAACACTTCCCTTGCTTTTCCCTGGTAGAGCCTTGTATACACCGACAATTGAGACACGGTCGCCAGGTTTGCAACAATCTACAAGATCATCTTCTACAATAACATCGACAGTTCTTGGGAGCTGTCCAGGTGCAGAATTTTCAGGCACTTCTTGCATGGACAATGTCTGGTGATCCTTGTATTCACACATTCCATACTCGGTGACCAACAAGTTACCATTCTCATCCTAGCCATTCCAGATTGAGCAGCATTACAACTACAGTACCAAAGGGGTTGGTTGAATGAAATTGCAGAGAGCAAATAGGACTATAGGAGCATACCCTTGTTGGATAAACAGAGCCAGTAGGCAAGCCTACAAATGAAGTGATGTCCCTGTATTCACGCGAGAGGAAAGCCCCAGTCACAGGGCAGAAGTGAACACTCTTAACAACTTTTGGCCTTACCAACGAGCCTGTTTTTTTCAGGAGGAAAGTAAGATTAGCACTCAAAGGTGTATAGGTACTTCACTAGGAATCTGCTGTCTATCTATGCTTAAGTATTAGTAAATTGCTGGGCACGGAGTAATAATTTGATAGACAAAGTAGTTAGCATCAAATTAGCATGCTATATGCACAGCATTAGTGATGAATTAACAGAAGTCTTTTCTAAAGTTTCATTATAAATTCGAGTAGCTCAGTCATTCTGACATTGTCATTCATGTTCAGTTTTTACTGACACAGCTAACAAGGACAATTTTACCCATTCTGTTTTGCAGTTTCCCTTTACCACAAAGGTACCAATTGAACTACCACAAAACTTCTATCCACCAGCAAGAAGAATCATAGAGTTTAATTGGAACTTGTTCAAAAGACCCTGACAACACAATCTAGTACCATGTAAACAAAGTGCATTCAACAAGCAGTATGACTGGAACCAGAGCATAACAACAATGTGATCCATCTGCTGAAAGGGAGAAGTGAGCCATTACATTTGGTGACGATGCCCTCAACGCAGACCATGGTGCCGATGAAGGAGGACATGAGATCCCTTGGCGTGACCCTGTGGAACCCGAACGGCCCCGAGAAGCCCACCATCACGCGCTCCCCTTCCTTCAAAAACTTGGGATCCAGATTTCTCGCCACCTCCGACACCGCGTCCGACGCCGGCTGCATATACTCCCCGGGGCTCCGAATCACCCTATTCACACGCAAGGGCAGACCGCATCAGCCAGGAAGGCAGGAACTTACCCAACAGAACAACAACAGAAACGCGCGAGAAGCGAGAGGAGGCAGCGGCGGGGCACCTGCGGGCGAGATCGAGGTTGTGGTTGCGGAGGTCGTCCATGCCGATGATGAGGCGGTGGCGCTTGTTCTGGACCATGTCGCGGACGGCCTGCATGTAAACCCCCTTCCCGACCTGCGGTGGGAGGCAAGAGCGTCAGCCGAGGACCCAGCGAACCGGCGGCGGCGGCGGCGGCGGCGCTAGGGACAGGGAGGGGACTTACGTCTTGATCGAGGAAGTCGAGGAAGGCGCGCTTGTGCGCCGCCATGGCCTCCTCGTTGACGTCCATGGCTGCCTGCGGCTTCGGATACGGAACGCGAGGCCGGAAGAGAGCAAGCGGGGCTGAGGAAGGGTCCGCGGCGCGGGAATGGGGGCTGCGGCGGGCGGGCGGGTTTGGATTTGAGGGTAGAGGGTGGGGATGAAGGCGGCGCGTTTTGGCGGGAGTTGGCGCGCGGTGTGGCGGGAAGATGTGGTTTTCGCGCGCTCCGGTACGCGGACTGGGGGCGCAGGGGCAGCGGCTCCTTGGGCTCTTGGATGACGCGGGCTCATCATCAGCAGATTCCGTGGTCCATGGGCTTTTGGTGGGGCGTTCGGCTGCCCTGAAATTCAGCCGGCAAACACTGTTTGTGGATGGAAAACACTGTTCACTCTCTCACTTCCAAATTTCTCCGAGCGAACAGGCCCCGATCACAGTATCACATGCGCGACATTTAGAGAAAGAGAGGCCGTAGTTGAGGCCCACTGTGAGAAAAAGAAAATGTTGGCAGAGGCAGAGGATGCGCGAGCCCATCGGCGAGCACTGGTAACATTTGGCCCAGTAAGGAGTGCGGCTAGGTTGCGATGGCCCCGCGTTCCCCTCCTTGTTCAGAGCCGGCGCACGCCCTCCACCGCCGGCCGCCGCGCATGATGCCTCGCGAGGTCGCGTCTAACGCCGGATTCACAGTGATGTGTATTACTTGCCGGGCGGTGAATGAGTTGTTGAACGGCATGCACGCAGACAATGATGAGCGCCCGCATAGGCTCGGAATATTCACAAAGAGAGCGCTGTGGCAATTCGCCAACTCGAGACAACACGCCAGGTATGTATTAACGTACTTCCTGACCACACTACGAAACCATTTACTACGTCTGACCCTTCAATAGCAAGTGTGGCCAGAAGAGGGAGTAGCTGCTAAAAATACCAACTTTGTTCATAGATCTAACTAATTACAAATGTAACGATTATTCCCATCTCTTATAATAAAATATATAAACGACTAAAGCGCGGCTGAGCTCTGACCATCCAAACTAAACTAGCTGAAGCCACCATGAGTGCAGGCCTTCCTCCTCCTATGCCTCTGCTTCGCGAGCAGCAGCGCATACACGACGAACCCCATCCTCTTCCTCCTCGGCCGGAACTGCTTGCGAGAAGCGCAGTCGTGGTCTATCCTCAACGGAGAGAACATTTCGTACTTCTGGCTCAGGATCTGCCCGAGAGAAACCTTCTTCCTCGTGTTCGCGGTCTTCGTCATCTCAAGCTCGCGGTCCAGCTTCATGCTCAAGATCTGTCCGATGGACACTGTCTTCACGTTGTTTGGACCCGTGGTCACCAGGCTCAGGCCGTTCACATCATATATCCCAGAGCCTGCTGCTCTCCGGGGTGTTGCCAGTGCCGTGTTCTTGAATTTTACAGAACTGTTGCTGATCGGGCGCCAGTTCTGGATTATTTGGTCCGACCGCAGTTTTCGGAGCGTCTCTTCAGCTGCTAGCTTGGCTTTGTTTTCAGATTCCTCCCTCTTCTGCGCCTCCTCCAGAGCCTTCCTGCTCGTCTCGACAGCTGCCATTGCTTCCTCCACTCTTTCCAAGAGTTCTAGCTTACACTGGTTTGCTTGATCGAGCTCTTGCATTGCTGCGTCAATTTTCTTCCTAGCGGCACCGTCAGCTTCTTGTGCTTTGAGCACAAACGTAGAGTGCTCCTCGACAGAAAGTGTGACATCAGAAGTAGTGGAGTTCAGGTCCCATCCGTTGCTCAGTTTTTTCGTCTCTGCAAGAGCAATAGATTCTCCTCGTTGGGAAGCCTCCTTCAGTTTCTCAGCCATGACGATTCTGAACTGCAGAGTCTTTGTCTTAGACCTTGTATGCTCGATTGCAGCTGTCAATTCGCAAATCCCGTTCCGCAAATCGTCTGACACCTTCTTGTGCTTTGCTTTCTCAGCATTCAAGTGCTTCATCTGCAACCAGATTTCAGAAGGCTCAAGGACAGGTTGTGGAGTTTTTACCGCTTGCAGCTGTGCAACTGTTTTGGTCAAATCTGCTTCTAATGATGAAGACTTCCCCAGGTTGAATTGTAACCTTTCACGGGTTTTCTCAAGTGACCTTTTCTCCTTCTCTATCTGGCTCCTCAACATGTTGGCAGTGTCTGTGTTAAGGAAAGCTTTTGCCTGATTCAGCTTGATCAGTGTGGTTAGTGGGCACTGTGTACCTTTTGTGCTCTGGATTGGTGGCTCGGTATGGCTACTGGATTTTTGTTCGACAGCAGGAAGTGGATGTACCTTCTCCGTATCAGAATGGCCTTTTGCAGCATTTGTGTCCTCCGCTGTTACCTTCTCTATTTGTACTTTCAAGCCATCTATAACCTGCTTTGTTTCCTGTAGTTCTTTCAAGACCTTAAATGTTTCCTTTTCCTTAACAAAAAGTTCCATCTCCAGCTTCACTGTTTGTTCCTCAACTTTCATAAGTTCTTCTTCCTGAAATAAATGATGTCCATGAACAGAGTAAGAATACAGATTTTATTTATGAAGGACAGAAATGAACTGTACAGTGTACACAGACAAATTCACAGAGGGGGAACACTTTCTTTGAAGAGATATGTTCCAAATGTCTACAAAATTGGACATCTAATGCGAAAGTGAAGAATAAAGTTCTCACTGAAACCTCCTTATATATTCTGAATAACATGGCGATCAATAGCCAACCAAACATCAAATAGAAAAAGGGCGTACCCAGTGCAGAGAGCTCCCGCTCTGTGCGGGGTCTGGGGAAGGGTGTCAGTGGCAAGCCTTACCCTCGCCTGTGCAATGCGAGGAGACCGCGACTCGAACCCGGGACCTTCCGGTCACAGGCGGTAAGACTCTACCGCTTGCACCAGGCCCGCCCTTCAACCAAACATCAAATAGAAGATACAAAAAAAATTGGCAACAATGACAACCTGTAATTCCAACTTAAATTTCCATGGGTTACTTCATCAGTCCTCACCATTCAATTCATAAGAAATATACTTGGGAGAATTAACCACCTGCTAGTATCATGTGTATTCTCCCGCCAAGTGTGGTTCAATATTCTTCAGAGGGTCGGCCTGCAGGACCTTTCTCCCCAGCCCGAAGACATCTCCTTTGATGACTGGTGGGCAGGCATGAACAGTGGAATCGATGGTCAGGCGAGAAAGGGTCTGAATTCTCTCATCATTCTAGGAGCATGGTCTATTTGGAACCACCGTAACATATGTGTGTTTGATGGGATTCAGCCTAGTCTTAATAGGATTTTAGCTGCAGTTAAGGACGAACTACACCTCTGGAGTCTGGCCGGAGCTCGAGGAGTTTCCCATCTCCTTGCTCTAGAGCCAGCCAATGGGTGAGTTCTGCTCCTACTAGTGGTCAAGGGTCAGGTCTTTGTCTAGAGAGAGACGGTTTGTGCCTTGTGAAGTGTGTTGGGGTGTGTTTGGTGTTGTAAGGGGTTTCTAAGCCCCTGTTTTTTCTTCTTAATATAATGATACACAGCTCTCCTACGTGTTCGAGAAAAAAAAAAGAAATATTGAAAAGCATTGGTACTCTCTCCGTTCCAAATTATAAGTCGCTTTGATTTTTTTTTTGTACATTCATTTTGCTATACATTTAAATATAATATATGTCTAGATACACAGTAAATTCTATGTATCAAAAAAGTCAAAACGACTTATAATTTGGGACGGAGGGAGAAACATACTACGGACCTGTTCGGCTTACCCCATATTCGGTTTGTTCGGCTTCTTTTTTCAGCCGGAACAATGTTTTTCTCTCACAACAATTTAGCCGGAACGGTGTTTTTCAGCTAGTTTCAGACCAGCGAACGGAGCCTACACTGAAAGGCTTTCAAAGAAACATTAAAATACGATTATTCAATGCTACTAAGTTTATCATTGGATGCCTCACATGTTCGGCTAATGCCAAAATTGTCGGCATCGCTTCCTGTACTCTGGCCTAAGCACTTCCACACTAGGACCTGTATCAAATGCCAGATTAACAGTAGTATTCACATGCCTAGAAATAATGCCAATAGTTTACTTAGTTGTCTCCTGGAGTAATAAGACATTAAAAGCAAAACTTCCTCCAAGTGGTGACAAACCAGGACCCCAAGCAAATTAGTCCTGTCTTGAGAGCAAGTATATTTGGAAAAGGCAATAATAAGAACTATATGAGGTTGTATTTGTATATTGGACAAAACACCGGCTAAGTTATTGCCCTTGGTCAAATTGCTTGAATTTGTAATGAACTGTAGCAATTCATCTTTGCTAGTCAGCTGTAATGCTGTACTACTACCTTTACATCCTGTTAAGCCGCACTATATTTCATCTCTTTCAGGATACAGTCATACAGAGGCTGGTAACTGCTGGCGACTGCTCATAATTCATAACCCAACAACATCAAGATCTAATAGTGGACCTCTATTCCTCGCAATGTCGGACCGAATAGGACACCCAGCTTACTACTAACTGCTAGCTAGGAGCGGTGGTGGCCGAAATTTTTGCAATATCAAAATTGAAAACTGCTAGCTAGTAGTAGTAAATGCCATCATGCATTTGGCTCCTTTCGGCTCCAGATTGATACCAAAGTCCCACAGCCACAGTGGCCCGTCACAATCACCCACAGCAATGACGCCAACCACTTCGCCGAAACCCGAAAAGAATGCTGCGTACTACTCCGTAGTTCGGATGTCGTCTGCGCAGCCCTCCCCCAAATTAAAACCAGAAACCTAATACGAACAGCATTGCTACTAGTAGAAAGCAAATTGGAAGTAAAACCCTCGCGTTTATGAATTGCTATCCTTCAAATCCAGCCGATCTCAAACTAAATTGATCAAGAAATGCGAAGGCGCGTTGAAAAAGGGCACTAGCTGAGAAAGCGGCGCGATGGCAAGCATGCCGCCGCCACCCTCCTGCGCTGCGCCTGCGCTTTGAAAAGCGAAAGGCCACTGCCGCGCTTTGCATAAACTAAAGCCGCAAGCAAAAGGTACCCGGGGCGCGGGCTCCGGTTGACTGACTGACCTCTGGGCGGAGGTGGACGGGCGGCGGCGCCTGCGGGTGGCGCCACTGGGAGACGGCGGCCGCCCCGCCGCCGAACAGGTCGACGGCCTGGCGCACGGACTGGAACGGCGACGCCGTGTCCACCTCGCCGCGCCCCCGCATTGCCGCCGCCGCCGCAAGGTTCGCCTGCTCGCCGCCCCCTGCTGGGACGCCGCCGACGGCGCGATGCGCCGCCACTTCCGCCATCGCGGCCGTCCGAGGAGCGCTGGCTGATGAGTGTAGCGGAGTGGGGTGTGGGGAGCGGCGAGCGGGGCAAGGGCAATGGGATGAGCGTCCCGTCCTGTCCTGCCCGGGACCGTGAGCGCTGCTGCGGGTTTTCGGCTCTCGCTGTCCGTAGCGGCAGCGTGCGGATGCCGGAGTGGGGTGGGGTGCGTGTGCGTCCGCTTTAGCGCGGCGCGGCGTTGGCGGGGAGACGTAAAAGAAAGTAGCACTACTCGTCTCGCCTGCTTGGTGACGACGAGCCTAGGTGCGCACTCTCCCCTGGAGCGGGACGAAAAGGCTGTGCTGCCTGCTGGTGCCGGTGGATGCGCGGATAATAAAAACTCGAAACAACAGCAGTTTTCAGTTTTCACCCGTGCCCGCTGACGAAACTGACGAGGTGGGGAACGGGTGGGTGGCGCGGCGGTCCGGTCGGCCCAATTTTTTATATTTTAGTCTTTTTTTTTTAGTTTCACAAATAGACTTACAATAAAAAGAATTTAGAAAATGAACTCTTAGCTCAGCGTTATTGGTGCTGGCGCCGAGCTCACACATCTCTACGCCAGCGTCTCTGGTGCCAAGCTCCTGGGCACGATAGATGACATGGCAGTGAGCTCGACGCCAGAGTGATTGGCGCCGATCTCGGCGTCGTAGATCTTGGTGCCGAGCTCGGCGCCAGTCACTCTGGTGTCAAGCTCGGCGCCAGTCACTCTGGGGGCCGAGCTCACTGTCATTTAACCTCGGGCAACTTTCCTGTTCGAGCGTTCTTCCTCTTCTTTTTTCTTCCTCTCGGGTTTTTTCTCTTCCCACTTCACCCTACCTCACGAATCGGTATATTGGACCTTGGAAACTTTGATTTGATCCGTAGATCTTCGAGAGCAAGGTATTCCCGCTCCCCTCTTAGTTTTTTTCACATCGATTCGATATGTATTAGTCGGATTTTTGAACGTAATAATCGTCATCACTTAGGGTTTCATTGTATCCATCAATATATGTATTATATAACCGTAGAATGATGCCAAGGCATGGAAAAGCTAGTAAACCTAGGCGCATGTAGTTCTGTTATGGGTTCATTGTTGTGCATCAAATGAAAAACCATAGGTTTATGATTTAATGTTAATTGCTTTGGGTTCTTAGAACAAAATTTGTTGTATTGTAGTTATGGTTTTCATTGACATTTATTTGTGATGTTTTGATTTATGTTTGTTAAATTACATCTGTTTTGTTAGATGCAAGAAATATTTCACGAGGAGTTTTGGCGAAAACAGGGTCGTCCTCGAGAATTATACCCCGACGCGTCTAGCAAAGATGCCCTCGTCCCTCCTGACCTCTCTGTCCCTAATTATGACTGTGGTTTTCCGGCTCATATTTTCAATCGAAATATCTGAACACAGCGGCGCGTTGCTTCTACACGTGCAGTCGTTTTAATATAAGAAATTGTTTCCACTATCATTTTTCTTTATTTGTATAAGTATGCTACTAATATTATGTTGGAATCTCGTTGTGTAGGACCATGAGAGGTGCTTTTTCTTTCAGTGGGTCGATGGTGCAGACAAGTTTGATCCTAGGTACCTCTTTTTCGACGATTGGTTTAGAGGGAGACATCCACGTGAGCACTTCAAGCGGTGGGTTCCACCCCCCTAACCCTCCACCAATGACGGCTAAGGAGAAGCACCTAGCCGCAGTTAGACGACTCGAGGAACCTCCTCTGTATGATTGTAGAGATCGAGCTATGATAAACCTTGAGAATACGTTGGAGTTTGTATGTCCAAACAAGCGTTTGTATGTCCAAACAAGCATGAAGTAAGTGCAAAATGTATGTGTTGAAATGTTAAGCTATATGTGTTCATGTACTAATGTCTACTTATTTAGGTGTTTTCGATGGCGAAGTGTCGTTTCAAGGAGTGGTTGTATGGTCCTAAGAACTAATGATCGGAAGAACCGCGAAAGGTTAAGGAAAAGAAGAAATAAAGGGTAATTTACAAAGCACCTCCTGTCATGTGCGAATGTGGTGTTAAATCCAACTATGATCTAGTCCCTTCGGAGCTTGGAATAGGCCATTATTGCGGCCATATGGTTGAGTATGATGAAGTTGGTTATTTTTGTGGTAAACATAAAATCGTATTTTGTTTCTTTTGCTAAGACATATATGATAGAATTTTCTGTTTGAATAGAGCAATAGGAAATGCAGGTGGGAATGTTATGATGGTCAAGCTAAGTTCTTGGATGAACTGAAGAAGATGCAAGTAATTGCACGAAAGAGGGGATATGGACCTGACTACGTCAATCTATTCGTTAAACATCACAAATAAAAGATGCGTGAGTTTGCTAGACAACGCGGTATTTGTAATCCGATCGATGTTGAGCTTAACAAATGGGGATTGGAGAGACGGATGACGTTAGAGGAGGAGAGGGCAAGGAATGAGACAAGAGAGGAGACAAGAGTACAAATGCAAGTCTTGAACAAGCATGTTGTTGCATTATGTGCCAGTGAGTGCTTGAAAGTATTTTTTTCGTTGCCTGATTTTAAATATAATATAATCGCGTTGCTAACTGATTGCATTTCATACATGAAGGGATTGGTTGCAGCGAGGAACATGCCGCAGAGCTGGCTCGTGCAAGGTATGAGGAGAAGAAGTTAGATGAGCATAGATCGCTAGTTGATCGCACCATTCTATCACCGATTGTGTTGTCTGATGAGGGGGACGAGAATGAGAACGACACTAGCAGACTGAGTGAGCTCATTGCTCTAGCAGAGGCGGGCTTACAGGCACAGGAGGCTGAGGACGATACTGGCAGATTGAGCGAGCTCATCGCTCTAGCAGAGGCGGGCTTACAGGTAGAGGAGGCTGAGGAAGACACTAGCAGACTGAGTGAGCTCTAGCAGAGATGGGCTTACAGGCGGAGGAGGATGACGACGCATTCTTCACTCAGGGTGCAGCGGCCACAGATGAAGCGGAGGCCGCTTACTACAGGCGATAGGCAGGTCAAAGCAACGCAGGTGAGCCTAGCCACGGTAACAGGGTTATAGTAGAGGACTGGTACTTGGATGATGAGTTGCTTACTCAGTATGTTTCAGACTGAGGATTTAGAAGTGTATTTGCCCCTATGTGTATTGTCGGCACGTACTTCTAGTATTATTATGTTGTTTAATGTGGCATAGTATTGAACTTTTCATTATGTGGTTGTTTTCATTATTTATGGTCTCAATATTCCGCTTAATGTTACGGACGTATTGAAATGTGAACACGTGCTGCAAATAAAACCTAACGACGTACGACATTATATAATTCAACACATGAAACACATGAAATGGTATGTGAGAACATGTACCGAACCTGGGTACAGAGTTTTCTTCGACTAAACCTAACATGTCTTAGGTAATTAAAGCAAACAATAAACATATAGATGTGGCATGTGAAAAAGATAAAGTCATCCTAGTAGTATGGCCACATAGCAAATTATGTTGCACCTTCTCCATAGTAGCCTCCCGTTGTTGTTGTTGATGGTGACAGGGTTGATGGGGGAGGTCCCTTGTTCTTGTGGTTAGGGCAGGTGCAATATGGATCATTACAGAGTGCCTCCTGTGAATCGGCACCATTGTTGTTGTCGTCCTGTCCGTCGTCCTTGTAACCGCTGCTAACTTCCCTTTCTAGATCGAAGATACGGTCCTATAGGTAGTAGATGTACTCCGCATGCGAATAAATAGGTCGAGGATCGACCCAGCTACTGAACCCATAGTTTTCTTCGGCCAAGGATCATCATTAGAATCAAGAGCCCTAGCCATCTCATATGGCTCTGAATCATGCATAATTTCAACACTATTAGAGCCACGGAATCCATCTTCAAAGTGCACTTGCGCAGCAACAGGGGGCACATCCACATTCTTAGGAATGTCTCCTGCAACATTAGTAGAGAAATAAGGAAAGAATAAAAGAAATAGATATAAGAAACAGGGTAAGCTCCCAAAAACCATGCAGTTAAGACACTTACTCGGATGATTCTATGTCAAAGGGATCTCATAAGGAGGATCTACCATGGAAACATGAGTCTGACAACCATCTCCAACTACCGCATTGGGGGCAGATTGAGCATCGGGAACCGTAGGTGCAATCTGCACATGCAGATAAGGTTCCCGAATGGGAGGGTCGATGTGTGCCTAATGATCCATTACTGGGGTAAACCCATGAGGGATGGGATCGACTAACACCCGACGCACAACCACGTCCAAACATTGCAGTGGCTCTTCATAGCCGATCTCACATAGTTCTCTTACTGATCCGCACAATCAATTGAGATCATTCGCCTGAATATGTTGGGAGGAGAACCTAGGTGCAGTACACCATCAACTGCAATGCCATCATCTCCAAGGAAATGCAGCTCCTCCCGAGCCCTTGCAACCATCTCACTAAATGAAGGCCTATCATTAAATAGCACAGGCACGCTTTGTATGTCAACAAACTCAACATATCCATAGCGATCGCTTTCAACGGTGCCTCCATGATATATGATAACTAGATTGTCCATCTAGTTCAAACACGTAACGAAACACGTGTGATTTAGTCCAAATTAGACGATAGATAGTACCTAACAAGTACTTTCTAACTATAAACTAAGTAAATAAGATAATAACTACGTATATATATACAGTGTACTCACTAAATAGCTAGATCATATGTAGTTAACTAAATATGTAACTAAATATGTAAGTAGCTATCTAACTATATCTATGTACCTATGTATCTATTTTTCTATCTATCGACATATATATTTCACTAGATCACTAACTAAATCAACTACCTGAGTCATCACATTAACTAGTAAATAACAAATGCCAACTAAGTAGGTACATTGCATATTCATAATTTTTACCTTTCCAACGACTGATCCGCGGACGTCGACGGAGTCACAGCGGATGAATGGCGTGGGTCAGGCCGACGATTAGGGCCGGTGGTGGCACGACCGGGCGCTGCAGGTGGTGGGGTCAGCGGTGGCGCGACCGACGACAGCGGTGGCGCGCGGCGAGCGCGGGATGCTCGAGGCTCCGCGCAGCGAGTACGGCTCGATGGGCGTGGGAGGCACGACGGCCGCGACTGAGGATGGTGGTGGAGGGCGGCAAGGCGGGGCGAGGCCGGCGGTGGAGGGTGGCAAGGCGGGGCATGGGCTGTCTGCTGGGGCACGGCGCGGGGCGGCCTCGGGGTGGTCGCGGGGCTCGAGGCGCGGTGGCACAGGCGCGGGCGAGGGCGTGGCGCGGTGCGGCGCGAGCGAAGGCAGCCGGTGGAGGCAAGGGTGTGGGCGGTGGCAGCGGAGCTCGGCTATGCTAGGGCGAGAGAGGGAGAGGAAGAGAGGAAGAGAGGCGCGGGGTGCATAGGTATTAAAGGCTCGGCGCTAGTCACTCTGTCGCCGAGCTCGGCGCCAAGATCTACGGCGCCGAGCTCACTGCCATGTCATCTACCGTGCCCAGGAGCTCGGCGCCAGAGACGCTGGTGCTAAGACGTGTTAGCTCGGTGCTAGCACAAATGGCGCCGAGCTAAGGGTCCTTTTTCTGAATTCTTTCTGTCAGGGGTCTATTTGTGAGAAACTTTCAAAAAAATGGCTAAAATGTAAAAAATTCGGTCCGGTCGGTGTCTTCCGTTGGGGGTTGGTGGCTGCCGGTCGAGGACTAACCTGTAGTGTAGGTCGTATAGCCTGTAGCTTGGTGTCGGTGTTTCGTACAAGCACCGGCAAGTAAATTTATAGTAATGCGCGTTAGGCTCGGATGGTGCGCTAAAGGACACAAGATTTATACTGGTTCGGGCGGAACGTCCCTACGTCCAGTTTGCTGCTGCTTGTGTTATTAGCACCGTGAACGGTCTGTAGTAAGGGGTACAAACGATCGAGAGAGGGACTGGTCCCAAGTCTCTGATGGAAGGGTTGAAAGGTGGTCAAGAGCTTCGTAGCCGCTTGACTGTGTGTATGAGTGCGTTTTCTTGTTCGGTCTTATTTTTCGGTCCCCCTGATGGAGGAAGCGCATCCCCTTTTATAGATGAAGGGGCTGGCTTTACAAGGGTGAGGGCTCTAGGACGCGTACTCTATTTAGTCTTGTGGCTCACGTCTACCCGGTCAGGTCCTTCATTCTGATGAGTGTGAAGGAAGATAAGTGCTTACAATGTTGTCGATGTCTCTGTAGGATGTCAGGTTAGTCACAGAATTCTGCCCTACGCAGGGTATGGGCTGTAGTACAGTGGTTTGGACTTACGAGCCTCCCCCAGCCTTGCTCCGCACGCCTTCTGGTTCCTATGAGTCCTTGTTGGAGGAACGCGGGGTCGGGGTCCGGTGTAGCGCCATGGCTAAGGCCTTCTGACTGGGTGGACCTAAGGGGTCGGGAAGCGGGCGCCGCTCCCTCGGGTCCACAGCGTGGTGACGGAATATCCGTCGTTCGTGGAGATAGCAAATCCCTTCCTGGAGCGTAGCGGTTGTCGTATATCTTCGTCGGGTTCCATGTCCCAGAGCTAAAGGCGGCGCCTACAACTCTACAGGGCGAGGTGCACGCACCTGTAATGCCTTTTGGGTTCTGCGGCGCTCAGAAGGGTCTAAAGCATCAGTCCTGTCGTTCCCTGGCAGTCCTTTTCCTGCCAGGGCGCAGGGTATGGTCCTTGGAGCTATGGTTGACCCGAACGTCTTGTCTCGTCCTGTACCCATCATCATGAGGGATAGATATTGATCAGGGCGAGGCTCGTTCTTGGCCATCGGGTGAGACGGAGACCAATCCCTATCTCTTGGGCGAGACTAACCCCGCCCCTCCGGGATCGAGCGAGGCGGAATCCATCCCTCAGCCCTCGGGCAAGACCGAGCCCGCCCTAAAGGCGTCGGGCGAGACGGAGTTTAACCTTGAGCCTTTGGGCGAGGCAGGGTTATCCCACAAAGGCGTCGGGTGAGGCTGACCCCGCCCCTCTAGGATCGGGCGAGGCAGAATCCATCCCTCAGCCCTCGAGCGAGACCGAGCCCACCCTAAAGGTGTCGGGCGAGATGGAGTTTATCCCTCGGCCCTCGAGCGAGACCGAGCCCGTCCCAAAGGTGTCGGGCGAAGCGGAACCGAACTCCTGTCACTCGAACAAGGGATGACACGGTGCCCTTATGCGTCCAGAAGTTTTTCACGTTCGGTGGTTATTGGTTCCACCTTCTGGGGTACCCTGGTATTAGGTCCCTGACAGTAGCCCCCGAGCCTCTAGGTGATTCGAGTAGAACCGCCTGGAGGGTGTTTTTGACTTCGTCGAAGTTACTTTGTCGAAGGGTGCGCGCGAGCGCACCCGATGGGTGTAGCCCCCGAGCCCTCGGGTGATTCGAGTAGAGTCGCCCAGGGGGTTGTATCGGCCCCTTCACGGGTAAGGCTGAAGGACTTAGTTTTTTATTAGCTGGATGTTTTTCCGAGTGGGTCGTGGCATCCCGTTCACTGGGAACTGATTCGGGGCTAACCTAACTGGTGCTTCTGCCCTTGATTTTGGATCGTTCGTGGATCCCTTCTTAGTTGGGCCGGCCGGCGAGCTTCTGGGCCCTAGGTGGGCCAAAGAGAAAAGAACAGGCCTTTGTGGCTTGCGTTTCCCCGGTGGGTAGAGAGTCCGGATTTGCTTGGGGAAGGCGAACCGTCCGCCGAGATTTTTTGGGGTGAGAGGATAGAGACTACGGGCGCGTGTCCCGCGACGTGACGTGGTGGCGCGCGTGGCAGGCCCAGAGATCGAGGCAGACGGTTGCCCTTCTCGCGTCCGTCACCCCCTATAAAACCACGGGGTTCGCCCCCAAGGTTCCGTATTTCGCTCCCCTGCCCTTGCATTCTGAAACATCCGCCACCAATCGTCCCAGCCTCTCGCGCCCGCATCGCCACCGTCGACCGGCCTGCGTTCGTGTTCTAGCCGCCATCAAGCTCGCGCCTACCCTTCCCCCCTACTGCTTTAATGGAGTTGTGGGGCAGATCAAGCATCACCTCCCGGCGTCTGGAGGGCCTCGTCCACCGTGGCCTTCTCCGCCCACTGTCCGCCATCCAGGAGTGGTTGCTTCCTGGCGACGAGGGTGAGCCGGTGCCACCTGAAGGGTATGTCGTCTCTTTTGCTATCTTCCATGAGCGGGGATTCGGGGTACCCGCGCATAGATTCCTTCGGGGGCTGTTAGATTACTATGAGGTAGAGCTGCAGCATCTAACTCCCAATGGGATTCAGCATATGGCAGCGTTTGTTGCCCTGTGCGAGGGTTTCCTGGGGATCGATCCCCATTTTGATCTGTGGCGGTATTTCTTTAACATTAGTCTGTCAAAGAGGAAGATTGGGGGGAAGGATGTGAACGCACCGATGGGATGTGCCAGTATTCATCTACGCCATACCCGGTCGAAGGGTTACCCATACATGCGTCTGGCGACATCCAACAAGGGATGGCACTCGCAGTGGTTTTATGTTAGGGATGATGCGAGTGCCACCCTACCGAAGTATACTGGGCGTCTTATTGTGGACGTTCCGGAGTCATGGGGCTGGGGCGTCTAGTCCAAAGACAAGAAACACATCACCGACCTTCTTTCCACCCTCCAAGCCCTGAAGGGCCGGGGTGTAAAGGGGACAGGGATCATCGGTGCCTACCATGCTAGGAGGGTGGCGCCCCTAATGGCGCGTGTGCTTCCCTTGCATCGGATGATGCCTGGGATATTGTTCGAGGGGACGGTGCTTGTTGATGAGGCGCTCCCTTACTCGGAAGTGGCGTAGCGCATCAAGGAGGCGATGGAGCCGATGAAGGATTCTGCGGGCAGAGTCCTCGACATTGTGTATCCGGTGCCCGGACACCCCCCAATGTGGCCAGAGCCTGGGTTCTTTGAATTCGTAAGCCCTCCTCTCCCATGCTCTTTTCTTTTTTCCTGGATCTCCATTTTTTTAACACTTGCTTTATGACGTTAGGACCAGCCGAGGGTGCTGGTCTTTAAGGACAGCCCGGTTCCACTGCCGAAGGACAAGGTCGTGGCAGCGGCGAATCGACTCACGGCCGAGCGGGACAAGCAAGCAAGGGAAGAGATGAAGAAGGCGAAACGACTGAAGCAGGAGGCACGGGATCGGGGAGAGGACGTGAGCAGTGAGGACGACGACGATGACGATGATGATGACGACGACGACGAGGTAGCCGTCGGCGTGGATTGGGGCGTCCTGGAGGACGAGGACATGCTGACGAGTGGCCACCCATCCGTGCAGGGGCCCTTCCCTTTCCACGCAGAGGGAAGTAGATCGATGAGGTCAGTGGAGGCCGGCGAGTCCGCCGCTTCACACGGCGTGCCGGTCGAGGACCGATGGATGGGGGAGGGTGGGCCTGCCGCCGCCATCCCCGAAGCGGCGATGGAGAGGAGCAGCTCTGGTGCCGCACCCCGTGAGACGATGGAGGGGGATGGCTCTGGTGCCGCGCCCGACGAGATGAACCCCCCTGCCCCGGAGCAGGGGGCGGGCATGAAACGGTCCCGCCCAGATGAGTTAGGGCAGGGATCTGGGGATCCATCCCCAAAATGCTTCCGCCGGCCGAGGACGTCAACGTAAGCTGTTGATTCCTCTGTTTTCATCCTTTTTCCATTTTTATTTTGACTTAATGGTTATTACCTTTGTGCAGGTTCTTGCGGACGGGTCACCCCCTGGGGCTGGCGCCCAAGAAGAGTCTCGCCCTTCAAGCGGGATAGACGGCGTCGCCTGGAGTCACCCCTGTTTTGGGCAGGAGTGGTGCCGACGTCGGGGCCACGTTGGCCGAACCGACGGCGCCCATGGTGGCTCCCACGCCCGCGGAGGTTACTGAGCGAGCGGCTTTCTCCGTGGCGGATGTGGAACAGCCGGTCGAGGGCCGCATACCGCCGGTGGAGGTGGTCATGACCGCGCCAAGCCAGGATCAGCCGGGCGCGGTCATGGTGGCGCCCGAGGGCGTAGTGCAATCCGCGCCACCAGGGGCCCAGGTGGATCCACCCGTGACGCTCGAAGCGGCCCAGACGAAGGAGGGTCCAGCCAGAGGGTCCTCGAGTGCGGCGGTGGTGCCGCACAGGGTCAGGAGGGAGCCGCCATCGGCCCCTTTGTCGGGAGGAAGCCGCTCCCCTGCGCGGGGGGAGCCGCCGCTCCAGTGGATGGCCGCTCAGGACCCGACGTCGGCTCTTTATTCGCTCGATGATCATTCTGAGAGCATGGAGCGGGAGGGTCTTGACATCGGGATCTCGACCATGCTGAACGCCCTAGACCAGGCCAGAGGAGCCCTCCGTGAGATCGTTATCCCTACCACTCAGGTATTTTCTGGGCTTTCTTCTTTCTTCGTATGTTTTTGTGTTTTCGCATTTCTAATGCCAGTCTTCTTCCTCTTCAGGTTCTTGTTGCTCGTAGCCGGAATAAATCCCAATTCCTCCGCGAGCAGAAGGCGGAGTGGGATCGCCTCTCTGAGGAGGCCCGGCTGCGAGCAGACATGGCCGCCTAGCTTGCTACCGCCCAGGAGCGGGAGGCCCAGGCGCGTCAGGACGCGGAGGAGGCCCACGGGATGTTCGAGGATTTGTCGGCGAGGTCCAAGCTGGACGGGGAGGAGATTGTCAGGCTCCAAAAGGAGCGAGACGAGCTGCTGCAGAGGAATGCCGCGGCCAATGAGAAGGCCGGCGAAGTCCTGAAGGAGCTAGAGATGGAGCGGGACCTCCGGTGGAAGGCCAAGAGTAGGGCCGCGGCCCTTCAGCAGAAGGTGGACGAGGACGTCGAGGTGGTCCGTTCTCTCCGGGCGGAGCTTGGTGACACGGTGAAAGGAAGGTTGAGTGCTGAGAACGTCTCCATCAAGCTGGAGAAAGAGGCTGCCTATACGCGAAGGGCCCTTCAGGTTGAGAGCGATGAGCACGATCTTCTACAAGTTGCGGTCGGGGTGGTCCTTAATGCCCTGAATGTGACGGAGCCGGTGGAGACCAGCCCGCTCGCGGCTCGTGTCACAGGTATCACGGCTCGGGTGGGCCAACTTGAGGAGAGTGCCTTTCACGCCGGGATTACCCAGGCCTTCACCATCGCCCACGCCCATTACAAGAAGGAAATAAACCTGAAGATGATGAGCGAAGGCTTTTCGTCCACCTACGAGGATGAAGAGCTGGAGGAAATGGAGAAGATGGTCGCTCCCCTTGCGAAGAACCTGGCAGACAATCTGAAAGAGATGGTTCTCCCTCCGTGGGAGTAATTAGTCGAACGATTTTGAGAACAACTTATATGTAATATGTAGACAAATGTCAGTATTTTTCGAGTCTGGACGCTTTTCGTGATTTTGCGTCGTAATTTCATGTTGTTTGAATTTTTTACGATCTTACCAATCTGTTCCCCTGAATTATACCGCTAGTTATAATGCGAGGAGACTGTTCCGAAAGAAAGAAAGGAGGTAGCCGTACCTTAACCAGCCCCCGAGTAAGGTCCGACCCCCTGCATTTGCTGGGGTCGGGGGTTACTGGAGATCGGAACTATGGTTTTGGTGACAGGGTTGACGAAGTCCATGGATGTCATCGCAATATTCCTCGCCCTGTCTTCCAACAGAAATCCCCAACTGGGGACTCTATGGGCTCGGCAAGGTGGGGCCTTTGAACCTATGTCCCTGTATTGTTTGGCTCAAGCCCCTGAGCCTTGTTAGGGTCTAATAGGGGTCAGCCGTTGTTTGCGTGTTACCCCATCCTCGGTTTTCACAATTGGAGGGGCTGAGTGAACGACACTTACCTCGACGGCTCGAGTGTCACGCTCAACAAGCTCACTAACGGGTACATTCGTGTGGAATCCGGGTCCATCATTTGCTGATGGGGTCGGCAGAGCCCTCTGGTGGCACTCCACAACTTCTTAACCCTCCTCCCGGCAGATGCCTGAGTCGTTTGATAAGCTCAGGGGGCCCGATGGCCTCTCCTCGATGGAGATTCTGTGGGTTTGGCTTGGGGTTAGAATCGAACGAGAGAAGGTCGAGACGTCCCTGTTCGCTTTTGAGTGGGGTCAGGCAGGGCCGCTGGGGCTTGTCTCGGTTATCTCTCCCTGGCTCTGTTCGGCGTGAGGCGGCCTCGAGCCCTTCGCGGGCCGACCTTCAAACCTTGGCCTGTGGTCGCCTATATCGAATGAGGCGACAGCCGTTTCGTGGTGCGACACGAATCATTGGGATGCAATGTTTTGCATATGTAATGTTTTGAATGCAAAATTTAATCGAAATAAAGGCGGGGTCGGTAACGTTACCTTGGTGGTACGAGTGGCGGAAAAGCTCCTACCAGATGGGGTCGGGCCCTGACGTTTGTGACGAGGTTGGAATAACCTGCATAAGAATTGCTATTCTTTGTTTTCGTGTCTCGGTGACGATCCGAGCCGTTCGATTAATTTGGGCAACCTGACAGCTTCTCCTTTGGGGGAGATTCTGTAGGCGGACCCCTCCGATCCCTTTTTTGAGAAGGCAGATGTCGAAACTAGAGACGCGGGAGGTGTTGAGTATGATTTTTCTGGTGAACAGAAACACCGTAGCTATCGGGGCGTAGGGTTTGCTAGTTCGTCCAGTTTTACTCAACGCTTTGTGCCTGTATGTCGTGCCCTTAGTTTCAAGCGTACGGAGGGGTCGGGTGAGGGGGATGTCTAGACTGGTTGACATCCTCGGCATCCCCCGAGTGATGTTCGTGTCCCCACCGTTTGACGGGGTCAGAAGCTCATGAATTAATTTTAATGCATAAAGTAAGAAAGCTGAGATGCTTATCTTTCTTTGGACGTTCGTTCGTCGTGTCTTCTAGGCCGAACGGCCGGCCTAGGAGATCTGAAAGGTCCTATCATCGGGTCATCTGTGGTCCTCGTCTTCTACCTCCGAGCTGCTATCTCTCCTTCTTCTTCCTTTCCGCCGAACGCGTCCGTGCGTCGTGGCACTTCCTGAGTGAGGAAGAGTAATGCTAGAGAGAGAGAAAACTCACAAATTTGCTCACGAGTCTGGTGTGTGATGTCGAGCCGGAGGTTATCCAACGTAGATGAGATGGTGCGTGCTGCCCTTGCTGAGGAGTCGCTGTTGTCGAAGGAGAAGAGGCACCGGTGGGCATCGTACGTCGTCGACTGCGCCGTCGTCTGCTGTGCTCCTCCTTTGGCGGGAGGCGTTTCCTGCTCATACGCTGTTGTCAGGGTTATGGCTGGGGATGATGGCATAGTCCCTGGATGCCATGGCGGTGGCGTCGCTGTCGAGGTTGCGGCTGACGACGATGGCGTAGTCCCCGGACGCTCCGGCGGAGGCGTCGTAGATGGTGGCGCCTTCGAGGATCCAGCGAAGCGGCGGGATATCGGGATGTCGCCGATGGAGAGCGTGGCGCGGCGACCGCTGTAGCACTTGTGGTAGAGCTGAGCAGAGACTGTAATGAAATAACCTTGTGGGGAAGCCCCCCGAGTAAACAGTCCTCTGAATTTATAAGTATATTGTTCCTTTTTGTAATGAAATCGCTTTGTAAGTGATGAATTTGTGCAAAAAATGAACAAAATTACATCCTTTGCCTATGGCAAGCAATTTTTTATCTTTCTTCCTTCTGTAGGAATAACTTTAGCGCTTTCCGACCCTTCTCATGGTCTAAGTCATAGGAAGCTAGGAACGTGGGCGAACTAATTCTGATTGAACTGGTGAGCAAAGGGGTCGCAGCCGCTGGGGCGTGGGTGTCTCGTAGTCCTACTAGTTGTATTCAGAATTGGTTCCCAAGATCTTAGCCCTCGAGACTCGTTTATGAGGCGAATGGAAAACTTAGAGAATGTTTGTAAGTATAACACAGGAATTTTTTGCAAGCGTAATACTTGTATTACACATGTCGTATGTTACGATCACATGCTAGCCCCTGAGTGAGGTCTGACCCCTCGTGATTTGCAGGGGTCGAAAGTCACTAAGGATCGGGGTTCTGTTAAGACAAAAACTGATAAAGAAAAGTGTAAGCTTATTTTAAGGATAGAAACGACGTAGCTGCTCAATGTTCTAGGCGTTGGTGAAGACCTCGCCTTTGATGGTTTTCAACCGATAGGCGCCTGGGCAAAGTATTTCCGCGACGACGTAGGGTCCTTCCCAGGGCGGGGAGAGTTTGTGGCGATCCTTGTTGCTCTGCACAAGACGGAGGACAAGGTCTCCGACGTTGAAGGCTCGACCCCGCACCCGTCGGCTGTGGTACCATCGCAACGCTTGCTGGTACTTGGCTGAACGGAGGAGGGCAATGTCGCGGGCTTCATCCAGTTGGTCCATGGCATCTTGGTGAGATGCCTCGACTCCCTGTTCGTCATATGCTCTGATTCTTGGTGCTCCGTAGTCGAGGTCCGTCGGGAGAACGGCCTCTGAACCGTAGACCATGAAAAAAGGTGTGTAGCCGGTGGCCCAGCTAGGAGTCATCCTTAGACTCCAGAGCACAGCCGGGAGCTCAACGAGCCAACGTGCGCCAAACTTGTTCAACGTGCGTTGGGAAGGTGTCGTCCTTCTCCTCCGTGTCGTTAGTGGTGGGAACAGGCTCCTTCCCCTGCTCCTCCTTATTAAGGCCCCCAGCCAAGTATTTGCGCATAAGGCCACATTCCTTGTATAGGTGCTTGGTCAGGAAGGCATGGTTTGGGCATGGCCCCTCGAGCATTTTCTCGAAGTGGTTCAGAGTGCCTTCCGCAGGCTTCCGGCCACCTTTGCGGTCGGCGGCGGACACGAGCGGGTTGTCGCGCCGTTGCTTCTTATTTTTCTTTTTGGCGGGATGGTTAGAGGCGCCTTCGCCGGCGTCCTCGTCCCGCCTCATCTTTCTATCGGAGCGATCAAATATGGCTCCGACCGCCTCCTCTCTAGAGGCGAGACTGGTGGCGATGTCCAGGAGTTCCTTGGTAGTTTGCAGGCCCCTGCGTCCTAACTTGTGGACCAGGGATTCATAGGTTGTTCCAGACAGAAAGGCTCCTATCACGTCGGCGTTGGCGACGTTAGGGAGCTCATTGCACTGTCGAGAGAAGCGCCGAATGTACCCGCGAAGGGTTTCATCGGCCTTCTGGCGGCAGTTTTTGAGGTCCCATGGGTTTCCAGGGCGTTTGTACGTGCCCTGGAAGTTACCCACGAAGATCTCCGTCAGATCCGCCCAACTCTGAATAGCATTGGACAGTAGGTGCTCCAGCCATGCTCGCGCCGAGTCGGCCAAGAACAGCGGGAGATTGCGAATAATGAAGTTGTCACCACTCGCACCACCGGCCTGACATGCAAGCCGATAGTCTTCGAGCCAAAGCCCGGGATTTGTTTCGCCAGAATATTTAGGGATGTTGGTAGGCGGTCGATACCTTAGGGGGAACGCAGCGTTGAGGATGTGTCGGGCGAAGGCCTGAGGGCCTGGCAGGTCGGGGCTTGGGCTTCGGTCCTCGTTGCTGTCGTAGCGCCCACCACGTCGGGGATGATAGCCGCGGCGTGCTGCTTCTCCATCGTCGCCATGGGCATGTCTCCGAGCGTCGATGATGCTGCGTACGTCGCGGCCATGGCCGAGGCGT
This sequence comes from Miscanthus floridulus, assembly GCF_019320115.1. Taxonomy (NCBI): domain Eukaryota; kingdom Viridiplantae; phylum Streptophyta; class Magnoliopsida; order Poales; family Poaceae; genus Miscanthus; species Miscanthus floridulus. The sequence continues at coordinate 85,408,804 of NC_089596.1, read as the reverse complement.
TGATGTACTAGGACGACGAAGGGCTGCCCGCCGGCTGGCGGTGTTTGGTGTACGGATGCGTCCTTGGTGGGACGCACTGAGGGCGCGCGTTGGCTGGTGCCAGGTTCGCGTCGTCGAGACAACGAACTTTCCGCCTGCTGCGCCGCTGCACGCTCGAGCAACGTGCGAATCTCCCGGCGAGCACGGCGATCCTCGGACGTCACGGCCTCCGGAAGGCCATGCAGCAAGGCGGTTGCTGCGGCGATGTTCTGGCTAGCTCGGGCAAAGTGAGGAAAGGCCCCATCGTCGGTGAGGATCCTTTGATGTACGGTGCGGGCCGTGGCGCGCGCGCCCCCCATCTTTGCGGCGTTCAATCTCGCGATTGATGTCCGCGTATTCCCGGGCGAGCCCTTGCCCGGCCTCATCGATCTCTTGCTGACGAGCCCTTAGCTGCTCCATCCTTAGGTGCGATGGGGCTGTCATCTCTTCCCCGGATCTGCTGTTAGGATTGTTTGTAGGGGTGGCCTCTTCCCTGGAGGCGCTTCCGATGTGACCCTCGGGGGTCTGCATCATGAAGCATTCTCGGGAAGGGTGGTGGCTCCCCCTACTAGAATCCGAGCTGGAGAGCGATACTGGCTCCTCGTTGAGGAGCTCGTGGAGGGTCTCCGTATCCCGCTCAATCGCCCCCACGAACTCAATGTCCGTGGGTGATTGAACCATACATAGCGCCAGAAGGCGGCCAGCGGTCGCCGCAGCATTGCGGAGACCGAACAGAAACGCTGTCGGGGCGCTCCGTACGAACCCTTCCGGACACAGGGTGGCGCTGTGAGAGGCCTCCTTGGGTGACGGGACTCCCCGGGAGTTGCCCGGCGGGCCCTCAAGCCTGAGACGGCTGAGGTTGATGGAAGGGGGAGATGGGGCGGCTGAGTGAGTCAGCGCCAGCTCTCCTCCTAGTGTGATGATGAAATCTAGGTCGCCGAAACGCACGTGTGTGCCCGGGGCCCAGGTGATTGCATGGGTGGCCATCCGAGGCCTGATTTGGAACGCGCAAGCCCCTACCTGGCGTGCCAACTGTCGGTGTTTCGTACAAGCACCGGCAAGTAAATTTATAGTAATGCGCGTTAGGCTCGGATGGTGCGCTAAAGGACATAAGATTTATACTGGTTCGGGCGAAACGTCCCTACGTCCAGTTTGCTGCTGCTTGTGTTATTAGCACCGTGAACGGTCTGTAGTAAGGGGTACAAACGATCGAGAGAGGTACTAGTCCCAAGTCTCTGATGGAAGGGTTGAAAGGTGGTCAAGAGCTTCGTAGCCGCTTGACTGTGTGTATGAGTGCGTTTTCTTGTTCGGTCTTATTTTTCGGTCCCCCCTGATGGAGGAAGCGCATCCCCTTTTATAGATGAAGGGGCTGGCTTTACAAGGGTGATGGCTCTAGGACGCGTACTCTATTTAGTCTTGTGGCTCACGTCTACCCGGTCAGGTCCTTCATTCTGATGAGTGCGAAGGAAGATAAGTGCTTACAATGTTGTCGATGTCTCTGTAGGATGTCAAGTTAGTCACAGAATGCTGCCCTACGTAGGGTATGGGCTATAGTATCGTGGTTTTGACTTACGAGCCTCCCCCAGCCTTGCTCCGCACACCTTCTGGTTCCTATGAGTCCTCGTTGGAGGAACGTGGGGTCGGGGTCCGGTGTAGCGCCGTGGCTAAGGCCTTCTGACTGGGTGGACCTGAGGGGTCGGGAAGCGGGCGCCGCTCCCTCGGGTCCACAGCGTGGTGACGGAATATCCATCGTTCGTGGAGATAGCAAATCCCTTCCTAGAGCGTAGCGGTTGTCGTATATCTTCGTCGGGTTCTATGTCCCAGAGCTGAAGGCGGCGCCTACAACTCTACAGGGTGAGGTGCATGCACCTGTATTGTCTTTTGGGTTCTGCGGCGCCCGGAAGGGTCTAAAGCATTAGTCCTGTCGTTCCCTGGCAGTCCTTTTCCTGCCAGGGCGCAGGGTATGGTCCTTGGAGCCATGGTTGACCCGAACGTCTTGTCTCGTCCTGTACCCATCATCATGAGGGATAGATATTGATCAGGGTGAGGCTCGTTCTTGGCCGTCGGGTGAGACGGAGACCAATCCCTATCTCTTGGGCGAGACTAACCCCGCCCCTCCGGGATCGGGCGAGGTGGAATCCATCCCTCAGCCCTCGGGCGAGACCGAGCCCGCCCTAAAGGCGTCGGGCGAGACGGAGTTTAACCTTGAGCCTTTGGGCGAGGCAGGGTTATCCCACAAAGGCGTCGGGTGAGGCTGACCCCGCCCCTCTAGGATCGGGCGAGGCGAAATCCATCCCTCAGCCCTTGGGCGAGACCGAGCCCGCCCTAAAGGCGTTGGGCGAGACGGAGTTTATCCCTCGGTCCTCGGGCGAGACCGAGCCCATCCCAAAGGTGTCGGACGAAGCGGAACCGAACTCCTGTCACTCGAACAAGGGATGACACGGCGCCCTTATGCGTCCAGAAGTTTTTCACGTTCGGTGGTTATTGGTTCCACCTTCTGGGGTACCCTAGTATTAGGTCCCCGATAGTTGGACTAGGGGACCTGGCCCCCGAGGTTCATGGGTTGATCCGTGGATCATGCCCGCCGTGTCTAGATGGTAAAATGGCCAGAAGAACTACGGCCTACTCTGCTCAGAGACTGAGACCACAAACCATGGCCTGGAGCTTCCAAACGGTCCTGCAGTCTCTGTCCTCTGGCTCTAGGTTACTCACCTCCCACGCACATCGACGATTGTCCTATTTTTTTCAGCTCAGTGGTCCTTTTCAGCGAAGAAACGGTGTTTTACTCTCACAACAAATCAGCATCAATAGCAACCAAATTTTAGCAGTCCACTATCCAATTCGACAAAGTAGTTTTTCTTTCGACTGTCTACATGTTTGTTCCTCGGGCCTTTTTTCATCGGTAATGCTAGAGTTAGGGCGTCTGCCCGCTCGGACATCGACTCCCTAAACCTATGGACCAGCCCGGCCTGCTCCTCTCACGATCCATCTAAAAATAACGAACGTAGTTTTCTTCCTCCTCGCCTTAGTCGCTAGCCGCGCCGCGATGTCCGCACCGTCCACCGAACCCTGCTTCTCTCCACGCCGCTCGTAGACGCCGTACTCTACACCTCCCCCAGCCCCCCTCCATCCCCACCGCATCCGAGCACCAGCGGTCGCCTTCCTTCTTCAGTCCTTCTCCACCGCGCTCACTGAGCGCTGTGCTGGCGCCGGTGCCGGCCGCCGCATGTGGCCAAGCGGCTAGGAGAGGGGCCGTCGTTGACCGGGCCCAGGCTAGGTGCAGGCGCAGCTGCCCGCTGCCAGGTCACGCCACCATCCTCAGCCGCCGACTAGCCAAAACCAGCCGTTCCCCCCATCTACTTTGCATCGTCTGGAAGAAGAAGGGCGAACACCACATGTTTCAAGAGTATATTTCAAGTGTTTCACATGTTCCATAGGTATGTTACAAATATTTCATATGGATGTTGTGAACGTAGATCGGGATGTTGCATATATTGCAATGGTTGTACATGTATGTTGCAAGCTTCTGTTTCTAATATTTCATCTGTTTTTTCAGATGCATGTTGCAAGTGTGTTTATCTAGATGTTGCATATGTTTCATAAATATGTTGCAAGTATTTTATCTGGATGCTGTGTATGTTTATAATGGTTTTCATGTGTTTTTACAAGTGTTTCATACGTTGAAAGGTCCTAATATGGCTAGAGGGGGTGAATAGCCTATTTAAAAACTCTACAAAGCACTAGAGCAATTGATTAGTACAACAAACGGCGTAATGCAATTTTACTCTAGCTCTACAAGGGTTACAAGCCACCTATCCCAACAATTATTGTTGCTATGATCACTAGGCACACACAAGAGCTAAATCACTACTCACTAAGCTATTGTGCTCTCAGAGACTAACTAAAGAGCCACACTAACCAAACTAACAATCTCTCAAAGACTAACTACACTAAAGAGCTTAGCAACTAGCTTGGAAAAAATATAAAGAGGTGAGTAGGATGATTATACCATCGTATCAAGGAATGAACCAATCACAATATTAAGACAACCAATCACTGGAAAAAATCCAATCACAAGAATGACATGATTTTTCTTCCGAGTTTCCCGTGATTGTCGGCACGCTAGTCCACGTTGTGTTGATCAACACTTGGAGGTTCGGCGGCTAAGATGTGTTGCATGAACCTTGTCCAACAAATGGACACCACAAGAACCTACCCACAAGTGAGGTAACTCAATGACATGAGCAATCCACTAGAGTTACTATGGCAGAACCACCTAATCTAATGCCTCTTAGGAGTTTTTGTCTTCCATTAGACACTAAGCACTAAAGGGGAACACCAAATTACACGGTCCGTCGGGCACACCCCAGGAGAGAACCCGAAAATCCATATTTTTCCATCAGGATCACAAATGAGAGAATGAAGCTTATGACATTATTAACCATTTCTTACATGACTTTCCATGTACATCAGAGTATAATATTTATTATTTATAATAGCGGAGTATGAACATGTTATCAGAGTTATAGACAATTTAAGTTAACAGCGGAATATAAACATGTGATCAGAATTATAGCGTAAATAAATATCTATTCATGACACGATGAAGCATTGATAAATAAACTAGGACAACAGATTATAAACTTTCATTTATAAAAAAATTTAGTAAGAGTTATAAATAAAACTATGATCGCAGCGTAAAGGAATCCCCTCTGAGCCCACCAAGAGGAATCCACACACAAGAGTCATCTCTAGCATCCACATGTCACCTGCAACAGGGGGAAATAAAACCCTGAGTACTCAATTGAACCAGCAAGACTTACCCGACAGGAGGAAAGAAAAGACTCCAAGGATATACAAGGCTATCTGACTTGTGGGTTTATTGCATCTGCAGGAGCATTACTAAAAGTGTGTCCTTATATTCGATTTTTATTAGTAGTGCATTAGTTCATTAACTAACCATTCTATGTAAGCACATGTGCTACTTTCAAGCAGGTCGGTCCTTAACCGACACAAATAGGGAAAGCAGTGTAACCAAGCTATGCCCTACGTCCGCGGTGACACAACCTCTTACACCCACCAATACCCAAACCATATCCCTATCTGGTCACCATTTTTCCTTTCCACCATTTATATTTTCCAAGTGATAATAATACAGTAACATATTTTCTATCTCTCGCGAGTGACATGCAATCACTCGACTTCTACTGGAGTCCTGTAGCATAGCATTCTACACGATCATGTCATACTAGTAAGACTCATAGGATAAAGATATATCTATGCAAGTGGGTTTCATTCAACTCCTTAAAACTTAATGCACAAATATAATTTAAACTACAGAAAGTAGGGGTTATGCACACGGGCTTACCTGGGTAAGATTTAATCAGAAGTTAGCTTTCCATCATGGCGACACGATTTCCAATTGCACCATTTTTCCAGCAACTCCTGATGACTCCATGATCCATCGACGTCCCTATTATGATATGCAATGCGATGCAATGCAAAGATGTATTTAATCAACTACAATCGTGACTCATAAAAATGCGATTTACGCCTTTCAAGTTAACGAGCTAGTTCTAACTACGACCGTACTTAGGCTAAATATCCATGTTGTCGAATAAGGTGTTATTTCCCAACAATTGTTTTAGTTATACAATTCGAAGTGGTTTCTTTATTTCATTCTATCGATTTAATCTTTATTCAAAATAGGGCATCCTTAACTACTCTAGTAAACTAATTATTCAGGTGCTACAAAATTTACATTGAGTACCTAATAATGGGGACGGGGATCCTGATGTTTCGTCAGGTACAAGTAACTGTCGTTGTGGCGGAGAATGACACATCGATCCAGTTTCAGATCAAAAGATCAAACCTTGCAATCTTAGCACCACAACTCCTCTGGTTATCAACCGAGACACAGATCCGGTTGATCTCGCCAAGAAGGCTAATCTCTGCCTACGCAACAAAGAACACAAGCAAGAACAAGAAAGAAAGCAACCAAATTGCAGATGAATGATTAATCTCACAAAGTTGGGGTCTCATAAACCGATGAACGGCAAAACTGTTCTTGACAGATTAATCTAAGCAAAACCCAAAACCTAATGGCGGTGGTGGCATATGATTATAAAGGTCTTAGGGTTGTCACCTACCCTAGACGCGCCCCCTAATGGGCCCAAACACGATACACGGTCCAATGGACCAAAAGACGGTGTCGCAGCACCCTGGCAGATTCTGGACGCTGACTTGTTTCGATGATTCCTGTTGATTCTGAAGGTTTTTTGATGTTAGGCCACTTGGATTTTCTTCCTTATCAAATTAGCTTTCCAACCATATGTGAATCGTCGAAAATGGAGTTCGGATGCGTCCTGGATGACTAGTTTAAGGTAGACTGGTCCTGGAGGCCGAGGCAGACTCGAACTTGAGTTGCTTTGGGCCTCCACCTCGGGGACTCGAACCGAATTAGCCTTGGGCCTCCTTCTTGACTTAGACACCCTTGCTGGCCTCCTACCCTTCCATACCATGTGCCAAACATGGTCATATGTATGGGTGTCATGTCCTCATCACACGGCACAGCTGCTCCCTGCATGAATGACGGCAGGAGCAGCGGCACTGACAACGCAGGCTCGTGTGGCTATGGGGCACGACAACTGGCGAGGCAAACTCCTCGGCACGGGTGGATATGGTGCACTGGGGGTGGCTGCGGTGACGCGGCCACGATGGGGACGGCGCCCAGTGGCCCGACCGCGGGGAGGTGCGGCGAGGCGAGATGGCTCCACGGCTCTGGCGGCCTGGCGCGCTCGCGCGCGGTTGGGGCGGTGGAAACGGCCATGGCGCTGCGGGGCAACGGTAGGTCACGGTCTGGTCGGGCGCTGCGGCACAGGCGGCGGCACGTGGCCATAGCGGGCGCTATAGGAGGAGCGGCGACAACTATGGCACGGGCGCACGGGAGGAACAACGGTCCAGAGCGGACCGTGGCTCGTGCGCAGGGAAGGGCCAGAGCAGCGGCCATGAGCGCGGCCGGATAGAAATGCGGTGCGGAGACGATGGAGCACCGGCACAGCCGCAATGCATGGACCACGGAGGAGGCGCTCAGAAATGGGGCAACGCCGAGGAGACGAAGGCCCAGCGCGACTATGGGGCATGCGCGCTCGCGCGCACACGCAACGATGGAGGGAGACGCGGCAACGACATTCTAGCATAGGGGACCAGCAGAGAAATAGAGAGCGGGGAAAGGGAGGGGCGGCGCTGAGAGCTTGCGCGTGCTCGCGCGAGATGGGGGGGAAGCCGACGATGGTGGGCAGGAGTACGGCAGCAGAAATAGAACAAAGAAGGGGACAACAACACGAGGGAGGGACACGTTGTACACATGCCAGAGCATCGATGTAGAGGCAGGATCGGACGGCGTAGCGTAGCCGGCAGCAGCGCACCTGCGCTTGCATAGGGAAGTGAAAGGACCTTGGGTGGCAGGGGTAGAACCACGTGCACCAATTTCAGACGCCCAGCACAGTGGGCCAGTTCAGATGCGATTGGATGGGAGGCTTTGCACGGCAGAGAAATGCAGCGCCACGACGAGAACGAGGCAGTGATCAATAGCAATGACAGGCGAGTACGCTGCACGCCGCGTTAGAAAAGTAAATGAAGCATGCAGAGCTGCTACGCTACCTCTCGTCTACTACGTGCTTTCACACCACTCATATGAATTTATGAAGCGGCCAGACGGACAGCTACGTCACGGGTACATTACCAATTTAACATAGGAACTAAAATGAGTCTATACGTAAAAACATAAATATGTCGCTAGACCAAAACTTTTCAACTGAGCGTGCTTATCAAAATAAACATGTGAGCATATATATATATATATGGAGAGTATATTTAGTAGCCAGCTACAAAATAAGTTATTCTGTAGCCACCTCCATTTACGATAATTTTATATACTAATTTACGATAGTATCAATACATATTTACGATAGTTAGGTTACTATAGCATATAGAGATATTTACCATAACGTTATAGTAAACCACTTAGTATAGAGTTACTATAATCTTGTAAATTAACATAGTAATTATCGTAACTCAAAGTAGCTATAGAATAAGTTATTTTGTAGCCAGCTACATAGTAGTATATATATATATATCGTTTTATTTATTAATGGATTTTATTTTATGTATAATAGTTGCTTTTCATGCTTAATCTAATATAACAAACATTTCGCTAGAATCATCGTTCGACATCCCTAAATATCTTTACGCACTGAGTAATTTAACTTGAACGTTTATTTGAGTCCACGAAACTAAGTCACACATGATTCGCTTATCGCCTCAAGTACGTTTTAAATTAAAAACCCGAGAAACTCGTTTTAGAAATTTTACTTAGGCCTAAATCGCGGTTTTAAACGAGCTCGTAATACTAAGGGTGTTACAATAAGCACCAGGGGCACACTACAAACCCGGCCGAAGTGATGGTTCGACCGGTGACTACCTGAGCAGGGCTGGCCACGTGCGCGCAATGAGCATGGCGACGAGCCACGATGGACACGACCACGTCTGCGGTGGCAGGGAGGCAGTAGCGCTCCCACTAGAGTGGGCACAGTGGAGAGGGAGCCAAGGCAAGATAGTGATGAAGAGGAATTTGCTCGGGGATGAAGTGCTGGGGGCTAGCCATGGCGCGGGCGGTGACGGGTCTTAACGACGGGGTGAAGCTCCAAAGTTGAGGCTCGACTGAGCCGCAATCAAAGCAGGGTGGGGTTGGCAGGAGATGGGACGCGAGGGTGGAGGCGCGAACAAGAGGGGTTGATTAGAGGTGACCCCTCGTAGCTGCGACGCCGGTGCGATTCGACGGCGACAGGGGGACGAGAACAGAGAGAGAGAGCGAGGGAGTGGTGGGGGAGGGGCAGACAGCGACTCCGCAAGGGTGTGCCTTAGCAGGACACGGTTGGCATGATCGGCATAGCCCGTGGCCAGACACTAGCCGACAAACACGCACAATCGTGACCGGCGTGGCTTGCGCACCGCAGTGCCATCAATGGCAAGACGACCTAGCGGTGCGGCTAGAGCGACCAAGCCATGGCAAGGCCATGGCGACCACGACAAACCGGTACGTGGCCACATGCGCATGGCACAACCGCACGACGACACGGGTCGGCCACGCGTGGTGACCACGCGCACTGCGCCAGACAGCACAAAACTGTGACGTGCACGAATTTTAAAGCGCTGATCACGACCAAACCATTGCTCCTAAATCTAAACCGGCTTCACTACACTGAAGATGGCATATGGAACTACTAAATCGAATCATATAACTACACCACTCCTCAACCCAATCTCTCCAAATAAATTGCTAAACATAGCAACGTCTAGTTGTCCACAAGCTTAGAAATTTTCTAAGTGTTTGAGCTAATCTTAATTTCAGATTGTATTTCTAAGCTACTAAAAATATTACTTAGCAATATTCTTTTTCAATATCAAGTATTTCATTGTCATCTATAAAGTTCACATTTCAAACTTTCATTTAAGTGTCACATACATATTCTATAGCATTTTTGTTCAATAAAAATTAGTTTACACCCCTACTTGTTAACTGTACAAATCATGGAGCAACTTTCTTTTAGTATTTTTGTTGATCATTTTAGTTGCAATGCATTATCTACTCACTTCACCACATGCATTAACACACAAGTATGATGCTCATGACATGTTTTAGTAGATGATTAACGGGGTAACACCGAGGGTGTTACATAGAGCTTAAGGAGATTTTTTTGAGGGGCTTATTAGCGCCCAAACATCCAAAGCAGATGAGCGTGTCCAGATGACCTGCGCATGCTGCTGCCCTAGCTCGTCCATCCGTGCCTACTGCTGCGCCGTATTGCCGCTGCAGGTGCACGTTCGTCCCCCGTCTGCCTCGCCCCACCCCCGTTTGCCTCGCTGTTGGGTATCAGTATTAGGGATACCCAAAGAAGGGATCTGAGGACCGCGGATGACAACTCGCCTAGACAATCAAGGACATATTTTAGTCTCGACTGACCCCGAGGGTATGGGAGCCATCTCGCCCGACCCTGAGGGCACGGGCCCGTGTCGCCCGACCCCGAGGGCACGGGCTCCGTCTCGCCTGACCCCTTGGGCACAGGCCCCATGTCGCTCGACCCCAAGGGTACAGGAGCTATCTCACTCGACCCTGAGGGACACGGGCCCCGTGTCGCCCAACCCCACGGGCATGAGCTCCGTCTCGTCCAAGCCAAGCATGGGCCCTGTGTCGCCCGACCCCAAGGGTACAGGAGCTATCTCACCCGACCCTAAGGGCATGGGCCCCGTCTCACCCGACCCCTGGGGCACAGGCTACATCTCGCCCGACGGGGACCCATACCGCCTCCAACGTCAGAAGATACGAGCCCAGGGTCAAACTTCTAACACCGGGCGAGAAGCAGACACGTCTCGACGTGACCCATGGCCACGTCTGGCCACGCCCCGGCGTTCACATAGCCAACAGTGATAGGTGCGTGGTCGTTGTGCTGCCTACTCCCCGTACGGCCACTGACGGGCACGTCGGTTCACCGCGCCATCCGTCGGGACGGGATGGGACGCCACGACCAGCTAATGACGTCGAGGCATGGCACCAGTGGTGAATAGGAGCCCAACATAGAGCCATCCATGTCACCATCTACAGCGTCGGTGAGACCCCGTGTGTAGGAGAAGAAGGATGTGGCGGACCTGGAGGCCTTCTTCTCCCTCTCTTTTCTCCTTTTCTCTCTCTCTATAACCTGCGCCTTCCTCTTCACCTATAAAAGGAGAAGCAGGAGCACACAACTGGGAGGGAGACAGCTAACGAGCACACGACTGAACAAGCTCAGCAAGACTCAACTCTATTCGATCTTTTCACCAAAGACTTGGGAACTTCTCACTCTCTCGCTCGTTTATAACTCCTACTACAAACCAGTGCCGGTAACACGAGCAGCAGCAGACTGAACGTAGGGACATTCTATCCGAATCAGTATAAATCATTGTATCCTCCGAGCACATCATACATGCGAGACGTGTAGATACAAATTTACTAGCCGGTGATCCGAAACATAGACACTCGCCTTGCCCCGCACGCACACCCAGGCTATGCCCGCCACTCCTTCCCCTGACCTCCTCCTCTCTTTCCGCACAGGCGGAACCCAGGAGCCCGGATGAGGACGAGTATGCCTTGTCCGCAGGACCCCAGGCGTCCCATGTGCCCCATCTACAGGCCCCCTGGCTCACCGCATCCCTTCGCCCAGCGCTCGGGTCATGCTCCCATGACTCTCTTAACATACCACATACCTCTGAAACACAAAACACTTGCAACATGAAACACTTGAATACAACATAAGTCTGAAGTAGATAAAATATTTGGAACATACACTTGCAATATATGTGTGAAACATATGCAACATCTAAATAAAATAATTGCAACATAAAAACACTTACTTCAACATAAGAATGAAACATCCAAAATATTTGGAACATACTTTTTGCATCATATGTGTGAAACATATGCAACATCCAGATCAAAACGTTTGCATCATACGTCTGAAACAGATGAAACACTTTGAACAAACGCTCGCAACATGCCTCTGAAACATTTGCAGCATATGCAACATTTCGATCTACTTTTGCAACATCCATATGAAAACACTTGAAACAATCCTCTGAAACATCTAACATATGTTTACAACATGCACTTTCCGCGCAACATCTCCTTGCTGCTTGGGAATGGAGGCTCGCCGGCGCATGGAGTTTACCGGTGTAGAGCTCGCCGGTAACGCGGAGCTCGCTGCTCTGGTCGAGAAGGTTGCGGCAGGTCCCGGTGGATCCCTGCGCTGGAGAAGGCTGCGGCGTGCGAGAGGCGCGGTGGAGAGGAGGAAGACGGGCGGCCGTGCTCTGGCGCAGAGGGGATGGTAGCCGGCGGAGCGGAGGCGCGATGGAGAGGGAGGCGGCGTGGCGGAGCACGGTCGTGGAGAGGTGTCGCGGCGCAGCAGTGAGGTGAGTTTTTTAGTTGTTTTTTTAGAACAGTTGGGGGTGAGGGTTTGGGCTGCGTCGCGGCCCACCATCGGCACCATCCGAGCGAACGGACGCCATGTATCCAGCATTACTGTTTTTTTTATCACAAGCTTAAGAAGACTTTTAACAGTGCTAGCTGCAAGAAATTCTGCTTCAGTTTGGGCGGACAGTGGACTCCAATTTACAGGCGATAGCAAAAAGCCAGAAACTCCGTCCAGGGCTGGGCAGATTACATGCAGCCCAGAGTTCCAGCCTGAAGCAAAATGCAGATGTTTTTGTTCTCCAGACTCCAGAGGTCCAGCCAGAGGAGGTGATCTGGTGTCCGATCTGCACGTTCAGCGAACAAAACCCTGGCAAATCCAAGGAGCACTTCTCTAGTATACTATTTTTTGAACAGAAATATATATATATATATATATATATATATATATATATATATATATATATATATTCAGTAGCCAGCTATAAAATAAATTATTCTATAGCTATCTCTATTTACGATAATTTTATATACTAATTTACGATAATGTCAATACATATTTACGATAATTGTATTAGTATAACATATGGGGATATTTATCATAACGTTATAGTAAACCACTTAGTAAGGAGTTACTATAATCTCGTAAATTAACATAGTAATTATTGTAACTCAAGGTAGCTACAGAATAAGTTATTTTGTAGTCAGCTAGGCAGCTACAGAATAGTATATATATACTGGTATTAATCTATTATTATTGCCTGGAAAACCCTTCCGGTTAAACATGGCACTACATTCCACACGCGCTAGTCATGGGCCCGGTCATGCAGGCAGCAATTATCAGTAGAGTGACATGATCTGCTTCCCTGACGATGCAATACTGCTGCCTCTGTCGCCCTGCTTGCCACATAACGAAATGGTTAGGAGCTTAGGATCCGTCTCCACCTGTCCTCGTATTTCTGCGGCCGTAGCGAGTAGGAGTATATATTTTACAAACATACGTATACGTTCTGCAATACTGACTACGGAGTCATGCCCGGCATCATGGCGACGCAAAAGCAGATCTTGTCTAGTACGTGATGCGCGATGCACGGACGGGCAATCATAAATATACTGGTACAACGGCGCACTCATGCTGTCTCTGGATTTTTGTTGTCACATGTTGTCGTACCGACGAACTGCGCGCCGCCCCTGTCACGAGGATGGCGTGGCGCACCGGTCACGCCGTTGCGACCGCAGCAATCATTCATACACATGAACGGGCTGGGCTTAAACTGTATAGCTTGTCGGACCACTTTCGGCAGTTGACGACGACCCGCAGCGGCGCAGCCCATCAACCCCGAGCCTGTTCTTGCGTGCGGCCCAGTGGGCTATAAGTCGAATTCCGAGCAGCAACTCCTCTCTCTCACACACAACGCAGCAAGTCAGCAAGTTTCAAAACGCATGGCAAATCGCAAATGCACTTATCCATGGCGCCTAGAGCTAAATAAAGGTCCTCTTCTAGTCTTCTCTCTATCAAAAAAAAAGGGGTCCTCCTCTCGCTCGAAAAAAATAGAGCAAAATAGATGTGTAAAAAAAATCTAACTTATAATTTGAAACGGAGGAAGTAGACGAGGACTGAGTAGATGATCTCAGCGACAACAAGAGTGCACATATTGGTTGCACTATGCATATAGCTAGGGACGATATATATAAATGTAAATAAAATCAAGTGGTATATCCATACTAGTGGCTCGTTTTTTTTTACAACAACGTATAATAATATATTAAGGTAGCAGCCGAAGTACAGAATGGCCCTCAAATAAGGACTAAATTACAGCGAAATCTCCAAAGAAAAACCAGACACGTAAACCTCCACGCGTCACTCGAAGGACGACGAAGAAGACCACACGTGGCACGGAGGCATGGAGAAGACCTCGCCGAAGCCGCCGGCGAGCAGGCCACCTAGGGGATGCACCAGAGGCGAGCCGAGCACGACCACATGGAGCCGGGATGGACTGACCGCGCTATGCGACGGTTGAAAAGCAGGGTTGACGAAGCCAGCGTTGAGGAACTTCTCCGGCGAACCGAGGATGAAGATGTAGCAGTCGACGGAGGCTGCTGGATCGACTTCACCAAAGCCCGGGGGGATAGCTTCCTGCAAAACCGGCGACGGTGATGGCGAGGACGGGCAGCTGTCGATTTGTCCAAGGCTGCTAGCTAGAGGATGTGCGGTGGGGGCAAAGAGGAACGGCTGGGGCCGCAGCTGAGCCAGACGAACGAACGCCATCGACTGGATGAGCGACGACAACAACCGAACTAGAGATGGACCCGAGCTGATCCGGGAAGAGGTGGATGGAAGCGGATGGTGGTGGATCTGCACGGGAGAAGAAGAGAAAGTACCAGTAGTATTTATTTTATTGAAACTCACCTTGCTTTCGTACTCACCGGTGAATACGAAGACCATGAACAACACGGCAAGAACAGATAAAGGAAGGGAGCGACACACACCCATCCGGACAACTAGCTGCAAGGTAAAAAGAAAATTTAAAGGCGGAGGCGGGGCCGGCCCACCTCCCTCTAGCTGCCGGCAAGATGCCGGAGGCGAAGAGGAAGGGGGCCGGAGCAGGGGCGAGCTGGAAGGGGTCAGAGAAAGGAGAAAACCGGCATACGCCTACTACTCATTAGGAGTAGTGGCTCGTTAAACGGAATCTGGCGCCATATGGCCATAGATGCTGACTTCATGCATGCACAGGCTGTTGTGATTCCTGAACCATCATGCGCTGCTCCGCTCCGGCGTCACGCAGGGGCTCGGTGCAAAGGCAAGCGCTCGGCTTGGGCGCGCCTTTTTTTTAGTGTGTCCTTATAACACGTATTTCAATAAGAAGCAGAGTTGAAACAGATTACAATCAACTCAGGTAACCATGAGATTACCTAACATATAAAAAGAGAGAAAGAACAACAAAGGGGAAGAACCCACAATCCGAATACCCTATTGCCATAACTTGTGAGAAGATACATCGATGCAAAAGCTGCCTACAGAGTGAACGGGTCACGGTGACAAACCATCCACCCAGAGAAGTCGAAGAACCAGCGACAACGATGGCAAAGCATCTGCCCGAGAGGATCAAAGCAACCTTGGCGCAAAGCATCCGCAAGGTAAGAGGCCCGCACACGCTCGACAGCAAAGTATCTGCCAGAGAGGAGAACCAGGACAGCGACGATAGCAACGTATATGCAAGGTGAACCAGCAACAACGATGGCCAAGCATCCGCCTGAGAGGATCAGAGCAACCTTGGCGGCAAAGATCTGCAAGATGAGAGACCTGCACACACTCGGCAGGAAAGTATCTGCCAGAGAGGGGAGGAAGGACAACAGCGACAAAGTATTCGTTTGAGACCAAACAACGAACGACGGTGACTAGGCCAGGATAGACCTTTGCGAAGAACATGAGACACACACAAGAACATAGCAAGGGGCAAATCCCACGAGAGAAACAAGGGCGCGCGTCGTTGTCAATTGTTTCTGCAGTGATGGAAAACAGAGAACCAAAACCAATGGATATATGCTACGACGAGGTGGATTTATAATCATAAATCCTCTGTATCGCTTTGAAAACGGCAGTGCACGTCTGCGCGCCCTCGCCTGCACTCCGTTTCATGCCCCCGAACGTCACCCACGGCACCCGACCCCTAGCTCGCACCCCTTGTGCTCCCCCCCCTCGAATGTTTGAGCCAGCGCGGTGGCACCCCAGCGGCTGCAGCAGGTGGGTCCCCAGCAGCAACACCCGATCTACTTTTGAAACATCCAGATCAAACATTTGCAACATGCTTCTAAAGACAAATAAAATATTTAAAACATGCGTCTCAAGCACTTGCAAAAAACACATGAAAACACTTGAAAAAGTCATTGCAAAACATATGAAGTATCCAGATAAAGCACTTGCAACATATGTGTGAAACATATGCCACATCCAAATAGTATACTTGCAACATACGTTTGAAAGCATATGAGAAACATTTGGAACGGATGCTTGCAATATACGTGTACAACCATTACAATATGCGCAACATCCCGATCTACTTTTGCAACATCCATATGAAACACTTGCAACCTACCTCTAAACCATCTAAAACAATTGAAACATACGCTTGCAACATGCGCTTTAGCGCAACATCTCCTTGTTGCTCGAGAGAATGGAGACTCGTCGGTGTGTGGAGTTCACCGGAGGCAGCGGCCGGGCGACACTTGTAGGCGGCGGGCCGGTGGCGGCTGCACGACACGAAATGGAGGCATCGGCTGCGCGACGTGGTGGGGAGGTAGCGGACGAACGATTAGGAGAGAGCGGCCGCGCGCCGCTTCTAGCAGGGCCAGTAGCCGAGCGTGGCGCCTCGGAGGAGGCTGCGCGCCGCGTCTGGCAGGAGGCGAGCTGATAGGAGCGATAGAAACGAGTGGATATGAATGAGCGGGATAGGAGCGATAGGAACGAGTAGATAGGACTGAGTGGAGCAGATTTGTTTTTTGAGAAATCGGAGGAGCATGGGGTTGTTGGGTTGACATCGCGCCTAGCATCCGGACGGACGGACGCCCGCTTACCAGCATTACCGTTTCGAAAGATACGCCAATATAACACAGTTTTCATTAAATTGGTGAGGAACTCTCCACCATGTACTTTTATGGATTATGATCATTATTACTAACACCAATTTGAAAACAACATTAATACACATATGATCCTCGACCTTATTTTTGAAGGCACAACGGCATTATTATATGGACATTTTTGTTTGCTTGGACGGACGCCTCTCTGCACATCGTCACCGCCCATCCTGGCCCAGGCGTCCAGAATTAGAATCCTGGTGATTGTAGCTCACATTTACGCAACAATGATTGGAGACCAAGCGAACAGTATGCGCCGTCATGGCAAGTGAGCCCTCGGCACAGCTCGTACTCGCAGGGGGTAGGACATGGTGGTGAAGAACCCATGGTCCGCCTTGAGATCCACCTCTTCCTCCCCTTCAATCGCACGCCACTCGAAGGCCGTGACCAGGTTCGCGAGGAAGTACTCCAGGTGAAGCATGGCGTATCCCATCCCCGGGCAGATCCTTCGTCCGGCCCCGAACGGCAGCATCATCACCTTCGTCGCCTCCTTGCTGCCGATGGTCAACCGCACGCCTTCCCCTTCCCCGCCAGGCATGAACCTGTCCGGGATGAACTCTTCTGGAGATGTCCATATCTATTGAATTTTGAAGGACATGGTATTTAACTATAGTTAGACAAAATGACAAGGTGTAATATATAACTGTTATACTTTGTTCTCATCAGGTTCAATTGGACTAGTTGGAGTCGGCAAACTATTCAGTTCTCGTCTGAAAGTCTATATATCAACAAGCCCTTCAAAAATATATAGCGGACCAATCCTGTCTGAATTGTTTCATTACGTTACCATTTCCTTTCGACGAAAGTTACTAAGCCTACCGTTGACTTGTAGTTTTCTTTTCGAACGTGGATGAGCACGGACTTATAAAAAAGTGTTATCAGTTATTTTTAGGTCATGATTAGTTGGATAAAATGTATCCGAACTAAGATGGACCTTGCCTATATACTATACTGGTACATACGTAATAGTGGCATAAAATTTGACCCCACCCGTTTCACTACTTGATGTATAACATAACCATTAAAATATTTTGATTGCCTTGAGACACTCAAATCACAAAATCTATAATTTACACTCTTTTTTAAATTGTAGTAAGTCGTTTTGGCTTTTCTAACTGCATAGCCTGCATCTAGATATACATTTATGTTTAGATACATAATTATATTTATGAATCTAAAAAAAGTAAAAAGACATAATTTTGAATAGAGGGAGTATAATTTACACTACGTAAAAAACGATTTTTAGCAACGGGATGAATTTTTTGTAGGGGCGGCTGGTGATGGAGCCGTCCCTACAGTGGCGTGCTCGGGAGCCCAGACATCAGCCGCCCCTATAAATAAAACAGCAGGGGCGGCTGGTGATACGAGCCGCCCCTACAAATGGGTCTGATTTGTAGGGGCGGCTCACTCACCAGCCGCCCCCAGCGGTTCTATTTGTAGGGGCGGCTGAATCATCAACCGCCCCTACAAATACCCGCTGTATATATATCGGCCAGAAAATTCTCTCACTCTCCTCTTCGCTCCCTCTCTCCCTCGACGCGGACAGGGCGGCGGCGGCGCCTGGCGCGAGCGGGCGCGGCGGCTGCGTCCGACTTTCTCCACCTCCTCCCCCCCCATTGCACCATTTCCTTACTCGGCTCCTCCCCTCTTTGCCCAAGTCGCTAGCCTCCTCCCTGACCCGCCTCCTCCCGTCCTCGCCGTGGACCGCTTCCTCCCCACCTCCGCTTCCACAGCAGCCGAGCGAGGTCAACTCTTCCGCCGGCGGAGAGAGAGCGAGGGCGGGAGCGGGGAAGAGACGGGAGGGTCCTGGATCTGAGCCGAGCTGCGCTCTCCGTGCACCGGTCACCGCCCACCGCCCACCGCCTAGGTCTTGTCGCCCCGCGCAGATCTGCTGCTGCTCTGAGGTAAATCGTCGATTGCTTGAACCATACCCGGTAGATCCGGTATCTCCTCCTCCCCATCCCCTTCTCACGCGACGCAACTCAGGCGCCTCCCCATCGGAACCCTAATCCTCTCTTTCCCTACTCGCGGAAGCCACCACCACCGGCAGGGAAAGCGGAAGGGAAGCACCTCGGCCCCGGTAAGATGGTGCTCGTGCAGCTGGGCGGGAGCATCTCCCGCTCCCTGGCGCAGATGAGCAACGCCACGGTGATCGATGAGAAGGTGCTCAACGACTGCCTCAACGAGATCTCGCGCGCGCTCCTACAGGCCGATGTCCAGTTCAAGATGGTCCGCGACATGCAGGCCAACATCAAGCTCATCGTCAACCTCGAGGCGCTTGCCGCAGGCACCAACAAGCGCCGCATCATGCAGCAGGTAAGGGGCGTACTGGTTCGTCGCCTCATCTGCGCAATCCGCGCCCAATCCGTCAAGAGCTTGGATTTCTGTGTAATTTGGGGTTAATCTGTTCATCCCGTTGATTGCGTTAATAGATCTCTGTTGTTATTGCTGTAGGCTGTCTTCACGGAACTCTGCAACATGCTAGATCCCGGGAAGCATGGAGTTCGACAGGAAAGGCATTTTAGTGCAACTTTACAGTTTCAGCAACACTATGTTCTTTTTTGATGGGTTTCCCTACTGTCTTTTTCAGCAGCAACAGCTCGAGCCTGGCTTTTTCTATTGTGGACGACAACAGTAGCTAGCAGCTGTTCAGCGACAAGTGTAGCAACAGCAAGGTATTAAATTGCGTGGCTTGAATTCTCAGGTGAAAAGTGCAGCTGCTAGTTTATCTCTTTAGGCTATGTACATCACTAGCATAAGCAGTAATGATATAGTACTAGTTATTAGTTAGAGGCCCTATGCATCGACCCTATGTATGGATCTGCACATTCTTTTCTGATTGATGGATGAATTTACTTGCGAATTTAGTTATACAATACTTGATCAATGAGTGAGTCATCTGGGGGGCTGTGGGTTGCAAATGACACAGACGCTATACTTGCTTTAAGAAGACATTATTGCCTAATGAATGACACTTAAATTGCCTAAGAAAATGCAGCTTCTTGCGGCCGGCTACTGCTATTTTGGCTGCAAAAGTAAACTAGCCTTTTGTTTACATGTATTTCTTTATAGGAATAGTCGTCTGTTTGTCTGTGCCGGGCTTCATCAATCAAAGATCAGTGGTATGCCCTTGGGCTTTATAAATTGAACAAGATCATTCCTATGCAGTCTGTGTTTCATTCCAACTGTTCGGAATGGATAATCATTGTCCTCGGCACCTCCTCCTTTGCCAGATGCCGGGCAAAGCTAAGGCGGGCGGAGCCACATTCCGGGTGGAGCTACGGCTACCAGCGAGCATCAACATCCATTGTCCAGCGAAAAGATGAGAGATATGTTCCTTACAACTCATCTTCAACTTTCTTCCAGGAAAGCCTTTCACCAAAGGATGGTGGTAATAGTGTATAAGATGCATTTTCTTTTCGTATTTAGGAGTGGACACTGTGTTCCTTTCAATTCTAGAAGAAGGGGCATAGATCCATTTAGTGTCCTACATTAGAAGAGTCAATCCTTTTGTTGAATTAAGTGCAAAGGTAAATGCAAATATTATTCTTTAGAATGTCTGTCTCTTATGATGTTGATTTTTGCATGTTGAACCCAAATTTGCAGTATAGTATCATCTCTTTTAAAGTCAATCTAACGGTTAGAATATGCTTTCAATTTAATAATTATTATTAGTTAAGTAGTTAAACTTACTAGATGGAAATTTCTTGTTTCCTTGGAATATGATTGTTTCTACATCTTGCTCAGCGTCATCATCAGTGCCGTGCTCACCAGCCGTTCCATTTTCCAGAGGATGAAGAACTATACCGTAAGCACGTGCCACATCCATCTGATCTGACAACCAGCAGCAGTAGTTCAACAGTTTCTTTTGGACTGAAACTTTCTTCTTTTGTCAGATTTACGCAGTGTCGATAACAATCCGTGTTGTGGTAAGTTCACTTTGTCAACCATTTTTTATATGGACTTTGCTCCCCTGTTGGGTTTGTCCGTGAAAACCACAAGCTCTGGTGATGGGAATATATATGCAGCTTGGGTTCATGCTGATCGCGCTGATCTGGAAGATTGATTTCTCGCCGTTCATGATCCTGGTCATTGCCATCCTCAACAACGGTGGGTTTGAAAAACTCCGACAGACTCGGAACCATCTAAACACTCCATTGGCAAGCTGAAGCATGACACTTGTTGCTTGCTTTTGATGAAAAAATGCAGGCACGATCATGACCATCTCCAAGGACAGGGTGAGGCCGTCTCCGCATCCAGACAGCTGCAAGCTGAACGAGATCTTCGTCACGGGCGTCTTCTACGGCACCTACCTCATCGTCATGACCGTCATCTTCTTCTGGGCCATGCGTAGCACCGACTTCTTCACGGTAAATGCTAGGCACTAGCCACTAGCTTTGTTTGCATTGCTCCAGCCGGCGGCCGATTTCTGGGCCATCAAATTCTCTTCTCTTCCAGTAAGATAAGAACCTACCTTTGTTTGCATTGCTCCGGCCGATCAAATTCTCTTCTCTTCCAGTCTTTGCTTTGCTTACTGAGTTGGTTTTTTTTTCTTTTGCAGACTAGACGTCTAAAGGTGGGAGACAAGCCACTCCTCACAGTATCAATATTTATGCAGGTAATATGACTTGCAAGACTGAAACTATGCCATGTTTATAGTTTGGATAAGATCAGTTCCTTCCTGATTTGTATCTTGAGTTTATAGTTCTCTTGGAAAACCCATATGTTGGAAATGCGTGCTAGTTCTGAAGAGAATAGGACCTTGATTACCTGGCCATATGCTGTCATTTTGATGCATAATATCGCATCTGACTAGAGAGCTCATGTAAACTTCTACAGACTGTACAGTGAATCTTTTACTACTTCCTGTAGTCCATAGGTCTCAATTGATTTGCTCTAAAATATTACTATACGAATTTAGTGATCTTGTTTATCTTTAATGCTAATTGAAAAATATATGTTCTGGTCCAATTTGAATTGTAAATTTAAATTTTTTTTGGCTGAAAAATGATTTGTAGGGGCGGTTGGTACTGTAGCCGCCCCTACAAATCGATTTGTAGGAGCGGCTGGTGTTCCCAGACCGCCCCTATAAATCGATTTGTAGGGGCGGCTACAGTACCAACCGCCCTTACAAATCGATTTGTAGAGGCGGCTACAGTACCAACCGCCCCTACAAATCGATTTGTAGGGGCGGTCTGGGAACCGCCCCTATAAATGCATGATTTGTAGAGACCCTTGCGTAGGGGCGGCTGACCGAACCGCCCCTACAAATGCACTGTAGCCGCCCCTGGAAATGATATTTGACGTAGTGTTATTAGCTCCAAGAGCCTTTCTAAATCTCACTCTCTAAATAATTATTTGTAGAGCTATTTGCATAAAAATCGTTTTCTATATTTTTTCCACTCTTCAACAGTTTTGCTATATCTCATGCGCACTCTAGAGAGCTATTCTTGTCTTCTATTTTTGGCTAGCGAAAAATCCGGAATATAAGATGGCTATGTTTGGATGACCATTTAGAAAAGTTGCTGGAGGGTAGTTTTTTCATCAAATTCTCCATTCCTACCATTTAGGAAGGATATTGAGAGTCTCTTGGAGATGCTCTGATAGTTTGACATTGAGGGCGGGGAAGTGGAACGTGATAGTTTGGCATTGAGGGCCGACGCATGTTTTGGCAGTTTTGCAGGGCACAATTTTGCGTACCTTGGCATCTCTACCGATATCTTCGAGAGAGAAGTTGACCAAAGTACCCCGCGTGACGGTGGTGCTACCGACCACCGCGTCGCTGCGCATGTGCTGTTGAAACGAGGGAACAGGAGGGTGCCGCCACAACGACTCCACCTCGCTGTGAAGCCGGCTCTGGATATCCGGCGGCCGCACCAGGTTCGCCAACGTCCACTCCAGCACAGCGAGCACTGTCCCCATCGCCGTGCCGAGGTATTCCTGATAGGTTTCTAGGACCATCTAGGCATAGATTAGTGGGTCAAAACATAACTTAGATAAGGGGACTTGCTGATATACCTCACCAAAAGGCAGTCGCGGCGGTGGCGACGCCAACAAGGTGGTCACGACGTGTCGGTGATAAGGTCGGCAACGGGGTAGCGCTCCGGTGGCGTACTGGCGGTGGTGGGGACGTCCGGCGCTGTGCAGAGGCGGTGGTGAAGGCAGTGGTGCTTCCCGTCGCTCACAACGCGCCCTTCTAGATCGGACTAGGGCTAGGAACCTCGGTGGGGCGTAGGTGGCTGCGGTGAACCTCGTACATCAAGCCCCAGCCCCCACCTCCTATTTATTGCGCTGCGCAACAGGGGCCCATCAGCCAGAAGAATGGCTGGGCACCCTCGATCAGGGCGTGGATCAAGGGCCCAATTGGTCGTTGGGCCAACTTGGTGGAGATCAACCTAACATTCTCTCCCTTGATCTCACCTTATAACTTAATCTTAACTTACTTTATCTTTTTTCTATTCTACCACAGATCAGTGTATAGAGCGTGCCTCATCGTCACGGTCAGTTGCCATTAGATTTAACAGCTACAATGCACCTCTCTGTTTTGAAACAGATACTCAACTAGGCCCTTATTATCCAGAAATCATAGGCTTTCCCATAAACCCATGTCGACTATGTGTTCTCTAAACGCACTGGGTGGTACGCCTTTGGTAAATGAATCTGCAAGTACTTACTCGGTACTTATATGCTCAATGCTTTCAAAATGATTCTGGATTTTCTCCTTTACAACATATAACTTAGTGTCAATATGTTTGGCAGCACATTTGACCTGTTGTCTTAGGAGTTAACTTACTTTAAATGGTTATTGTTGTTGACTACTATTGTTAAATCTGGGTATAAATTCCCTTAACCTCTTTTTGCCTGTTCCTTAAGCTTCATGTCAAGCTATACTATGGTATGCATCACTGATGACACCATAACTGTTTCTTTGGAGCTTTTCCACAATAATACTCCAACTGCGAGTGTTAGCAACTACTGTGGATTTCACTACACATCTTGCCAAGACTTAACATTTGTACCTGAACTATTTGAGAGTACTTATTCTTTCTTACTCAACATGTGGCCTATGATACTTTGCAAAATTGCAAGACATTCTTAACTCTATTCCAGTGATCTATATCTGGACTGGACTTCTACCAAAATATCCCGGATACCTAAACTACGTCAGTGTAAGTTCTTACTTGTACTTGTACACTCATCAAGCTTCCAACAGCTGAAGCATATGAAACCATGTTCATTTGATCGATCTCATATCGATTTCTAGAACACTTAAAGTTCCCAAATCTATTACCCTTGACTATAGGAGCAGGCGTAGGTTTACTTGCATGTATACTTTATTTCTTTAGAATCTTTTCTAAGTATGCCTTTGCGATAGTCCTAATACCCTATTTTCTTCTATCTCGATGAATTTCGATTCTTAGAACCAATGACGCTTCACCAAGATCATTCACATTGAAACTTGAGGACAAAACTTCTTCTCCAATGATAGATTAATATCACTACTAGTGAGTAGAATGTCATCTATTCACAGGATGTGGAAAATGAATTTTTCATTCTTGAACTTCGCATAAACGCTATTGTCCTTCTCTTTTTCTTTAAAACCCAAACTTTCTCATTATTTCATCAACTTCAAATACTACTGTCTTAAGACTTTTTAACCCATAAATGGATTTCTACAGGCGGCATCCCATACATTCTTTTTTTTCACAACAAAACCTTTGGGTTGTGCCATGTAAAAGTTTTCATACAAATTGATTGCATTATTCATCTTCTTTAAAGAGCCAACTATATGTCTTATACAACATCAATAGGTATTGAGAAATTTGTTGTTTTTTGAATAACTGATGTGGGCACGCAGTCCCGCTTCTCTTCAAGTCATAGATCTCTACATAGTATGTACCCCCAGATCATCCCATCTTCTAAAAAAGATAGTGTATCTTTAAATTTCTTATTTGGGTTTAATCTGTTAAAATCTCATATGGCGCTTTAAGCACCGTCTTTATATCTTTGAGGCTGACTACGCTATCTTCCTATCAGAACTTTAAAAAGTTCAGGAATTTAGCTATTTCTCTGCTTAGGGGTATCGTTATTATGACCGTTGTACTCCTCCCACGGTCACATTTATCTTAATTAATTTTTATCTCACTCTTAATGAAGAGTATCTTTCTTAATTGATCTTACTATTTCCCCCCTCGAAATATGGCATAAACTTTGCTGCCATAATTTCAAGAACTATTCAGAAAAACTGTGACCAAGGTGACACTTATTACTTACTTCATTCACATGATTACATCATACAAACAAAGTTATGTCTTGATCCATATAGTACACTTTCTTTATTCCACTTCAAGAACTCATCGAGGTCTTTTATTAACTATACTTTTGCAAGTCACGCTTGCATCTTTTTCTTGTCTTTTGATTAGTATTGACCATGACAATCCATTTCTATTGTGCCATGGTTAATACTAGGATAGCATAAGAGCTATTCAAACTTCTCTCGCTATGCGGGATACAAAAACATATGAGTCATCACAAAACTTCTTCCGCCATGCAGGATTGACTAGCATAAGTACTATACCAAACTTCTTCCCATGCGGGATACATCTATACAAAAACTTAGTCATGACGACTAAAACATTCACTTATACTTTATTTTTCAATTAAATCTTTCCGTTGGTTCTAATTTAATTAGAAAATTGGTAAACTAACAAAAACCAGTCCTGAACTGGCTTGACTCAAACCTTTTCTTTCACATAGCCCATCATTGCAGCCGAGTGATCTCTTTGGTTAAAAATAAAACATACAAGATGCTTCTGCATCAATTCTACATCATCGTTGGGCAGAAAATAGAATTAATGCATAAAACTCAAGAATTAACTTGGAAGACATATAACTACTCATCAAAATTAAATTCTCTTGTTGGTTCAAATTTAATTAGAAGATAATCAACATCATTGCAGCAGAAATTTGATAATAAAATACATTCTTTTAGTTCAGGAGCATTTCTTGGTCTTTGTCTACTCTCTGAAAAAATTGACCATGTTTGTGTAAAAATTATCAAAGATTTAAACTTTAACCTTAAACTCATTATAATATTGTTATCATCAACGTTGGTCCAAAAATAACAATACCATAATTTAACATAAACAAATTGGACTACTCCTCTAATTTAAATTTTTCCGTTGGTTATAATTTAATTAGAGGATAAACATAATCATAATTTACTAAATATAACTGCTTTTCAAATTAAATTCTCCCGTTGGTTCAAATTTAATTAGAAGATAATAAACATTAAACTTTGCAGTGGGAACATGAAAAATTATTTATCTACTTTTCAGAAGCACCACATTGTGCTTATCTACTCTCTGAACAATTTATCCCGTTGGTTCAAAATTGAATAGAGATGAAAAACTAATCAAAATTCATCAAAATTCGTTTCTAAAATAAATAAATAAATTTATAGCCTTTACTGTGCATTCGGCCCACGGCCAACTCGCCAGCGCGCCCGCCCCAACGGCCTGCTTTGCTAGTGCGCTCGCGCTCACTCCCCCGCGCCCAGGCCACAACCTGGGCCTGGGTCGGGAATCTCCTCCCCCGCCTAGGCCTGAAGTGGCCCCGTGCAATCTAAGCCGTCGATCCCGAACGAACGGCCGTCCTCGCTCCTCGGCGGAACAAAAACGCCCGGCCGGTCGCGCCCCCAGAACCCTAGCTCATTCGCCCCTCCCCTTTCTCTATCTATGCCGCGGCGGCCAACTTTCTCTCCCCTTCTCCCCTAAAACCACGGCGACCGGAGAGAAAAGAAGACCGTCGCCGCCGCAGGCCCCCTCGCCGGCGCGCGCGTTCGCCCGTGGGTGAGCACGCCGTCGTCGAGCGGCCTTGCGTCGGCACCCTGATCTCGAGCCACTGCAGCGGCACTCTGTGCCCGACGGCGCGTGGCTCGGCTCGTTCTCCCGCGCGGCGGCGAAGCTCTCTTCCCACGCGACGGCGGTGCGACAGTGGTGGAGTAGCCCTGGTGAGTTCCTCTCCCGATCTGTCTGTTCCCTTTCTAGGGTTAGGGTTAGGGTTTGACTGTTTCTCCTCGTGCCCGCGGCGGCTCAGGGTGACTTCCCGCGCGATGTCGAGGCGATGGCCGGCGGTGGTGACGGTGCGGGCGTTCCCTGGTAGGAAACCCCCCTTCCTATCCTTTCTCTTCTTGTGATCTCGGGTTTGGGAAAACTTGGAAATCTTTCATCTCATTCTAATTTCTTTTCTCTTTTCTACCCCAAACTGGATCTACCCACTAGCAACCATGGCTCTGATATCATTGATAGGTTTCTAGGACCATCGTATTGATTGGTTGAAAGGCCTGAAAGAAAGGCGTAGATCAGTGGGTAAAAACATAACTTAGATAAGGGGACTTGCTGATATACCTCACCAAAAGGCAGTTGCGACGGTGGCGCCGCCAACAAGGTGGCCGCGACGTGTCGGTGATAAGAGCGGCGACGGGGTAGCGCTCCAGTGGCGTCCTGGCGACGGTGTGGATGTCCGGCGCTGTGCAGAGGCGGCGGTGAATGCAGTGGTGCTTCCCGTCGCTCATAGTGTGCCCTTCTAGATCAGATTAGGGCTAGGAACCTCGGTGGGGCGCTGCGGATGCGGTGAACCTCGTACATCGAGCCCCAGCCCCCATCTCCTATTTATTGTGCTGCGCGACGGAGGCCCATCAGCCAGAAGAAAGGCTGGGCGCCCCCGATCAGGACGCAGATCAAGGGCTCAATTGGCCGTTGGGCCAATTTAGTAGAGATCAACCTAACAATTCCGACACGAGACCCACCATCGCGGGTCACCTTCCACCGGGACCTCGAGGTCTAGGAGAGTGTCCACGTACGTTGTTGTCGTCGTCGTTGTCGTCCTCCCTGTGCCACTGCCACCAACACGGCGCCGCGCCTGGCGTGCTCTTATCAACGGGATATACATCTCTTCTTGCCTCCGGCGGGAGTGAACCAGCTGTTCCCATCTATCCCGGTACACCAGCCTCGCGATCTGCGCAGGTTATATTACAGCATGCGTTGAATGAACAAAGTCTTACCAGTCCAGAGAAGAAAACGATGCATGATGCCTCCGTGTGTGCATGCAGTGGACGAACCTTCTTAAACGTGGCGAAGACGCGGATCAGCTGGGGAGGATGCGGAGGAACTCCTGTTGCGCCGCGCGCATGGCCTCGACAAGCTCGCCGTCCACACCGTCGCCGAAGCATGTGGCCACATTGAGCGAGAACAGAGCGGCGTACAGGCATTCGCGGACGGGGACCACGCCGCCGCCGCAACGTCGGAAACGAGCGCGGCGAGCGCCCGCTCGCGGTGGGGCTCGGCGCGCGCAAGCCCCCGGACGGGGTGGAACGCCTCGGAGCTGAGGTTGCGGCGGAGCGCGACCCAGTGCGGGCCGTCCTGCACGGTGGTGATGATGTGGATGCGGCCCCGCGAGATGATGGTGGTGGCCCCCGCACCGGCAGGGCGGTCGGAGAAGGCGTCGGCGCGCCGAACGAGCGCATCCAACGCGACGGCGCCGTCTCCGATGACGGTCGTTGGTACGTCGTATCCTAGGCGGATGCCGAAGAGGCCGAGGATGGATTTCCTGGTGATCGCCGTTTGCCACGGCCGCTTCTTTGCGCCGAGCTGCCTGACGAGGTTGCAGACAGTCGCAATTACCAAGGCGGCAAATGAAAGTATAAACGGTGAGGCGGCGGCAGGCACCATGCCGCCTTCCATGCCCGTGCTCAAGGCTTTCGATCACGCACGACCTCCTTCAGAAATGCGCGTATCAACCAGTTAACTGATATATATGTACGTATACCGTATGTATACATAGAGTAGAGGTAGGTGCCCGAAGAATATTCGTAATTTTCTTTTCAAAGAACCAATAGGGAATTTGATATTTGCGCGTCGCTAGTCATTAATTTTTCGCCAATTTGTCAATAAATTAAATTATATGGTGTAAATTGTATGGTGCCCAGATTAGAAAACTTTGGTCATTTGTTAATCTGCTGAAATAATTGACACACCTAACATAATATCTTAGTAATTACTAGGGTGGTCCACACAAATAGTGTGTTAGAATAAACAAATACTGTGGCTATAATCCAATAATATATATTACAGCTTCTTTCATTAAAATAGAGAGTAGAACAGCTCATGCTACAACAAATAAATTAAAGTACTAGCAATGTAATAATCTAAATTAAATTTGAGATTCTTGCACATATTCCCAACCAAAAGTTTTGAATGTAGTTATATATAATGAGATTGTGACTACAAACAGCCCAACAAAAGTTGGGTACAACTTTCACGAGATATGACGGTTTTTCATTCTCAACAACAGTAGTTTAGGCAGACAAATTTTCTAGGGGCGGGGGGGGCATATTCCTCATATATAATGACTAGCGAAGAATGACGAATGCCGGGAAGCAACGTCTTTGTTGGAGGGCTCAAGAGTGATGGATATTCTCTAATACTATGTTGTTTGGATATTCTAAGTCACGAAGAATGGAACCGTCCCCCCTTGAGGGAACATTCACTCAATATGTGGGACGACTTGTAACTCAAAATTGAATGGATGAAGGGGGATGAGTGTGCGGAGGAAGAAGTTAAGACGGGCACACAAGCTCCAGCAAGGTCACAAAGTTTGATGGCGCTTGGACTCCGGTGAACCTCCACTGGACGTAGGCGTCACTTGACGCGGCATTCAACACGGCGCAGACGGTGTTTGATGGGGCATGGGGCACTATCCCAGCTTGCAACAAAGGCGAGCAGGGGCGCGACAAGCTCCAACGGTGGATAGGGGGCAAGGCGAGCTTGGCAGCGGGTGGGTGACAACGGACTCTAGGGCATACAAGGCGAGGCTACCTCCAGCTTGGGCGAGGGCCGAGCGAGCTCTAGAGGGCGAGGGGGGAGCCGTCGGTGCGGACAGGGCTGAAGGCTGTAGAAAGCAAACATAGAGGACGACGAAATAAAGAAAAATGAAACGGGGTTTACAAATGGGACCCATATACCAGGTGGTCCATCCCACTTCATAGTGTCCCTCAACCAAACATAAAACAGGGACGACCTCCTAACCAAACACAAAACGGGGTCAACACCATCATCCCTCAAAACATAAAACATGGACGATTTCATCAATGTCGCATCCCATTGTGTCCTCAAATCATCTCTTCATCCTCTCATCCATTCGTAAAAATGGGCTTTGCTGTGGTACATCTAAACAACTGTGAGCCGTTCATTTGTTTCGATTGGACAGTTACGATCATCTATTACCGGAGGTAATATATTTATTGAATTTTTCATTTTATAAAAAAAGCTATACAAGGAATATTTTAGATATAAAAAAATCTTGTTTAGGTTTGATTGATGCATGTGTGATTTGACAGATATCCCGGTCTCCTCGTCATGCACAATCTTGCATACGTGTCCAATGACGCAATGAGCCAGTGAGTACCTGAACCCAACATACGTGAAATTTATGTGCATAAGTGCCCAACGTACATGTCCAAAGTACAAGAAATTTTACGTGCATACAAAAATTTACATAGTCGCTTTACGTGCTCAATATACGTAACAGCTATATAGTTTATTAGAAGGCTACTCGATTATGTAATATAGCTTTAATCGAGTTTGTATTTTGTAACATATTTTTCTGATCGCTAAAGTTCACGGATCAGTTAATATATATGTTGGTTATTGATTTCTTTCATACATGTATCTTATTTTATAACTGAATATGTAATGTATTTTTCATGCAAAGGGGCAAAGGGAACGATGCCACAGAAAAGGAAGGGACCGTGTGCCCTTGCTTGTCTCCCGTGATAAGGTGATTTAACCATGTTTCCTTTTTCTTTACTTAGATTAATTAATTTATTAATTCAAAAAAATCTAGAAATCAATGTCTGAGATTTGTTTGAGGTATTACCTCCTAGGAAGTAAAATTTGTGCCGTAGCATTACCCAATAAAAAATGATTAGAACATTATGCGCCATTTGAGTGCATTGCCTTGATTATTTGGCTGAAGTTACAAAATGATTTTCTTGCTTCATAAAACTATGAAACTGAATAAAATTTTCTTTTACCGTGTAAACAGTATCTCGCAGAATCTAAAATAAATTAAAGCTAAATGACACAAACTTCATCAGACATTGATGAAAGTTGGCAAATAGTTATAGTCATCGTTTTGTTTTAGATTCTTACTAATCAAACTTTCTTAAATTTGACTAGGTTTATAAAAAATATTTACAAAATTTGTATCTCTAAATAAGTTTATTATAAAAATATATTTATTATGATTTATCTAATGATACTAATTATGTATAAAAATATTAATATTTTTTAATATATTTGATCAAAGATGAAAATATTTGACTTCTCAAGAAGTGAGAATGACACTTTATGGGACATAGGTAGTATATATTAAGTTTGTACATAATATAACCGACCATATTAAATTAGTTAACATGTTTGTGATTGCAATAGGAAGCCCCAATGACACAAAGCAACAACACATGGAAATGGAAAGAAAAAGAAAAAAAAGGAAAAAAAAGTTGCGTCAACCTAGGAAGCCCAATAAGCACTCGAAGTGAATCTGGCTAGAGGTGAGACGGTCTAGAAACTACGACGATATCAGTTGGGCCCAAAATACAGCCCATGATGCAGGTACATCAACATAAGCTGCCCTCTAAATCGACCAAATTACATCAACTTTTTTTTCAAAAAAAATATTACAATTACAAATAAATGTATTATCATAAAATATTTCATAAATAATAAGTCAATCAAACTAATTAATAATAGATAAATTTGACTTTAGATCAAGCTAAAGTGAATCATAATTTACAAGAAATTATTATAATTACTAGAGTGAACATGTGTCCCAAGCTTATACAAATATAAACGAAGTGCACGGACTAAAATTCGACTGACAAGAGACAAAATAGATTAAAACAGCCTTGATGTTTACAAATTCCGAATAAAGAAAGCTCTCTTTTCCTGGATGAACAAAGAAAAACTGTGAACATGGGAGGATGCGGGCAGGAAAAAAACTTACCTATTCAATTGTCGACCAAAAGAGAGTATAATTAGTATTTTGAGTCTTTTACGGGCGTCTCTAGATCCACCACTACTGTGTACTCTGAACCATGAAGCGGGCAGGCGCTTATATGATTAAAATGGTTTTGGGCCTAATTGTGTAGTTTATCAACCTATCAGACAATCATATATACTGAACATTTCAACTTGGGTTGGGCTTTTTTTTTCTTATCGGGCCGCTAGAGACATATTATTCAATCTGGTGGCTGGGCTGAATGGCTGATGGGGATATGCATCAAATGGAGCAACAGCCAACAACGAAGAATGATTAGATATACGGGCCTTGCTAGTCCATGTTTTCTCTTAGGGAAATGGCATCCTAACAGTAATTCTAAAAGACTCTCTAAATCCATCCTAATTGCTAGAAGTAGAGATTTTGATGAAAAAAATGGATACTTTAATTGGTTATCTAAACAGCCATCTTTTATTCTGGATTTCTTGCTAGCCGAAGATAGAAAATTAGAATGGCTCTCTGGAGTGCAAACAAGATATAGAAAAGCTGTTGGAGTGAAAAGATATAGAAAGCTATTTTTATGCAAATGAGACTTCAAATGATGATTTAGAGACCGAGCTTTATTTAGAGTATTTCCAAAAGTCTTTGTAAAACTTACTCTCTAAATCATCATTTGCAGAGTCAATTACATAAATATCGCTTTCTACATCTTTCCGCTTTCCAACAGTTTTTATATGTCTTGTGGGCACCCAAATTTCAGGCCAAGTAGGGGCTCTGCCGCCCGAGTATAGTTTTTGACCATGACATCCATTTTTAGCTATGAGGACTTAAGTAAAGGCCGGGAGTTGCTCTAAGGGGCATATTTCTCACGAGCTCAGTTGTGTTGTGCTTACGCACTAGCCTAAGAAACGTTGTTGTTCAGCCTTTCCGTACCAAGTTCACTTGTTGTGTCGTGCTAGTGTGTGTGTATATATATATATATATACACACACGTACTATTCTATAGCTGGTCGCAGAATAAGTTATTTTGTGGTCACTTTGAGTTATGATAATTACTATACTAATTTACGAGATTATGATAACTCTCTCATAAGTGATTTACTATAACATTATGGTAAGTATCATCTTGAATTATAGTAACCCATGTATCGTAAATGTGTATTGTCATTATCGTAAATTGGTACAAACATTATCGTAAAACAAGGTGGCTATAGAATAAGTTATTCTGTGGCCAGCTGTAGAATAGTCTTACCGTATATATATGTATATATATATATATACCTATGGGGGTATTAACCCCTATACCCTTACGGCTAGGCTTGGGTCGGCCCGGATCAGGGGGTCCGGTCCACTAGAAGACGACGCGCGGCCCTGCCAACCTGTTCGGAATCCCGCGCAAGGAGTCAAGGCAGATTTGGAGATCAAGCAAGATCCTGGTCGGTTAGAATAGAAATCCTTATCCGGCCACCTATGGCAATTGTAACTGGCTAGGATTAGTTTCCAGATTTGTAACCCTATCCCCCGGACTATATAAGGCGGGCAGGGGACCCCTCTAAAAAACATCTCTCATTGACATACAGCAATACAATCAGACGCATGACGTAGGTATTACGCCTTCACGGCGGCCGAACCTGGATAAAACCTCGTGTCTGTCTTGTATCACCATCTTGTTTATGGCTTGCGCATCTGTCTGCCGACAATCTACTACCTTGGGCATACCCCTAGGTAGACTGTCGACTATATTTCGTCGACAGTGGCGCGCCAGGTAGGGGGTGTGCGTACTGCTCTCCAAGCGAACAAGATGGTCATCATCTCTGGCTCCATGGCTACACCGAACGGCCTCACGTTCACCGTCGGCCAGATCACCTGGACCACTGGCTCCGATGACTTCATCGCCATGACCACGGAGGAGGCGCGGATTCAATCTGCGTCGACCACTACATCACCTGCATCGGCTACGGCTCCGACCACGGTGGATCTGGCTCCGACCACGATGGATCTGGCTCCGACCACGTCCGCATCGTCTTCAGCCACGCCGACAACCCGTCGTCCGCTTCCTCGCTACAAAGGGAAGCAGATTGACAACACCGACCTGCTCGACTCCATCGATCGGGTCAGCACCAAACTTGCTGAAACCCTAGCTCTGGTAAGTTCAATTCAAAGTCAACCTAATGAGCAGGTAACCGCTACCCACAATAGATCTACCCGACCAGCTTGGGCCAGTCGTCCTGCACGACTTGGTACAGATCTCGTGGTCACATCTACTCCTGAAGGACGCTCCGCTCGTCGCCGGCCAGCCTCCGCGGTGGGTCTCCGGCTCTCCGAGTATGAAGCCTCGACGGAGAACTACCAGGCCTAGCCCTACAACCTGCGCAACTTCGTCAACATGGTCCGGATTGAGGATTATCGAGAAGGATCCGTCCACACAGTTCAAGAGGGTGGCTCCAGCTCTTCGTCTGGCATCGCATCCAATGCCTCCGTCCACACCGAGCTCCAGCATCATGACGATGAAGGCGTTGAATATGATCTGGATATCCCAGACCATGCCCCGGGGTTCCTACAATTCCCGTCTTTCCCACCAAGGCGAGGGGACTTGATCAATGTTCTCAGTAATGACGAACCACCGTCAGTTGGCGAAACAGAACAAGAAAGGCTTGCACACGAAGCACGCAATATTGACCGGTTTAATCGCTGACAAATCGAAGCCGAGGCAGAAGAGGAGGCACGACGCATAAGGGTCCAGCCACGCGACCTTAACAATGCCTTTGACAGGGTGGGGGACAAACAGGTCTTCAGGACTCCAAGCGCCAATGTAGCTGTTGCTATGGCGACAATGCAACGACTACCCAACACCTCAGAAACCTAGGCAGTTCGTGATGATATACAAGCTTATCTGACGGCTGCTATGGCTCAGACCGCAGAGATTGTAAATCAAGCCCGGGCTCCATCCGTCTCAGTCGAGTCAAGCCACAGCCGCCAGTACTCAAGTCGCTCACAGCCATTCAACCAACGTGGCTCGCGCAACGATGACCCCTCAAACAACCGTCAAGGCAGAAACGGTGGCCATGATGGTGGTCGGGATGACCACCGCCGCAACTATCGGGACGACAACCGCCGAGACAACTGTGACAATCGCCGTGATATTCGTGGACGCAGAGTTAACCAGGGTGGCAACCGGGATTGCCGTGATGGCAATAACGATCTCTGCCATTACCTCAGAGAACGCGATCTGCGCGATCGCATCAACCAGAGAGCCCATGATCGTGCATCCCACGAAAGCCATCGTCGTATGGAATACGATACTACCCACAGCCCTCTGGGTTTGAAGCAGTTTACTTCTCACCTTCGCCAAGTCATATGGCCCAAGAATTTCAAGCTCGAGAAGCTTCAGAAGTACGACGGCAAGGAGAACCCTGAATTATGGGTTATGCTCTATGAAACCGCGTGCAGATCACCCATGGTTGATGAGCACGTCATGTCTAATTACTTCCCAGTCGCCGTCGGCCATGCAGGCCACCAATGGCTGGTCAGCTTGCTGGCGAACTACTTCGATTCTTGGCAGGAGCTCAAGCAAGCTTTCATCGACAACTTCATTGCTACTTGCGAGCAACCGGATAACAAATATGATCTGCAGCGGATTTGAGATCGGAAAGATGAGCCACTACGCGAGTACGTCCGGTGTTTCTCGGAGATGCGCATCAAGGTCCCATCAATCTTTGACAACGAGGCAATCAAGGCTTTCATCACTGGCCTCCGCTTCCACAACGCCCTAAGGGACAAGCTCCTTTGCAAGAGACCGGAATCAGTCATAGCGCTCCTGGCCACTGCTAAGAAATATGCGGACACCGACGACGCTAAAAAGATAATTATCGAAGAAGCAGCAAGGGTTCCACGCTCTGACCACCCTCCACACCGCGACGACTACCGCGGCAACCGTGGTCGGAACGACAATTTTGACCGCCGCAACCAGCGCAACGACTCCCGCGACCACCGCGACTAACGTAATCAGCGGCGTAACCGCCGTGACGATTACAGGGGCAAGCGTGCTCGGGAAGACGACGGCGAGGTCAACACCGTTAAAAAAGGTGGCGGATGTCGTAACTACGAAGAAGACTACGCCAAAGCATTGAAAGGGCCCTGCTAGCTCTATCCCAAGTCAAACCATACCATGGAGAATTGCCGCGTTCTCAAGTCTATCTACACGCGTCAATAGGCTCCGGATACATCCGACAAGCCTAACGACGCAGGGGAACAGCGTAACGAGGACAACGATGATGAAGACGCAGATCCCCGTCACAAGTACGTCAAGCCAACCGATCGCGTGCACACCATCATTGGAGGCAAAGTTTCCATCGAGACCAAATGAGAACGCAAGCTGCTCGCCCGCGCCTGTTTGAACATGGCCAACACCGACAACCTCATCGCCGATCCACGGCTCCCTCCTTGGTTTCACCGTGAGATCTCCTTCAGCAGAAAGGACCAATGGGCCGCAATACCTGAACCAGGACATTTTCCCCTGGTCCTTGATCCTTGTATCAACAAGGTTTAGTTCGACAGAGTGCTGATTGACGGCGGTAACTCCATCGATATACTGTTCAAAAATAGTCTACCAGCCCTAAAGATAACTCAGGTGGATCTCAAGCCATACGAGGCACAGTTCTGGGGTGTTCTCCCCGGACAGAGCTCTACACCTCTCGGGTAGATCACGCTACCTATGCAATTTGGGACCTCAGACCACTTCCGCACCGACTACGTCAACTTCATGGTCGCTGACTTCGACGGCACCTACCATGCTATCCTTGGTCGACCATCGCTCACCAAGTTCATGGCCATACCTCATTACAGGTATTTGGTGCTCAAGATGCCTACCGAGAAAGGAGTTCTAACTCTCAGGGGCAACGTATACGCAGCTTATACCTGCGAGGACGACAGCTTCAAAATAGCAGAGGCTCACGATCTCTCTATTCACATGGCTGAGACCATGCTCGACGCTAAGAAGACCTCAGCCGACCACCTGGAGATCCTAGAGCTCGAGGCTCCATGCAAGAACATCAAGTCCAAGGAGCACAAGGTGATCCAGCTGGTCGACGGTGATCCTAGCAAAACAGCCCTTATCGGGGCCAACCTGGATCCCAAATAGGAAGACGCGCTCATCAGGTTCTTGAGGAGCAACGTGGATGTGTTCGCATGGAAACCTGTTGACATGCCCGGTGTACCTCAGAACTTGATCGAGCACTCCTTGAATGTCAACGGCAAGGCCAAACCTATCAAGCAGAAGCTACGATGGTTCGCTCACGACAAGGAGGGGGAGATTAGGGTAGAAGTTACATGGCTTTTGGCAGCCGGATTTATCAAAGAAGTGTATCATCCAGAGTGGTTAGCCAACCCGGTTCTTGTACGCAAAAAGAATAATGAATAGAGAATGTGCGTTGATTATACTGATCTCAACAAACACTGCCCTAAGGACCCCTTCGGCTTACCTCGCATAGACGAGGTCGTAGATTCAACCGCCGGTTGCGAGCTGCTTTCCTTTCTCGATTGCTATTCTAGTTATCACCAGATCGCTCTCAAAAATGACGATCAGATCAAGACATCTGTTATCACGCCTTTCGGCGCCTACTGCTACACGACCATGTCGTTCGGGCTCAAGAACGCCGGGGCTACCTACCAGCGCACCATATAGGCCTGCCTCAAAGACGAGATAAAAGACAACCTCATCGAGGCTTATGTTGATGATGTAGTTGTCAAAACCAAGGAAGCACATACCCTTGTTGACAACCTGGAACACACCTTTGCAGCCCTTAATACATTTCAATGGAAATTAAACCCAAAGAAGTGCATCTTTGGTGTTCCTTCTGATATACTGCTTGGCAACGTCATCAGTTACGATAGCATATGCCCTAACCTAGAGAAAGTCAAAGCTGTCTTAGACATAAAGCCGCCCAAATAGGTGAAGGATGTCCAGAAGCTTACCGGATGCATGGCTGCTCTCAGTCGTTTCATATCAAGATTAGGAGAAAAAGGACTACCGTTTTTCAAGCTGCTCAAAGCCTCTGAGAAGTTTGAGTGATCAGAGGAAGCAGATGCTGCCTTCACATAGTTGAAACAATTCCTTACATCACCTCTGGTCCTCACTGCTCCCAGAGAAGACGAAACCCTCCTACTTTACATTGCGGCAACTAATCGAGTGGTCTCTACTGCCATGGTGGTCGAGCACGACAAACCTGGCCACGCCTACAAGGTACAACGACCAATCTATTTCATCAGTGAGGTACTCAATAAATCTAAGACCAGGTACCCATAGATTCAGAAACTGATCTACGCCATACTGATAACATCCCGAAAGTTGAAACATTACTTCGACGGATATCATGTGGTGGTCATGACCGAGTACCCTTTGGGAGACATCATTTGCAACAAGGATGCGAACGGGCACATCGTCAAATGGGCAATGGAGCTATGCCCTTTCTCCTTGGAATTTGTAAGCCGTACTACAATCAAGTCTCAGGCACTCATCGATTTCATCGTCGAGTGGACAGACTTAAGCACGCCTACCTCTCAGGGGCCCGATGAGTATTGGAAGATGTACTTCGACGGCTCTCTCAACATCGATGGCGCAGGAGCAGGAGTCCTCTTCATGTCCCCATCCAAGGAGCAGCTCCGGTACGTCCTCAGGATTTATTTCCCAGCATCTAATAACGCCACCGAGTACGAAGCATGCCTACATGGTTTGCGCATTGCGGTCGAGCTCGGTGTTAAACGTCTCTATATCTACAGAGACTCAGCTCTGGTCATCAACCAACTCAACAAGGACTGGGACATGACCAGCGAGAAGATGGATGCATACTGCAAATCGATCAGAAAGCTAGAAGGCAAGTTCTATGGCATCGAGTACACACACGTGGTCCGGGACAAAAATTAAGCAGCAGATGCGCTGTCAAAGTTAGGATCATCCCGAGCCAACGTCCCACATGGCGTATTCGTTCAAGACCTGCTCACGCCTTCCATCAAAGAGGAAGATTCCATGGT
The DNA here is from genome assembly GCF_019320115.1 of Miscanthus floridulus. NCBI lineage: Eukaryota > Viridiplantae > Streptophyta > Magnoliopsida > Poales > Poaceae > Miscanthus > Miscanthus floridulus. Next base: position 85,370,058 of record NC_089596.1, on the reverse strand, counting down.
CGACAAGCCTCTAGACCAGCTATTGGTGGCTATGGTTCTGGCGTCAAGCACCACCGAGCCACCTCCGACCACTAATGAGCCCGACTGGAGAGTACCTTTCATCAAGTACCTAACAGATGGCAGCGGTTACACTGATCGGATAGAAAACGAACGCCTGATGCGTCGTAGTAAGCAGTATCTACTCGTTGATGGCAAATTATGGCGCAAGAACGCAAAGGAGGAAATCTTGATGAAGTGTATAACCCAGGAGGACGGCGAACATCTCCTAGACCAAATCCATTCTGGCTCCTGTGGCAACCACGCGGCCTCAAGAACGCTGGTTGGCAAGGCTTTCCGAGCAGGGTTCTATTGGCCTTCAGCTATAGCCAATGCAGAGAAGCTAGTCCGCCATTGTGAGGGTTGTCAGTTCTTCACCAAGAGAATCCACGTATCGGCACATGAGATCCAGACAATACCAGCCTCTTGGCCCTTCGCATGCTGGGGACTGGATATGATCGGGCCCTTCAAACCGGCTCCTGGGAAATTTACATGTGTCTTTGTGCTAATCGACAAATTTTCTAAGTGGATAGAGTACATGCCTCTGGTACAGGCATCTTCAGAAAAGGCTATCACGTTCATCGACCAGGTCATCCACCGTTTCGGCATACCCAATAGCATCATCACTAATCTGGGTACTCAGTTCACCGAGAACGCTTTTTGGGACTTCTATGATGAAAGGAGCATAGTGGTAAAATACGTCTCGGTGGCACACCCTAGATCCAATGGACAGGTCAAGCGGGCGAATGGTATGATCTTGGACGCACTTAAGAAGAGGATGCATAGAGAAAACGACAAAGCTCCCGGAAGATGGCTCAAAGAGTTACCAGCCATGGTCTGGGGCCTCAGAACCCAGCCCAGTCGCAATACCGGCGTATCACCATACTTTATGGTTTACGGCGCCGAGGCAGTACTCCTAGCAGATATAGCCTTCAGATCAGCATGGGTGGAGAACTTCAACGAAGACAAGGGCAATGAAGCGTGGGAGCTAGAAGTGAATAGTGTAGAAGAGAAGCGACTCGATTCTTGCGTACGTACAGCCAAATACCTTGCTGTTTTGCGCAGGTACTACAACAAGAACGTTAAGGAGCGGTTCTTCATGGTTGGAGACCTGGTCCTGAAGTGGAAGACGAATCAGGCTGGTGTCCACAAACTCGCAACTCTATGGGAAGGGCCCTTCATGGTCAAGGAGGTTACGCGACCAACGTCTTATAGGTTTTCTCACCTAGACGGTACAGACGTACCCAATTCATGGCACATCAACAAGCTTAGGTGTTTCTATACTTGACTACTAAGATATGTACTCCTCTTGTACTTCTGATTTAATTCAATAAAGCTATTATGATTTCCCCGACCACTCTAATATGTCACTTCGAAGTCTATTGTTATTCTAACTCAACCAGTCAAAACCGACCACCATTTCTTTCTGGGTTTTCGGAGCAGGCCCTGTCTCCGGTTCATCCCAATGTGTACATGGGATCTACTCTCTACGCTACGGGTGATCGGCAGGTTCCCTCTGGTTTGACTTGTCTGTGTCTACGTGTGCACAGGCTACGCACCTCACACTCCGACCACAGGCTAAACTAGGGCCATACAAACCTGTCAGGATGACGTGTCGACTAAACTGGTACAACTAAACAGAACGCTAACATGTTCTCACTTAGTTACACCAACAAGAGATCTAAGCTTAAATACGTTTTCTACAAAACAAATAAGCTTATGATGATATACAGTTATGTTATTACAAGATTGCCTGAAAAGGTCTAAGTTTACAATAACACAGCTACATCTTCTACAGCTATAGCCTATCCTACTGGCTGGTCGGGGCATGCGACACCTGCTGCTCGCTGGTCCTGACATCGTGCTCGAGTCTCGTGGACTCTTGTACTGGTCGAGCTGAAGAAGATGGCCTCGCCGATGCCTGGCTGGTCGAGACCGCAGGCTTCGCCGGTTGGCTTAAAACTGATGGTGCTTCTAGCTGACTTGTTGATGGCGTACCCTGTACAGGTGCTGTCCCGTCTCCACACAGGTTAATGTCGCCAATTATTTTTGCCGACAAGTCCAGCTGGGTCATCCGAAGCTCCTTAGCCTTGTCTGGATCTACCTCCTTCGGGTATCCAGCCTCCAGGCGTTTGAGATCGATCAAGGGGTAGTGAGCATGCACCATGCTTAGTACATGTGCGTCTGTGTACTCACCCGCCTCCTTCACGAACTCTTGGAACCATCCCCATGCCTTTCGGCATCTATCGACCAGTCCGAGCTGTAGCGTCCTTGGCACGTCCTCTGTAAGCGCTGGATCGATAAGGTTGAGGACTGGCAAAATGCCCGTTGCCACTTCCTGGCATCGGTTCTTCCATGCGTCTCGATCCTGGGTGATCTCTTGGCACTGCGCTTTCCAGCCATCACGGTCTTTTATTACGGCTTCCAGATGCTTCTTGGCATTGACTTTTACAACTACAAATCACACAAGACATTAAAACGTCATGCCACGACAAGATAAGGCAGGCAACAAAAGTGAGCAAGGGGGTCTGGAACACTTACTTTTCAGTTCCTCTTTCATCTTGGTCGTGTGGTCCCGGAGCTGCGACTGGTCGTGCGTCAGTTTCTTGTTGTCCTCCTTCAGGCGATCACACTCTACGACCGCACGGGTATTCTCTTCTCGGAGATGGACTACTTCGGCTTCTAAGCCTGCACTACAGCTGTTAATACCAACAACGGAACAACACTTGTCAGGCACTCGTTGTGATAACATGACTACTTACTTGTTCTTTCCTGCACTTTGTTACTGAGCTGGATGACCAGGTTCTAGTTCTACGCCTCTTGCTCCGTCCTCTCATGATTGGCGGCTTCAAGTTGGTGGCGCAAGCGTTCCACTTCGGCCGCTAGTTCTTTATTGCTTGCAGTGATCCCCTCGATCTGGTCGAAGCATTTCTTACGATACCTTGCGGTCTTCATTAAGTCCTATGTGCAAAAAGCTAAGTAAGAAAGTTTGACTACACAGCAAGATCAGGTGATGAAGCAAAACATACCTGGACCTCTGTCACCAGTCGTTTCGCTGCTAGTTTGACCTTCTTGGTCTCTTCGACCTCTGGGATTTCCTCATGAACAACCCATTGGTTGTTTCGCCAGCGCGACACATATACATGTTGTCGCTTGTCTTGTGGACGCCCAGGACCTCTTCTACTTCGTCCTCTTTGGCCTCCTCTTCGGGTATCGATGCTGGTCCGGAGTTAGCGGTTTCTGCAATCACTATGGCCTTCCCACGGGCTGTAGCATCGATAAATGTGCTCTGTGCTCTCGCCTCTAGCCGCTGCTCCTCAGTCTGACCCATTACCCTTGGTGCTGAGGTGTCGCCCACCACCGGGTTGGTGCTCGGAGCACTTGTGTTTGGCTCAACTCTTCCCTCGACCCCCTGCTCGGGGACTGTTGTCTGACTACTGGTGGGCTACGGCTCCGATGGATTTTCTGCTATGTTTTCCTCCACGGCCGGCTGCTGGGCAGTCTTCTCTGCAATTGCTGGCGAAGCCATGCCGCTCCCGGCTAGTTGATCCGGATTTTCGGTGGACGCCGACCTAGTATATCCGAGATATGGTTTAGAAGGCAACCATAATCAATAAAAATTGCAAGCTTACATCAAAGTTACAAATACTTACATATTGGAAGCGCGGAATGATGTGGCAAAGGCACGTCTCTTCGGCCGTGCTTGCTCCACGTGCTGTGCGGGTGACACCTGGTCTCCCTCTACATCTAGCACCGATGATGGGGCTTGGTGCTCGATCCCTCCACCGCTTGTCCTTCGCACTGCAG